>NC_047530.1:15002233-15305263 GCF_012275295.1 Melopsittacus undulatus
AGGATGACAGCCTCTTGCTTGTAGTGCCTCTTGAGCAGCACTTCATCCAAAAAAGGCTTTTCTTCAGAGTTTTCAGAGCTCTGTTACCAAAGCTGCTATGATTATCCTGTCTTGTCTTCTCTATGCTGATGATTTTGTTCAGGGCTCCCATTTCTTAGCTCCATGAAACTATAGATATGTGTGACTGCTATTTCTTTTTATACTGAGTGAAGTCCTGGCATCAGTTCTGCAACTTCAGTAAGCTCAGCACCCCTAGCTTCATTCCCAATATCCTCTTTTCTGAATGTATGAACACAAGAGATAGATTAGTTATACTTTTTCAGTAAAAAGCCTTTTTATTATTTGTACTTTTTTTTAACCAATACCACAGCTCCCAAAGGGATTTTTTTTTTTATTTTCAGAAACAAAAGAAGATAATTGTCTTCAAATTGTAGTTACAGAGGACAATGTCAAAGACATGCTCATTAGCTAACTAGGTCCTCAGTGAAAAGATCCCAAATGTCCCTCTAGATTTCCTTGATTTTCTGCAATCCCCAGTCCCATTCCCGTCATTTGGGCATCTATGAATTCTTCTCATGTTCAGAATAGACTTGCACCTTCTTTAAGAATATATTATTTTTAGCACGGCTTGCTGTTAGTCTCATTCACTGGTCATCATTGGGAGCCAACCCTGAGGCTTGGATTGGGCTTGTCAAATCCTCTAAAAACCCTACTCCGAGACTACCATCATCATAGTTCACACATCCTCCTCTTGCAACATGGCCCACAGTGGTGTCTTGTGACTCTGTCTTCTCCTGGCTCTGCCTCACTCCTTTCATTAGAATAGTGTCTCTTGCCTGATTTCTTCTCCTCATGAGGGCTTGCTCCTAACATGCAAGTCTGGAGCACATGCATCTACAAGCCCTTCTCATACCTACAGATAACACTGATTTATTTCTGCAGCACACCTTCAAGGTGTGTTTGCTTATGACCATCAATGGAGCTACAACTTTGTTCAAACTCTTCCCATCATAATGTTACGGCAATCTTGTCTCTGCCTATTGCAACCACTGCCACCCACCTAGGAAGCTCCTGCGAAGGTAACTGCCCCAGCATGTGGCTTTTACCATGTCATGCCACTGGTCTACTTCCTAGATGGGTCCCCATCTCACTTGTATTAGTCCTGTTTGTCCCTTAGTCTATTCTCAAGCCATATGTCACTTCCCATTCCATATCAAGAAGCTTTGCACAAGACTCTAATGATCCCCTCGTTTCTTGTGTGCTGGATTTTGTGCTCCCTTCCATTCTTGGAGGAAGCAGCCAAAATCATTACGCATAGGTACCTCAGACAGCCTGACAAACCTCCTCTAAAGACTCTTCTGCAACAGCATTAGGAAAAAATGCACAGGAGTTGGGTGATGGTCTGTCACATTGAATGCTCCTATGCCCTATGACAGTGGAGCTAAGAATAGAAGAATGCCAACAATAATAATTAGGATGGGCTAATTTTTGTTATTTTTCCATGGAAATGGGAGTGTTTCTGTCAGTGTGATGTCTTGCACAGAGGCTTCCTCCTGCAGCCAGAGGAGATAGGTCGAGAGGCACAGTCTCTGCAAGGAGACTCATACCCTCTTCTTGTGGAAGCAGAGGGGGTCTGGACCACACAGCTGAGCTCAGGTGAGACCAGTCCCTGGGGGCCAGAGGAAGGTGAAAGTTTGCAGCTGCCTAAACTCCAGTGCTTTTAATGGAATGGAAACAGTTTCAGGTTTTTTCAAGAGGCAGCCCTTAAATTCTTGATGAGAGTTTTGGTTTTGCTTTTGTAAATGAAGTTAGCAATCCTAATTCCTGACCAGTCTTTGTTTGCTGACAATGTAAATTCCTGGGGCAAGGGTACTTTTTCTCTCTGATTGCAGCAAAGAGCTTGCCTGCTTGCTCATCCTCTCTTGCTTGGGCCTCTGGCTGCTCCAAGGGCATGAAGGGGTCGTCATTCTCAGTTTACAAACACAGATAGCTCCTATATTTTTGTGGTTTCCTGCTGAATCTCCAGACTAGGACACTACAAAACATACAATTAGTAAATCATCAAATCCTCAGCTGAAACAATTACAACTCCTTGCCTGTGCAGCAATGAGAGGTCATTGGATAATGTAATCACAGATTTACATGGCTGCTGCTGATCTCTTCATTTATAATGATTTCATTTCACCTCTCCTACCTCCTTTATATTTTCTATTATGTAAAACCCTAAGAACTAATTACAAGTGGGTGGATCAAATATCATACATTTTAATTTTCCTTCCAGCCTCACCCACTTACAGTGAGGAATCTAGCATAACCCATTAAACTGTAGGCACTTGCTGACAAAAAGGGAACCATCTGCTGAACAACTTCTGTTAATTATTTTGGAACTGACTAAGAAGAAGAAAGTACAGGCCTGTAATGACCTTTCCCTTGGTGGCAGAATCCACTGCAAAGTAGACAGTTGTGGCTTGAAGCCAGAAGTTAATGGTTAGTATTGGCACAGAAGACTCAAGCATACTAGTATTTATTAATTTCCCTGTAGTGGAGAAAATATTCCAGGCATTCTGAGTATAAAACTTCCTAGCACCTGCACAAAAGCTAGCTCCAAAATATTCATTTAGAACATTATTCAGAGTCCCTCAGAAAATATGGACTTCACATGTTTACTTCCTTGTGGTGTTCTTTTTGTTTTGTCACATCTGATTTGGTCAACCAACCTTTTGTTTTGTTTAGCAATGAGCAATATTTACACAGGGCTTTTTTGGCACATAAGAATCACAATTATTTCATGTCCCTGAGGCACAGAGGTCGATGGAAACTTATGCCCCTTGTAGACACGTGCACTGGTCGCTCATATGTTTTGTTTTTATCTATTTTGCTTGGTTTAGTGCAACTGAATAAACTGGCTTTTTCTTCATCCTTTCTGGTAGATGCCTCCTAGGTTTAATCCAGAGCTCATGGAGGTTTCTGTGAGTCTTCTTTCTATGGAGCTGAACAGACTTTGGATAACCCCTCAAAGAATCTGATTATCTTGAGCATGAATAACCCATCTGCCTTAATACTTAAATGGTGTGAAACTTCCCTGCATTTCTTAATACATTTTACAAAAGAGCTGTGCCACTGTTTAGAAGGAGTAAAACAGAAGGATATCCCACTGAATACTGCAGAGTAGTTCAGCTACAGCTCTGTCCCCAGATGCTAAAATACCGAACCTTTGAACTATGTTTCAGATTAGACACCCATTGCACCTGGGACCTGCTCTGCTTTGTTTGATTTCTGTGGAATTTTTGACTCTGGAGACTATGGCATTTCAGTGCAAAAGGGCCATTTCAAGGACAGTTTCTTCACGTGTCTAACCAGGGGCTCTAACTAGGAATGCTCTTTCTAGGTCTGTATTTGCATCCTTATTGCTCTAATAGCAGCAGGTAAAGTAAAGACGCAACATAAGTGGTAAATTAAAAGCTGTTTCTGTCTAAGTCATCCCATCTGTGTCTTTTGGATAGAAGTCAACCATCTTTGAAACCACATGCATCAAGCAATTGGCTAAATGTCCTTGTAGACAGGATGTCTCCTATTTGCATTTGAAGTGCTGCACTTTCTGTTTAAAATATGAATGCAACTCACTTATACCATTTTCTTAGCCTGTTTACAAATAGTGGCAATTGCATAATCGAAAATAGGTGTTAAAATGCTGAATCTGTCAAAGGGCTTTAAAGCATCTTTGTGTGAAGTACACAAGATTTATTGGAAACACCTGAGGTAACCCCAGCCTCTCCCCTGCCTCCAGCCCAGCCCACCACGACCGCTGCCACCCACCACCACCTTTGAAGTCACTTCATTGGTCATAGATGTGCTGCAAGTTCGGGTACACACCTATCATTCAAAGAGCAATATATTATCTGCATGACAGATGTAATCAGTCCCTTGGTCTCTTAGAAGTGCAGCTGTTGGTGAATTCTTTTTTGTGAATGTAATATTTGAGAAGACTTAAGTTAAAAACTGACACTTCCATTGAAATCTCATCTCCTTTGGAAAGAAGGTTCCCATTTTCTGGCTCTCCTCCGTGTGTGACAGCCAGGGATGTGTCAAACAGCATTCAGCTGACAGTTTCCAACAGAGATGCCATTAGCAAAGATGGCATGAAAATAACCCTCCCTTAGAAACGTTTTTAGTGTGAGATGTTTGTTTCCAGTGCTGTGGCAAGGCTAAATGAAGAGGAAAACCTCATTTAGGAGGAAGACATATATTGCAAAAAAGAAAGAAAAGATGCTGCAGTTCACTAACAGGTAACACAGGAGATGCAGAGGAACCAGAGGGAGTGGGACAAAATGGGAGATGCAGGGACCAATGGTGTGGTCTGCAGTGCTGGACCATTTTCACCCTCTTTGTCTATGCATACAGCGAGTAAGATGATTGCTGCCCAGAAGTCATAATAGAAAAGGATATTACTCCCAAGGGTGGAAGGAAAGCACTCCCTTGCTTTCTGAATGGGGAAAGGTACCCGTCCCCAGCTGGGCCCACTGCCCAAAATCACATCTGAATCAGGAATCAAACCCCGGGCTGCCCAAAGGCTCATCCAGTGCCTGAACAGCAGGCTCGTCCTTTCCTTTTATTGATAAAAATAAAAATATGACCTTCTTCTGGCAGCCTTACAGAGCAGATGCTGCTTTTTAGATGACAGCATAGAAATGCAGAAAAACTTTAGGGATTTGCAGAAATTCTTTCCAACGACAGATTGTCTGGCCTACTGGTGTCATAATGTCAGGCCTGAAATATGCCATAAAGCTTTCTTTCAGCAGAACAAACATAACCCCCTAGACCAGTTCTTTGACAAGTAAGTAAAACAAAGCAGGGTAATTGCGGCTGGAAACTCACCAGGCTCTTAATGTGACCTCTTGAATACTAATAGTTATTAGAGATGCAATGAATAAATGTCAAGAATATTACAAAGCAATTCGTATTTAAGAAAAGGACTCCAGAGGAAAGTTTGTGAACAAAAATCTTCTGAATGCAAGTTACAGTAATGAGGAAGCGCTCACGTGGCTCCTGGAGAGCCTGGATGTATTTTTCATGTACTGGTGAACTGAAGGATGGAGACAGAAGACTCCCGGCTGCTACAGGCTCCCAGATTGCTGGATCCCCTGACACAGAAGATAAAAGCCCAAGCTCTTGATGGGGCTGCTTTGTTCAATAAACACACAGGCAGAAAATAAGTGAGGAGGGAATAATGAGGGAATAGTGTAATGCATGGTGATGCAACTTAGCATCTTTGGAAGACCACAGGTTGCCTATAAGAAGTCTTTTGTGTGCGTGTGCATGTGTCAATCACACAGATGAGACATGCATGTATATGCAGAAATGAGCCCCAGGTGCCCAAAGTTCTTGGGAGATCTCCCTGCTTTCTCCCTCCCACCCAATTACTGGGTAACTGGAGGAAGTGAACCAGTAGTGTGTAACTTGTGGAGTTAGGGTCAGAGTGCCTTTGAGACAGGAAAGCTACCTTTCCTGGCAGAGTTTGCCTCTGCCTTTAGCTTTGGGCATTCTAATTACAGTCAATAACTTTTATACTTACAACTATTTCCCTTGTGTTCCAGCACCAAGTGTGACATGTCAGTGCACAGGTTCTACACAGACATAATTCTGTAGAGAAAGCAATGCCAGAACTTTAATGTATAACAGCCAGAAACCTGGTTTTGGTAAGACCAGAGTGCAAAATGTGGAATATATGCTTTATTATGCCATTCTGATCCAAGGAAGTTCTGCTCCTCTTTGCGTCACAATGTGAACAGAATTGACAGAGTAGAAGAGTACAACCCCCCCCCCCACAAAAAAAAAAAAAAGCTACATTTTGTTTGTGGAAGAGGAAAGAAATGGGACCCTGGGTTTTTCCATGGTGGGGCCCCACTGCTGCAAAGGAGAATCCAAAAGACTTGGTCCCAGATAGCCACAACTGTGTGACCATTGTATCTGACTGGATAGTACATTTTACGTTAGGCTCCTTGAACTAATTTTTGAATTGAAATTGCTCAGACGGCATGGATACTACTTTGGGTGGTGTGTGGCCCTATACCCATTGCAAGGAACAGGTGGACCTCTGTTAGCCACATTTAACTGAGGTGTAGAAGTCTTCTGGCAGCACAGCCAAAACGACGTGCAGCTCATGCAGAGAAGTTCTTTAAACTGACTTCTTAGCTGAGCCATTTTTGACTGTGATTTCAGCAGGTCAGATATGTCAGCCTGTTTCCTTTTTCTCATTCCCTTCTCCAGCATCACCAGTGATATGACTTAAGACTTGGGAGGTAGCACTAAAGCTTTGTTGGGTGGTGTACGAGAAATGAGACACTGCTTAGTTTCAGCACTGGGAATTCAATAGTTTAGCTGCACACACTTTGTAGAAAAGTATTTCTTCTTCTTGGTTTTGAGTGTGCCACCTTTAAATGTCATGGAATAACTCATTCTCCCTGCAGGAAAAGCAGCCACAAACCTGTGCCTCTGCTTAGCTGCCTATCCTCAAATCTTTTCTTCCTTTTAAAGGTAAAAAGCCCCTTTGGGGTGTTGGGGGCTTTTTTTTTTAGTGAGAATATGATGTTTCAGCTCTAAAGCACAGGTTTAACTTCAGTGATTGATATTGACAGGAATATAACATCCCTTGACAGGAGTGCACTAAATATATGCAAACCTCCAGGTTCAACAAAGGGATGAGCCAACCTGGTGTAGTCTTGTTTTGAGCCTGAGCTGGGTTCCCACATTGCAAACCGATATCTCTCTCAAGAGCAGAGGTGTCCTGCAGGGGAAGCTGTGGCCACATGGTGATGATTAGACCTAAAATGGCATGAAACTGAGGTTCTAATTGCTTTAATGAGTGTTTGCATCTAGAGCAAACTTGTGCACTGCAGCATGGGGGGCACTGCTGGAGGCTGTTGTAGTGGAGAATTTCTTGTGTGAGGAGATGGATGATCAGGGCCAGTTACACTGGCTCAGTGATGGTGGGCTACCAGAAGTGTGTTTAATCCTGTTTCTCACTTGTTGTCATTAAAGTTGCCCTTTATTCACTCCCCTATGTTTTACAAACCTTTTTCTCTTTGCTAGCAATGCTGTGACTCTCCGACTTAGCTGCTCCCGCTCTGTTCAGTGTGATCACCAGCCAAACAGGGTCAGACCAGTGCTTTCCTAGTAATGAAGTTCAGAAAGACGTGTCCACCTTATCTGATTGGTCCAGAGAGCCTCACTGGTTCCTTTGTTCTTAGATGTCCATGTGGGGAGCAAATCCCACCATGCCGCTATGCAAAGGACTAGGTGCAGGATGGGATCTAAGTGAATGGGTACCCAGAGAGTCTATCATATCTGTCTGTCTGCCTATAAGCCCTAAAAAACACATTGACTGCAGCATGCATACCCCAGTGTGAAGTCAGCCAGGAACAAGCCAGAGAACCTGCCTCTGACCCTGAGGACATTGCTTGAAAAATATTTTCCAGAACTCAGTGCCTGGGGACCTGCAGCTAACAAACATTCTGGAAGTGTAATCACAGCCTTTGGCTCTGCTGCTGAACCACCTACGGGAGGTGAGTTTAAAGAGAGCGGCTTTAAAGCTGTCAACATTAGAAGGAGGGAAGCCAAATTGCTTTCGTGCTTGAGTTTGCGTGCCAACTGGTTTGTCATGGGATTGGTATGTAGCAAAGATAGAGTTGTCTGCAGAAAAGCTGTATTATTCTTTTTTTGTATGGGTCCACTGGAGATCAGTCAGGGCCCACAGTAATTTCCTTAGGGGACAAATCCAGCCCTGAGATAGGCCACTGGCTCCTCAGTGGTTGCATGGAGCTTTGCATTGGGTCAGAAGGTCAGCCTTTGAGGAGAAGAGCTGGAGAAGCCTTCCAGGAGTGAGAGCTGATAAGACAGCAGTTCCCCAGCTGTGCTATGGCCACACAGTGCTGTGTATGTCATCGAAGTAATGAGAACTAATAACACCGGGCCAGACTCTGACCTCCACTATTTAGGCACATATCCATGGCAGCTCCACTGGCCTCTCTGTAGGGCTCACATTGGCTTGTGTAACTTGTCTCAGCCCTCCTACAGTGCAGGTCTTCTTGTCTCCCATGGATTCTAGCTAGGAATGGGGACATCTGGTGCTTCTCCAAGGGAGGTCCATGGAGAGAAGGATGTAGCTCTGGGGAGCAAGCTGAATGCCAAAGGCTGTGCTCTTCTGCAAAGCATGGAGAACTTTTCCTCCTGAAATCTGAAAGAGAGATGTGGAGAAAGGACTATCCAGCAAGGGATGCAATGCTCTGTGTTGGTTGAATGGGGACCACTTAGATTTGATGAGAATGTGACATAAGTCAGAGTTCATGAGCAGGGATACATATGCTTGATAGAAGAAAAATCCCTGGTCACAGACAAAGCGTGTGGTGTATTGCTACAAAGATCCAGGTGAAACTAAGGTCAATAACATTAACAGGAGCTTTTTCAGATTAAGAATTTCCCAGATGTTCCTGCTGCAGGGTGAAAGGTGCTGGTCAATGTGGAGCATCCTGAAATGGCCCCATTGGTGTGAGCTTTGTCTAGGGCTGTTGGAACATGCAGAGCCTGAATGACAAATGATGGGGATGAGGTAGCCCCATGCAATGGTGGAGGACATCAAAACCTGTCCTTTCCCTCACCAAACCATCATGGGAAGACAGGCAAAGTCTTCCCTCAGCAAACTAAATCCTAGTGCTCTCAGATTTTCCTTTCTTGAAGATGTGGACACACAGATGTCCAAGGTGGCATACTCCACATTCTCTCAACAACTCCTTAAGCTCATTTACTCAGCAATGCATATATGAACATAAGAGTGGAAAGGGCTGAGTGTACTGTAGAGAAACAAAGTTTTAAATTTATGCAGCATAAATCAGGGCTAAAATGTCTCCAGTCTGTGCTCAAAGAGCTGCATCAGTGATCTGTGTGAGGGTCCTTGTTTGGCTTACCCATTACGAACTTCTTGGGCACCTTGGGAGAAGAAATCTCACAGCTGGCCAAGCAACCTCCCAAGCTGGGCTGGAAGGACCTGACAAATTGTCCTCCCCTAAATCCACAGCCAGGCTGCAGCCCTAAGACAGATGTGAAGCCAGAGAGGTTTCCACACCCTCTTCCAAAAAGGTGCCTTCCCACAGACATGTGATGGGCACCCACCTGGCGCTGTGAGGACACCATGCGTGCATAAGCTAGCAGCCCCTGCCGCCTCCTCCCCAAATGTAGCTGCTCCCTGGACGATGCTCAGCCCACACCCTGCATCCCTGTCCTTCAGCGAGCTGTTCCCACCCTCCAGCTGGCTGGGGAGAGCTGCCAGCTGCCTCTGTGAGTCAGGAGCGCCGGCTCTGCCTGTCCTCACCTTTCCAAAAGCACTGGCAGCCACTGGCAGCCACTCACGGGTCCCCAGGACACGGCTGCAGGAACAGTTTCACAAGGTCTGCAGTGTGTAAAAGGTGCAGCAAAGAAAGGCAGGAGGAAAGCTCAGTCCCAGCTGACGTGGGGCACCAGGCTCAAAGGGGAGAGGTTGAGCTCATGGGTATTGGGGATGATGTGACTTTGTTAAAGTCACTTTTCTTGCACCACTGTTGTCTCGTTGATTAAATCATGAACAGCTAAGCCTGGCTCAGTGGCTGCCAGGCTTATTGGGGTTGATGGATTGAATTTATTTAGTGGAGGTGACACGGAGGTAGACCATTGTGCTAGAGATGCTAGAGATGCTAGAGATGGCTAGAGATGGCTAGAGATGGCTAGAGATGCTCAGATGCAAAACACATGCAGTACTGAAGGGCTGGAAAGGGGCTTGTTAAGTCCATTTGTTGTGTTGTATTTTCTCTCTACAAGTCTGAAGGTGCAGGCACTTACAGGACCAGGCACATTCCCTGATGCACACTACACCTGTAGACCTCATCTGGCTTTTCCCCTGAAGCACAGGAAACTCTGCAGCCCTAGAGAGACTCCAGGGTAGAGTGGACAGTGTCAGGCTGATGGACTGCACTGACAATAAGGGTGGTGTTGCTGCCAAAACATGAAGCAGGGGCATTTTTGTGCCACCGCAGCTCAGACTTGAAGGATTAGCAGAAAGAAGAGGTTTAGGATTCAGTTTTTAACATGCATGTATGGGGATCACTGATACTGTACCTCCAAGATTGGCTGGGCATTTCCAGGCTACTGAAGGGCTTTAGGACATGAGTAATGTCCTGTTTTTGTCCTGGGGACATGCTACAGCCTGTAGTACAGAAGTCCTGACGTTTGCTGGGGTACTGGTGAGGGGTGTGAAGAAGGGGCTCCAGGGAGGCACAAACCTCTGCCTGCCTGAGCTGGCTGGTACAGGTGGTCCCTTCCCATTCTCAGTTCCTGAGATGCTGTATCATATGATGTGTTTATCCATCTGTTTGTAATCTTGGGGAGGCTGGTGTGGTTTTAATTAATGAGCAATTGTTTTGGTGGGTGTTTTGCAGCGCCCCAAGCAATTCAACAGGGGTGGGGGATGCTTATAAATAAAACAATTAGTATTACCCAACTTCATTAACATGCAACACCACCATTCCCTCCTCCTGTCCTGCTGCCTCACTGCTGTCTCTACCAGGTGGGTCTGGAAGGGAGAAGAGTTGGCAGAGTCCAGCTCCCCTGAGGAGTGGCAGTTTGAACTCCCTGGTGTCACCTAAGGGCTGAGCCTTTCCCTCACCCAGGCTACAAATAAGATTAATTTCCACAAAACATACAGGAGCCAAATCCTTTTTGAGAGTTTTACTTACCTGTGCACAGAAACTACATAAATTCTGGATTTTTAGGAGAGTGAGGCCCAGAGATGGACTTCGGTGCCTAAAGCCTATTTTAGGCAGTTTAGTACCCAGGTTTTAAAAATCTCTCCTGGATGCTCTTGGGTGTTCCCAAGGTGCTGAATGCTTGTGTGCCCATCAGGTGTTGCAGCTGGTCTGTTCCTCATGACCTGCTTCAACTCACCAAGGGTTATTCCCAGGTCTGCTCTTTTACTGCCTTCTTTCTTATATCTCTGCAGGCAGAAAGGGTCCCTGGAGCCTTGTGTTTTCCCTTCTCTAGAAGATTTTATAATTGCTGCTGCTGCAGAACTTTCTTTTTCCCCAATAACCAGAGCAACGCAATACAAATCTGTGCTCAGTCTTGCACCTGAAATGAAGATGGAGCCTGTATTTCAAATTTAAACCATTAGGTGGGTATTACACTGGGGAAAACCCAGCTTGGTGGCAGGCAGCTTTCAGGGGTCTCCTTGTGCCTCTTCAATGAAGGGATTGTTCATGCTGTAGCTGTAACCTCACAGATTAAAAAACCAGGGCCTCTGTGTGACTCCCTGGCAGCCTGTTTTTGCTGAGCCTGTGACAGCCCCACTCTGGCAAGCACATTTCGCTTGTCACCTTATAAATGTGTGCAGCTTGTGTCCCCTCTCTGAACCAGGGAATGGCTTTTCTTCCCTTAGGACCAGGCCTCAAAAGGTATTTTAAAATCAAATGTCTGAGCCTCTGAGCATGGGGCTGTGCTGTGGGACATGGGGCGACTCTGGGAATGCATGACTTGGAGCAGTATGCTGCCAGTGGCATCGCTCTCCTTGTCACTGCATGGCTGCAGCCTTCCTCCAGCCCTGGGACATGCAAGATGCAGCCAACTGGCAGCAATCCAGTGTCCAGTGGTTACTGGCCCTCAGGGTCTGCGTGTTTGGGGATGGATGTGGCCAGCTCTGACTCATTCTAAAGGCTAGAGGAAGCAGCAGCAGAGCCCAGCTGGTTTTACTCAATCCATACTGATTTCCCTGGGTCTTTGTCCCTGACCATACTAACTCACATAAACCCAGGGTTTTGGGGAGAAGCAAGCCGTTTGACCACACCACAGAAAGAACCAGACATGCTTCACAGCCACAGTACAGTGCAAATTAGGACTGCCCCATCAGACTGCTTGACCCTCCATATGCATGTCTCCTTTCTGCAATCTCATGTCACCTCTGGAAAAAGTGGCAGATACCACCACATCCTGGATTTAGCTGTGAAAAAGCAAATCTGGCTGTGAATTGGATAGGTCCAGACACTCAGGTCCCCATCAAGGTGTAAGTAGGTGACATGAAACATCAGCTGGAGGAGCTCTGCAGAAACCTGAGGTGTTTGAATGCTGCCACAGCAACCTTTGGGATGTCTTCTGTGGGGGGCAGCTCAGACAATCAGCAAACACCTTTGTTCTTTTTCTTCCTTACAGATCCCCATCCCAGCACCTCATGTGGTGGGAGGTGCACAATTTTCCAGACCCTCTTTTACCAGGTGAGGGACCAGGAGAGATCTCTCCCATGGCACAGGGGGATGTGGGTGACACCAGGTCTCCTGTAGCTCTGCACAAGCAGGAGCAACAGACTGCCAAGCTGCAGGAACAAGTGTGAGCTTTGCTTCTGCTTTAATGAGCCGGTGAGCTGCTGATCGGCAGTGACCAGTGGAGGTGGTTGAGTGCAGGAGGGGGACATGGCTGGAGGGCTGGGCTGCCAAGCCTCTCCTCCGAAGCACGTGCTGATCCAGGGAGAGCACTATAGATTATTTCTGTGTGTTCGCTCGCCTTGCCAAATACAACTAAGTAGCAGGAGGTTGCTCTGTTTCTAATTGGGTGATGAAAGCCCTTTTAGAAGGCCAAGACCAAATGGTCAGAAGGGGAGGCAGGAACTGAAATGCAATTGATTCCCGATGCAGCAAGGACTGAGTGGCAAGCACTACCTCTGCTTCTGAGTCAGTCTTGGTCCTCCTCGCAGCACAGGAGACAGATGAGGCTGGGGGAGCTTGGGGCTACACTTGGGAAGAATGGGGCTGTCTCCTGGGAAGGCCTTTGTATTAAAGAATGTGTTTGCTGTACATTATATTATATTATATTCATATTAGGCTTTCTAAGAAACAAAACAAAACAAAATAAGCAAGCAAACAAACAAAAAACAAAGAAAAAAAACCCAAAGAAGCAAAAACAAAAAAAAAAAACAAACCAACCAAAAAAAAAAACAACCCATGAAAAAAGACCTGATTGGAATGACAATTTTAAACAAACAAAAACTTCCCCGTTCCAGGGGAGGATTCAATATAGGCAAACCTTCCATTTCAGTATAGGCAAATCTTCAATTCCAACAGGAAAGTGCTCTGTTTCTATAATAGAGGCATTGCTGGCTGCTCCCCAACATGTCCTGCCTGGGGGAAGAAGGCAGGATGGATCCTGCAGACAGTGGATGAGCAAGAAGAACCTCAGCCTGGCAGATGAGATGGAACAGTCTGGAGACCTGGAACACGTGGTGAGCACAGGGCTGAGCACAGGTGCTCCTGAAGACTCAGTAACTTTAAAGCCATTTCTATAACACCCCTCCTACCACATACCCACTCTTCCCTATGCAGTTTGCAATGCTGCCATGGGTACCCTATCTCTGTGGGGTGAGAATGAGAGACTCCTGGAAACAAGAGCTGTGATCCTCCCATTTAATAACGCATTGCTTCTCAAAGGGAGCATATAATGCCCTTAGCCCCACTGTCATGGGGGTCTCAAGTGTGCTATAGCTCTGTGCTTCAGCAAAGCCCCTGCTGTCATTACACATTTGGTCCATTTGCTGTGTTTTCATAGGAGGGGAGAAGGGATCCATGTACACGCAAGATACAGGGGAGTGAAGTGATGGAATAATTCACTTAGTATTGGGACATTTATGAGTCACCTTCCTCTTCCTTTCCCCTCCAAGATAGATGTCATAATGGAGACTAACCCCGCAGTAATCTCCATATAACATACGTGATATGTTTACTTACTTCTTTCCTCTGTCTTCCCTGCTCTGCAATGTAAATAGTCATCTGTTCCTCTTATAGATGCTGGTACATGGTCTCACCAGTAGAAAATACATTATCATCCAATAAAACCAAATTCTTGGTGGCAGCGATGGTGATTTATTGATTTTGGCTCTGTTGCATTCACAGATGGAAATAGAAGCTGGCAGTTAGCTCATGTCTTACAACCCAGCCTACAACATTCACTTCAGCTTGCTGAATGCTGCACTTTGGAGATGGTATCTGCTCCTCAAAAGGAAGTTTCCAGGGTTATGGCTGGATTTATTTAAGACTGCAATCAACATTGACTAAATGCAAATACATCATGGGGACCCTTACTTCCCAATGGAGAGCTACCTCTGGGACAGAGACCTCCAGGGCACATCTCCACCCCTGGAGTGATGTGTTCACCCCAGTAAACATACACACCAGGAAGCTTGCAAGCCAACCCAAACAAATACTGCAGAGCAGCCTGCAAAGTCCTGACCCATGGAAATTTCCTGGGTCCAAGGGTCTTTGCAGCTGGAGAGGATGTCCTTGCTCACAGCTGTGGTGGCTGTTCCCGTCCCAGCCCTTCCTTTTCCCTGCCCACCTTGACCCCATACAAAGCCATGGGGCTCTGGGAAGTGGCCTGGGAGACCCGGTGTGCCTCCTTCCCAGGGCTTAGTGCTGGGCTCTTCCACTTACTGGCCAGTATTTAGCAGGCAGAGCCTCTGCTGGCGCAGAGTTTCCAGCTGAGCCCACGCACTTGCACTGTGAGAAGAGCTGAGACCTCTGTGGTTGGTTTGTGTTTCAGAAGCCACTTGTGTGTGGAAGCCTCTTGGCCAGGCACCTCTAGCTTTGCAGAAAGATCTTTTCTTCATTTTTTTTGGTTGCTTGTTTGTTTCCCACTGATTCTCCAAGAAGAGAAAAGACACCCCAGGAACTACCAGCAGACTCCACAGCACGCTCAGCGCTCAGCAGATATTGATAGCTTTTGTTTAGGGTGAAGACTGATGAAGTTAATGGCTGAATCACCTTGACTTGCCGAAGGAGCTATTTTGGGGGCTGTTTTGAGCCCCCATAAAAAAGCCCCTGGCTTATAAAAGAAGAGCCACGTGTGGTCCCTGAATCCCCAACCTTTCTCTGCTCCTCAGGTCCACAGCTTCCTTGGAAATACACCACTGGGCTGAATACAGTCAGGCCAGGGTAGTCACTTCTGCTCTGTCATCTTCACCCTGCTAACCCTAAGGGCAACCATTCTCCGCTGGTATCCCACTTTGGGTTGTGTCATCCCCAGGGGACATGAGCTGGTTTGCTCAGAGCAGCTGATGAGCAGTAGCTTGTTTTCCCCAGGAGTAACCTGCTGGCACAGCCGTGCCTGGGGTTAGACCAGATTACAACCACCCTTAAAATTTTTGTTTCATCCTCTGATTGCTCCTGGTCAGAATCTTTCATCTGTTTTGGGAAAGTTTGGTTAACTTTCATGTGGTTTCCAATAAAGAAAATCATTCACCAGAATTTCCTGTTATGCCATCAGTCTCCAGCCTGGCCAAAAAGAGCACTTTACTGTTGTTTACATAGCTGCAAAAATGTACTAGGACCTTCCCAGCCCAAGGTGCCTGCTTATTCTTAAAGCCTGGCCTCCTGAGGTTCCGAGTGCCATTTGCAGCTGTGTTTTGCTCTGCAGGCTCTAGTTTCTGGGGAGGGAATTTCTCTGAGGCAGGAAACCATGTCTTCACATGCCTCCACACCGTGCCTTGTGCCAAGGGGCCCTGATTCTGATGGGGGATGCAGGATGCTCTGGCAATTGCAGACATGTACTGGACCTGGGAGAGTGAGTCCAGGAGGGAAGCTGCTCAAAAATCTCCTGCTGCCAGTGTGAGTGCCATTAAACTGGTGCCATCTCCTGGCTGGGCATAGAGAGTAACTCAAGGTGCAGCAGTTGGGAGGGTGAAAGGAGGGACTGTAGGACAGGAGGAGAGAAGGCAGGAGGAAAATGGCACATGGAGGGCATGTGCTCATCTATATTTGTGTGTTAATTTGCCTCTTATCTGGACACTGGGTTTGGCATATGGAAAAGTGGATACTTGCACAGGAAAAGAACATTGTCCTTTGAAGGAGACCTGCTGTGGGGATTTGGAGACCACAGGGGAAACTGCTGAATCAACCTGCTCTCTGTGCCTCTGCCAGGGCAGACCTCTGGAGTCCTTTGGACAGTACCAATGAAAAACACCCTCTCATCAAACCTGATGAGTCTGAGTGTTAAACAAACTATCTGTCCTTGGAGGTCAGCTGCTGACTGGGGAGGCAGCTCTTGTATTGGGGGCAAGCCTGGCTCTTCATCCTTACCCAAAAAAGGGCACTGTGGGAATGTATGTATGGGGAAACCCCTATTGTATATGGTCAGGGGGACAGAGGAGGACTGGAGACTTTTTATTGTGTACCTGCTAAGTGCTGGAAGCATCATTTAAGTCCTGAGTATTAAGGTATTGGGCCCATTAAGCCCAATGCCCATAGCTGTCTAATAATATGCAATGATGCGTTTGCTTCTTCACTGAGACTTAAGGGAATTGTTGCAATGGATGTGTCCTGGTTTGAGCAGAAGCAGTCATTTTTCTCCTTCTTGGTAGCTGGTGCAGTGCTGTGTTTTGACTTTCGGGCTGAGAACGGTTGCTGATAGCGAGCATGTTTTGAGTTACTGCTCAAATATTTGGTTTGTCCAAGGCCTTTTCTGTGCTCATGCTCTGCCAGGGAGGAGGGGAAGCCGGGAGGAAGGAGAGACAGGACACCTGACCCAGGCTAGCCACAGAGGTATTCCATACCATAGCACATCATACCCAGGATGTAACCGAGAGAGACCCGGAAGGGCTGGAGCTCTGGGGGGATGGAAGAGGTATCGGTCGGTGCTCGGTCGGGCAGGGTGGGGTGAGTTATGGGTCGGTGGCTGGTGAGGTGTAGTATTCTCTTCACTTGTTGTTTGCTTTATCATTATTATTTGTAGTAGTAGTGGCAGTAATGATTTGTGTTATACCTTAGCCATTAAACTGTTCCTATTGCAACCCGTGGGGGCTACATTCTTTGGATTCTCCTTCCTAACTCTCTGGGAGTTGGGGGAGCAAGGGGGGGAGTGAGTGAATGAGCTGTGCGGTTTGGCTTAAACCACGACAGGTGGATAAAGAACTGGCTGGATGGCTGCATGCAAAGAGTTGGGGTCAACGGTTCAATGTCCAGCTGGAGACCAGTAACGAGTGGTGTCTATCAGGGATCGGTGTTGGGACCGGTCTTGTTTAATATTTTTGTCGCTGACATGGACAATGGAATTGAGTGTGCCCTCAGCAAGTTCACTGGTGACACCAAGCTGTGTGGTTCTGTTGATACGCTGGAGGGAAGGAATGCCATCCAGAGGGACCTTGACACACTTGTGAGGTGGGCTGATGCCAACCTCATGAAGTTTAACCATGCCAAGTGCAAGGTCCTACACCTGGGTGGGAGCAATCCCAGGCACAGCTACAGGTTGGGCAAAAAGGAAATTCATGGTAGTCCTGCGGAGAAGGACTTGGGGGTGTTGGTCAATGAGAAAATGAACATGAGCCAGCTGCAGTGTGCACTCACAGCCCAGAAAGCAACCGTATCCTGGGCTGCATCAAGAGGAGCGTGACCAGCAGGTCGAAGGAGGTGATCCTGCCCCTCTACTCTGCTCTCAGGAGACCTCACTTGGAGTATTGTGTGCAGTTCTGGTGTCCTCAACTTAAAAAGGACATGGAACTGTTGGAACAAGTCCAGAGGAGGCCATGAGGATGATCAGGGGACTGGAGCACCTCCCATATGAAGACAGGCTGAGAAAGTTGGGGCTGTTCAGCCTGGAGAAGAGAAGACTGCATGGAGACCTCATAGCTGCCTTCCAGTATCTGAAGGGGGCCTACAGGGATGCTGGTGAGGGACTCTTCATTAGGGACTGTAGTGACAGGACAAGGGGTAATGGGTTGAAACTTAAACAGGGGAGGTTTAGACTGGAGATAAGGAACAAATTCTTTACTGTGAGGGTGGTGAGGTGCTGGAATGGGTTGCCCAGGGAGGTTGTGAATGCTCCATCCCTGGCAGTGTTCAAGGCCAGGCTGGACGAAGCCTTGCATGGCATGGTTTAGTGTGAGGTGTCCCTGCCCATGGCGGGGGGTTGGAACTAGATGATCTTAAGGTCTTTTCCAACCCTAACTATTCTACGATTCTATGATTCGATGCTGATTTCTGATGGCAGAGCAACACATGCTTCATGAAAGAAGTAAGAGCTTAAATCTAAAGGTGATATCTACAGTGATTTTAAGGTCTCTGGTCTTCAAATAGCTCTAGAAGATCTGCTATGAAGATAATCCGATTTACCATTAAATTCCTTTCATCTGCAGGATTTTCAATTCCCAGTAGAAAAAGGTGAATCACTGGGCTTCCCTCAGGGCACTAATCACAGCCATAAAGTGCCACTGTGGTTTATGAAAGGAAAAGCCAAGTTACGGTGGTCACACATCATATTTTAAGTTTATAAAGGGTTAATAAAAATTAACAGGCAGTTTTGCAAATGGTTACTCACCTGGTGCCTAATGCAGTCCTTCACAACCATCATTTGCTCATTAAGATCAATCTACAAGGCAGAGTATTCCAACCTGTATTCTGTTTATGATTAGAAATAACTTGGTTTAATTTTTCTAATGAGAAAGATATTTTAACAAAAACAAAGTTTTTTGCAATACAAAAAAAAAAAAACTTGAAATGACCTGCTCTTTATGGAAAAAAGTAAACTTTTAAACATGTTTTTATGAGAAAAAATAATCAGTTTTATTTGTTCCCTCTCTTCTTCCTTTTCCAATATGGAAAACTACAAACAAAATAAAGCCTGCAGCCTTTTTCATAATATAGTCATCCTTTTTGGCCACAGTACCTTAAAAGAAAATTCATAATCATTCCTTTAACAAAGAGCTTGTGCTTATATGTTTGTATAGCTATTGATTTACAATATTCTTAAAATTATAGAGCTAAACTTTCACTGAGAATCTTCACTTTGTTTTTCCATAAATGGAAATTATTGTAAGAAAAGAATGAAAAACAAAGTTACTTGAACTAAGTAAGCCTGTGAAAATTTTGCCCAGGTAAGAAGTGATAATTTCCTTAGGAATATCTCTATGCAAGATAAAAGAAAAATGTGTAGCTTTTTTTTTTCAGAATTTCTGCTCAATTTTGTAAACAAAATTGTAGCTTTCTCCAGTAGATCTTTCAGTGGCTTTTGGAAAACGTTTCTCTTGCAAAGCAAGGCAAAAAAAGTGGAAACTTCAGTGTAGTCTTCTCAGGGTTACCTCCTTAATCGAAACCAGCACCACATAAGGCTTTCCAATAAAAAGAATGTTCTACCCGACCAGAGCTCCAGTCTGACAAGTCTCAGTCAGAGTACAATTATCCATCCTGGAATTAGATCAGTAGAGCTGGTGAAAAAAAAAACACAAATGAAACAAAAAACACTATTTTTTGCTTTTCTGCTTCCCTAAATCAAAAACTGCTTTCAAAATCTGTTTAAATTGAAATGTACTTGCTTAAACATCAAACACTGGGAAAGACCTCTTTTCATAGAACCATGGAATGGTAGAATGTTTTGAGTTCAAAGGGACCTAAAGATCACCTTCTTTCAACCCCCCTGCCACAGACAGGGACATCTTCCACTAGAGCAGGTTCCTCCAAGCCCTGTCCAACCTTGCCTTGAACACTGCCAGGGATGGGGCAGCCACAGCTTCTCTGGACACCCTGTGCCAGAGCCTCAGCACCCTCAAAGTAAAGCACTTCTTCCTAATATCTACTCTCAACCTCCCCTCTGCCAGTTTAAAGCCATTCCCCCTTGTCCTACCTCTATCCATATAAAAAGCCCTTCTCCAGATTTCTTGCAGGCCCCTTTAGGTACTGGAAACTGCTGTATGGACTCCTCCAAGCCTTCTCTTCTCCAGGCTGAACAATCCCAGTTCTCTCAGCCTGTTTCTACAAAAGAGGTGCCTCAGCTCTCTGATATTTTTTTTTCTGATGAAAACTGTACTGTTTTCTGCCCTCCTCCTCCAGTTAAAACTTGGCAAAATAAAAATATAGCTATAAAATAGTTTATTTTCTTTCTCCATAGAAAATACCCCCTATATTCTGACACTGGTGTTAACAATGAAGTTATACAATGGGCAATGTCTGTGCCCAGCAGTGGGTTCCCTGGGAAGGTAAGTCCAGCAGTTTCAGAAGAATTCCTGCACATTTATTTGCTGGTAGATGAACGGACTGTCATCTTCCAGACAAGGCTGTAGCACCTTCAGTGGAAACACAGTTGAAAAGGCCTTTGGCTTCCATCTCAGTTGCAAGACAGCATTTAAGCAGCAGCCTACATAAGTTCTGAACTGAGTCCATCCAGTCCAGGTTCTGTCTCGAACAGGAAAAAGGCACAACAGAAGTGCATGGTGTTTCTCCCAAAATCCCACTACCTCCAGTTTGGGAATTTTCCTTGGCCTGATGTGTCTCATGTGTTTAATGATCCCACTGGAATCCTCATGCAAGTATTTGTCCAATCTCCCTGGGACCCCAGGTAAACTTTTCACACCCCTAATTCCCCTTGGCAAAGATTTGCACCGGTCCATTACCCACCAAGGGGGAAATACCTCTTCTTGTTTATTTTGAGCTTGGCTCTTGGTGTCTCTGCATGGTACTCCTCCTCTTCCACATCCTGAGCAGACATGGTTCAGTACTGTTTGGGGAGGAAGGTTTCCCACATATGAATCATCCACAACACTCCCCAGAGCATTTCTTGATGCCCTCCATTCATGTTAAGTAACCAATAAATTTCAACAGCATTCAGCTTGTGAGGGCTGATAAGATCACAGTGAGAAAAGGGACAGTGCCAAAAATACTGAGCTTTTTAAAGGATGTGCCATATAATGCTTTTAACATTTGTAGTCCTCGAGGCCAAAGGGATCGTTAGATCATCTACTGTGACCTGTATAATGCAGGCTGGAGAATTTTGTCTGCTTACCCCCGCACTGAACCCAGTAATAACTGTTGTTTAAGTGAATGGGTAACACTGAAGGTATTAAAAGCACCAGAACATGAAACTGCAGCTCCAGTAGCAAGGAAGAATAATGAATCTGTCAACTTGGGGCCACTGTCCTGGGACTGGAGAAGGAAAAACTAGTGCCTGAATTCACACAGGCAAGGTAAGGAGGGCAGGCTCATGGCTACTGCATGCCCATTAGCTGACCTCATTTTTATGGAGGGTCTGAGAGCAGAGTTTGATGCAGGAGCATGGGAGATGGAGAAAATCCCATGTGATTTTGTTAAGGACAAATCGTGTTGCTCTAATGCAATATATAATCATAGATATTCAATAAGGTAACTGACTTGTTGGACAAGTGGAACTAATGGTCCAAATCTGACCCTAAGCAATTTAATATTGGATTGGAATATAAAAAGAGTGGAGGTCTGGCTACAGGGCTACACTGGAAAACTCTTGGTACCTTCAATGGACAGGTCAAACAAAAAGTTCCTTTGTTTCTGGGGGACTGGCCATAGGACATAATACCTGAAGAAGACGTGGTTCTAGTGAAAAAATGCAGGTAATACAACATTGGGCGATATTCCCGATTCTAAGCACTATCAAAGAGGTAACCAAAATAATTCTGTGTAGTGGCCATACAAATGCAAGGTTAAGTGAAAGCTAGAAGCATTCCCTGAAGTGGACATCAGTGGTTTGGAAATGTATAAGATGGGAGAAATGGATATATTCCTTCATTGTGGTCTGACTATGGACCACCAGCATGAAAACAGCTAATATGGTTAGGCTTGAAATCAGAAGAAATTTGACTGTTAGAGACATGGGAATCTGGACTCCTCACCAAACTCAGCACATAAAGAGCCCAGAGCTGCTTGTGTCGCATCAGTAGGCACAATACTGGAATTAGATATGAAAGCTTGTGGGATGATGTGTTAGGTGTCAGACTGTCTGGAATTTCCAAGAGAGGTTAGAAGAGCAGCTGATGCCCATGTTTGTCATACAGTAGTTACAGAACATTAAATTAATCGCAGGCTTTTGAACTTCACAACTCTTGCAGGGGATGAGCATTATTTCCTCACCATAGCTCCTCTCCCACTCCTTCTGGAATCTCATTCCTGGATTTATTTTTTTGCCTTCTTTTAAAGCTTTGGTGAGTAGTCCCAGCCTGAGCTGATGTTCACAACATCAAGATGCTTCTCAAGAAGGCCTCGATCACTGCCTGTCATAAAAACATCAGTAGATCTGTACTCAAGCAATGACTTTCAACTTAAATAGGCAATCACAGTTGAGACTCCTGACACAGGATGGATCATGGATCACTTCCAAGTATCATTTTCACCCGGCATACTTTATTTTACTGCATGGTCCAAGCCTCTGGAATCATGATTGAATTGTCTTGACCTCTTTCTGTGCCACACTGTAGTTTCTGAGGCTTTGAACTTCTGTCTAGAGAGCTCAGCTGTGAGGTTTTTCACCTTCCCTTGGGCAGGAATGAAGTAGCACGGGTGGCATCACACTATTGACACTTGACAAAAATTGCTTACCTCTCCATAGACCAACCATGGCTTTTACTCTTAAATTGGGGAATTCTTGCTGCAGTTGCTGCATCAATGCATCAGCTGTATTACATAGTGGGGTTTGTTCACCTGTTTCACTGTAGCAACTGTGAATAAAACAAGGCTCTAACAATATTCACATATGCAATACTTTTTTTGATGCAGTGGCATCAGTAAGAGCATAAAGAGAAGATTGCACCCCATAAACACACTCTTCCCCCTCCAGGGAGCTGGCTTGACTGTTCTCCATTTTGGCTCCTCATCAGAGGCAAAGTTTCTTCCCCAGGACACCACGATAGAGGAATAAAAGTGTTTCTTTTAAAAAGTCTCTCCATGGCTATTTCCTTCTTCTCATGTTATTGCCTTTTCTACTGGGGCGGATGGCTCCAGCTGACACCCTGTTGCATGTGGTGAGAGATAGACCCTGTAGAAGCTCAAAGCTTGGGAGATAACGTAGGGCTGTGGCTTCATAATGGGTCAGTGCCAGAGTAAGGAGTGAGGCATGGACTTTACACTGGCTGGTTTAGTGATTGATGCAGGGGACTGTCTCTCCTACGCCTGCTGTGGGATCAAGACTCTTTTTATGCTTGCTATTGCAAGAGCATGCACTCAGTTTCTCAGCAGCAGCACAACCTGCACAGCTATTTGTCATCTTCTATGTAAAGTACTGGTTGCCAGTAAATGGGGCAGATGAAATACATACGTGTGCAGATGATGGAAGCATGAGCTAACGTGTGTGCCAGGAGATGTATTCTTATCACAGATTTCAATGGATGCTTACAGAGACTTATGGCTTTCATACACAACAAATGTAGCTGTTTATGAGTACCTGGAGAGCCAGGTCATGCAAGGTGGCCATCACCAATGAATGTGATCACCCTCTAGGGACGTATCAGACAGAGCCAACACTTGCACTTGGCAATGAGAAATGTTGTGCCCCAGCCTGTTACTCCTTCAGTCTAAAATATGGCAGGAGTGTGATAAGTTTAACCAGCCCTACAAACCAGGCTCAGCCTTCCAAATTCTTCATGTCCCTCTACACACAAGGGGTGAGGGAAACACCATTTTACATTTGGAAAGTTCTAAGCAGGAATCATTTGTCTGCAGGAGAATGTGGGCAGGCCTGTTTCATCTCTGGGTACTGGAGACAGTAGCCTTCTTCCACCATCTGTGTATAATAAATGAAGAATTTGGGTCATAAAAATTTCTACCCTGTTTAAGATGCACGGTATTGCTTTTCTCAAGCTAACTGCCCCTGGCAGTTCCAGTTAATACTTCCGTTTGAAATAAAAACCTTAAAAGCCTTTTAAGTTAACATTTGAAGTAATTTGGGAGACAATGTGAAAACATAATCTCTCTTCCAGGGTCTTTTTACAAGGTATGGAGTTTAGCAGCTTTGCAAACCCTTTGCCCATGGCAGACAGCCTCCATGAAGCCTCCAGAAGAAATGTTTGTCCAAGTTGTGCAATATCATCTCTGACTCCCACCCTGGTCTTGCACTGCTCTGATATTTGTGGACTCATCTTTTCTCCAAGTGTTTGTATGAGTTAATGGGAAAGTCCTATTCAAAGTATATCAGAGCAGATAAAAATGTTTAGGGAAACCTTGGCACTATCCATGACATGGTGTATGGGGCAAATCCATCTTCCCTGAGTGAGCTCAAGCCACCCATGTCTGGCAAGAGGCAAACAGAGCTGCCTGGCATGGGCTCATGGGCTTAAGGGCTCACCTTCCACCATCTGCACAGGGTCTGATCCTCACATCCACCTGCCTGCAGGGCAAAGGGCTGAATTTTCTCTTTTCCTCAAGGGAATAATGAGTCACCCCTTCCCCAGCAAATCCCTCTGCACTTGACACGACCCTTGGCAAAAGAAGTGGGAAGAAAGTTTTATGCAAAATATCCCAAATATTTCCACTTTGCAAAGCTTGGATGGGCCCATTTTTGGTGATTATTTTTAGCCATTTTTCCCCAAATATTTTTTCCCCTAAAAATATACAGAAGTTTGTTTGAGTGGTTTGTTGATTCATTTAGTTATCATGTGCTTGGAATCCTGTCTGTAGCAAGTGCATGGCTGAACAGCTGTCTGTGAAATGAAAGATTACAAACATCATTTCAGCTCATGATTTTGTTTACATAGTTTGTGGAAAAATAGTAGAACTTCAGTGATGTCTGAAATAATTTCTCAGGAGCTTTGCTTTGGAAAGGAGGTCTTTCTGGTAAAGGCATATCTACACGCCCCACACCAAACACAGATGACTTTGATCTTCACTAATGCTCTGAGTTTTACTGTAAAAAATTAATAGAATTTCTCAAAAGAAAAGTTAATCACAAAAAAACCCAACAAAAATCAAACTAAAAAAAAAACCAAAACCAAACCCAAAACCCAACAAAGAACATGGAAGGGGAATTGTTTTGATATTGCTTCCAAATTTTCCTTTCCAATTAATCTGCAGATGTATGGCTGATATTCTGACATACTCCAAGTTAGACGAGTCCCAAGGACAACATGGTGAGAAAATTCCTAGATGCACTAACCAGACATATCATGGAGAGAAAATAAGACATGTATTGATTGAAAGCACCAGGGTAAACTTCATCTGATGTCGAGGTCTACATCTGAGCTCTTACATCTGAGATCTTACATCCTCTTATAGGCAACAGAGGTCCAGTCAATATGGGATATAGGCCATATGTACGGCCATGAGGAAGATATGCAGGTGCCATCCTTGTTAACCTGAAGTCATGAAAGTCATATGTGAAATATGATTGGAGTGTCATCAATTTGATAGGTGGACCACTCGGTGGATAAAGAACTGGCTAGATGGTCGCACTCAAAGAGTTGTAGTCAACGGTTCAATGTCCAGCTGGAGATCAGTAACGAGTGGTGTCTATCAGGGATCGGTGTTGGGACCGGTCTTGTTTAATATTTTTGTCGCTGACATGGACAATGGAATTGAGTGTGCCCTCAGCAAGTTCACTGGTGACACCAAGCTGTGTGGTTTTGTTGATACACTGGAGGGAAGGAATGCCATCCAGAGGGACCTTGACACACTTGTGAGGTGGGCTGATGCCAACCTCATGAAGTTTAACCATGCCAAGTGCAAGGTCCTACACCTGGGTGGGAGCAATCCCAGGCACAGCTACAGGTTGGGCAAAAGGAAATTCATGGTAGTCCTGCGGAGAAGGACTTGGGGGTGTTGGTCAATGAGAAAATGAACATGAGCCAGCTGCAGTGTGCGCTTACAGCCCAGAAAGCAACCGTATCCTGGGCTGCATCAAGAGGAGCGTGACCAGCAGGCCAAAGGAGGTGATCCTGCCCCTCTACTCTGCTCTCAGGAGACCTCACTTGGAGTATTGTGTGCAGTTCTGGTGTCCTCAACTTAAAAAGGACATGGAACTGTTAGAACATGTCCAGAGGAGGGCCACGAGGATGATCAGGGGACTGGAGCACCTCCCATATGAAGACAGGCTGAGAAAGTTGGGGCTGTTCAGCCTGGAGAAGAGAAGACTGCATGGAGACCTCATAGCTGCCTTCCAGTATCTGAAGGGGGCCTACAGGGATGCTGGTGAGGGACTCTTCATTAGGGACTGTAGTGACAGAACAAGGGGTAATGGGTTGAAACTTAAACAGGGGAGGTTTAGACTGGAGATAAGGAACAAATTCTTTACTGTGAGGGTGGTGAGGTACTGGAATGGGTTGCCCAGGGAGGTTGTGAATGCTCCATCCCTGGCAGTGTTCAAGGCCAGGTTGGACGAAGCCTTGCATGGCATGGTTTAGTGTGAGGTGTCCCTGCCCATAGCAGGGGGGTTGGAACTAGATGATCTTGAGGTCCTTTCCAGTCCTAACTATTCTATGATTCTATGATTCTATGATCTTTTTTTCTCCATTCAATACAGAGAAAATCCTGGGATGAATTGCTTAGGTGAAGACACCCATATTATTGCACCAATAATAGAAGAAAACATATTTTAAGTTGACCAAGTGTTTCCGGGGCAGATGGAAAGGTGGCTGTGTGTGCTGTGGTGACCTTAATTACTTCCATAGGTCAATGAGTTTTAATGACAATCCTGGAGTACGAAGCAGCAGGCAGATATTCACGACCATCCAGGAGCAGAAGTTTCTATTCTGCCAGGGTTTTCAGTGTTTTATAAAATGAGAATCTTTCCACTTAGAATTAAAAGCTATAAGCCATTGCTACCTTCAGGACAAAAATACTGAAAGAGGGCATATTGGGATATTTTGATTGCAAGCCTCCTGTATTGTAGGAGATAATTTGTTTTGATTTTTCCCTTATATCAACTTTTACATATAACTGATTATGTAAAACAGCATAATCTACTCTAGTAGAACAGGATTGTATTATGATATGAAAGTCAAAATGTCACAAATCAAAACTATGCTATCATAATGCAGTGTTTTGACTTTCTCCTGACCAGCAATTATCACTGACATTTGAATAAGTTCCTGCTTGAACAGCATTTTCCAGTGGAAAACCACTTGGTCAAAAATATTTTGACTGTCTCTGCTAGGGACAGAAATGAAGGTGACTGCAGGAGAAATAAATGCTATGGCTTTTCTGCCTGAGTTCTTCTGCTCAGTCTTACTCTGTCCGTCTGGAGGTCTATGGGCCAGAAGTGGAGCCACATACAGCTGAGCATGTCCTTTTTTGATTTAGACAAGAGCTATGGAGTCTTAGTGACCTACCCTGCTCTTTACTCTGTTGAGAGACCAATCCTTACAATAAACCAGTGATCCTCTGAAATTACTCCACCTATACTGGAATGGAAAAAGAAGTCCTTATGATTGCCTGCTCAGCTTGGCTTAGAGGCAGCTGATCTTACGTGCTAGTGTGCATCTGCCTATTTCAGGCACTGTATAGGAGAGGGATTTAGGATCAGAAGACCTGGCATTAATGTCATTACCATAGCCAGAATACTGGGACTTAGCCAACAATGAAAAAACAAATTGCTCTCCTTTTCTCAGATTTTGTAATTTTTTGTCAAAGTCTTATGGAGCAGAAGGAAGGTTTCAACTTTGCAATTTTCACCTGAAAAATCCAAGGGTTTTGATATAGTTGTTTTCTTTCTACCCACTAGGTTCAACAACCTCATTACACCTAGAGACAAGTTACTGAAAATCTGCTTCTCTTACCCCTGTGAGCAGCAGAAATTGTCACCGAGAACCCTTTCAAACAGTGGCTCAGGGCAGTGTCTCCTCCCAGTTCCCACCAGTATATGTCCTTGTAAAAGCAGATGAAGGCTGTGGTTAAATTGAATCCCTGTATGTTGGGAACCTCTGGTCTAGGAAAAATATGTGATTTTTTTTTTTTATTCTAGTCCCCTTGATGCACACAGCATTTCTGGAGTTTTTCCTTCCTGACACAGAGAGATGGGGCCATTGGCACAGAGGTGCCCAGACCATGGGATATTTTCCACACCCTGAGTGCCAGCTGAACATTTAGTTGTTAACTTGGAGTAGACCTGTACTGAAGATAAGCATTTCCCTCATTTGGAACCTACAGAATTTATACAGGAGATAAAATTACTCATTGTTGAGACAAAGGGACTATTTACCCCTAAAAGTCTGTAGTGAAAGCCTTGCTACAGTGAGGACTCATAGTCAGGGTCTGACCCACACAGGCTCCATTGCATGTTTTCAGCTCCTTAATGTATACTCTAGAACAACTATATATACATTTTGCATCTAGGCCCTTCCTAATGCATACTGAAGATGATGGTGTTAGTAAAATTTTACACCACACTTTAAGGTTTATGAGCCTGTAATGCACAATTTACCCCTGGTAGGGGATGCGGCAGTGGTTTTGTGCTCTATACAATGCTCAGCCAACATCAGCCCTAAAGACAGATCATCAGTGTTTAAACTGTGAAAAGAATGTTGATGACATTTTCTTTTCTTTACTCCACCAAAGACAAGAGAGGTTCATGTAAAACATAAGCTCTGGCCCCTTTCCAACATTAATGCAATTTACTGCAAAAGTGCTCACTTTTTTAATTAAGCTGGAATGCTGCTACTCTTCATAGGAATGCAAAATGGATGGGTTACTGACAGAGGGAAAGGCTAATGACTGCAATCTGCTCTTAACTGAGCAGAGTAAGACTTTGCCACCTCTGTCAGGCTTTGCTCAGGAGTAAAATTTGCTCAATGGAGCAGAGAGCAAGTAGCCTTGTGTCCCAGCAAGCTGAGAGCCTGTTCAAATGTCTAAGGAGTAATTCTGCAAGCCTCTTCCCTCTTCAGTCACTGTGATCAAGGGGCTGGGATGTGAATTTCATAGGCTGATCTAGTTTCTGAATAAATAAAAGCCTGATTTTTTTTTTAACTTCAAATGGCTTAAAATGAAGAATCTACACCCCCTCCACATGTGCCCATAGCAAGCTGTTTATGAAAGTAGATCATAAAATATTTGATCATGGTTTTGATCCAGAACATGCAAACATTTGTCCTCTTGTGCTAACTTCACCTGGTGGCTTTCATTTTCTTTGACATAAAGACAGGGTGAAGCAAAGTAATAGAAAAATAGAAAACATCTTTGTCAAAAATGAGATTGCAGCTGTGTAACTGGAGCGCACAACCATAAATCAGAATGTCAAATCCAAAGCACATGACTTTTTGCGAGTTCTCCATGTGTGCTATAATGTGATTACAGCCTGGTTACTATTATGATTTAAAACAAAGTCTTTCATGCTAGAAACAAAATGCGGAATGTGAGCAGCCTGGGGGAGAGAGACGGGAGACTTAGCTCTGACTGTCAGAGGTGGGCTAGAGGGTTTCAAGTGCTTCTCTGTCAGGTGTGAGGGGACGAGGGAAGGACTCAACCCCAGCTTTGGCTGCAATCTTAACATCAGGGACAAATTAGCCAGTGGCGTTCAGCTCTGCCGAACAATTCTCAATTATGGATGGGGTAGGTTCTGTCTCCCCATGTTGTAGAAAATCCTGAAGCCAAATACACAGATTACAGAAGTCATTCTTTTCTGTCTATCACATAAACAAATCGTCCAGCTGTTATTGCTAAGATTCCAGTTTGAAATCTTGGACTTTCTTATATAAACTTCAATGTAATGGTATTTAAAGTGTCATAGACAATAAGCATCTAATCCTAGTCAATAAATTGCAGACTAGTTGCATGAGCTTCGAGAGCTGTTAAAGACAGCTGTGCTTTTTTTGTAATTCAAGTCATTTCCAAATTGGGCAGCCCTCCTGGTGTATTTTCAGACAAACACAGTGTGCTCAGAAAATGTGTTGTTTGGAGCAGCACGGGCTTGAATGCAAGGGCGTCACATCACCCGGAGGCAGAGTAGAGATCACATTGTCCATTTCTAAGAAGCTCAGGTTGATGAGGGGGAATTGCTGAGACGTCTGTGCAATTATTAAATGGCCCTACAGCTCTCTCAAGGGAAAAATGCGGCTCTTGTGGAGAAGAAGGGGAATATTCCTATTAACTTCAGTTGAGCCAGCAATACAAATGGGTCCATAGAGACTTTTTTTCCTTTTAAAGAGAGAGGAAAGAGGGAAAATATTTTTTAACTATCACTCAGCTGTTTTGGAGAATCAGCAGCCAGTAAGGCCTGAAGAGGTTGGACAAAGCAATATTTTCACTGAGCCAGCCTGCTGCTGTGCCCTGAGGATGGTTGGTTGGAGGTACATGAGCTCCACCAATGTGAGGTGTCTGGGACACATCTCAATGCACATGACTTCTCCTGCTGGGATCAAACATGAGAGGTCAGAATATGGCTCCTTGGGTAGCAAATTTTGGGATCACGATCATGGTTTTGCAGAAAGAGCAGCCACCACTTGCCTCTCTAATTCCTCTTGTTGACCTCAGTAGGAGATTAATGCTTCTGAAGATCAGACAGGTGCTTGCAATAAGCTTTTAGAGCCTCCCCACCAGGCTCAGGGTGGAAATCTTGGCCCAGATGTATTTTTGCAAGCTATTTCAAACGTTACATTTGAAACCAGTTAGCATAGGGTCATTGGCTGGTATTGCGAGGTGCCCTGTGGGATTTGGTGGAGTTGAAAGGTGTCTACACACTTGCTGCTGGGCTGTCACTCTCCCTCCACTGGCAGCTGTGGTGACAAACATCCAGTTGAGCTGTTTCAAGGGTATTTTTCCACATCTGTGATCACCAGGCAGATTAATCTATTTCTTTCCCTCCCACCCCCTTGTAAGCCATTTTATGACCATCAGACGGTTTACACCTGAGAAGCAGCCTTGCCTCCTGCAAGCGCTGCTCTGCAGTGCTCAACATCTGCCTCTCAGCACGTATCAAATATCCCTCTCCTTGTCAGCAGCATGAGTAAAACAGGCAAACTGGTGGAGAAAATATAAATCAAAAGCCTGCACTGAAGGGCAGGATTTTGCCAGACATTTTCATGGGGCTGAGTCTCCAGCATGCTCTCCTGGGGGTGTTCAAGATTCACTGAGCACCTGCTGCAAGGGCATCCCACCACCAGGATGGGTTTAAATATGTGCAAGCAAGGTGCTTTTGTCAAACCTATGTCTCCCTGCCTGCTTTGGCTTGGTACTGCATGGGGAAGGGTCCCCGGATGGCCCAATGCCCACGGCCAAGACCCAGTCCTGGAGCCTGGAGCCTTGGGCTCAGTTTTCAGCTTGGCCACAGGCTTCCTGTGTGGTCTTGGGCAAATCATACACTGCAAGGCCCGCTCTCAGTTTGTTGATATTTTGAGAGAGCCGTGGTTTGGCAGGTGAATGAGCTGCATACATATGTGGGGAGAGGAGGTTTTATTATTAGTGCTGGTTGAAACACAAGTGCCGGCTCCATCTGTGCGTGTTGCAATTTTTCAAACATCTCAGCTCAGGGCTGGGAGGAGAGCTCTCGTCAGAGTGTGTGTATGCTAGGGTTTCATCTCCTCCTTGTGTGCAAATGGCAGCAGCTCTGTGAAAGCAACCCTTGCCGATCTGAGCAGCCATGAACCTAGTCCATCATCACGTATGTTCTCAGGAATGTGCGCTTGTGTGGGTCTCTGTAGACAGCCCTGATTCATCACCTCCAAAGCAATTAATAAAACTCGGCTGGCCCTTCCCCAAAATATTGAAAATGATTTGCAATTTGAGAGTGAGAGTCAGTGTTGTTTTTCACATGGAATCAGTTTAATTAATCACACTGTTTGAACAGCTGGGTCCACCATACATTTCCACTCGAGTTCAGCATTCCTAGAAAACTTGTCAAGTATGAATCAAAATAATACCATCTCCCTGCTTCCAGTGATTAATCACATATCTCTCCTTCTCATTCACACCTAAACACCAGCTAAATCAAAAGCAGCCTCCTTCTCCACCATTGTGTTTGTGGCTATTTGCCAGTCTAGGATAAATTATATAGAGAAGGCTTTGAAAAGCTGTTGGTTTGCCCTCAAACTTTTATCAATGTCTGTTGCAACTTCACATGTATTTGTAGTCTCTAGGAGCCAGAGACCGCACAGGAAAAGTTCACATTCCAAAATTCAGAATTTGTGGCACAGAATTAAAAAATAGAATTAATTTCTAGCATCTGGAAGTCCAAGTGAGGTATTTGCAGGAGGTCTCCAAAGGGCGTCTGAACAAAGGGATGGAGCTCTGAAGAATATGTCTCTGATTTCCAACATGAAGTCTGGTATGTCCTGAACATTTCTATTTGCTTAAAGCAAGACTTTGTCTTTGGATTTGCGGCAGTTTGCCAAAGCAGATGATGGATCCTGGTCACTAACACCATGTGTATGCTGTGAGCTTGGGCCATCAGGGTTCATGCATGAAGTGGTGACTGTGCAAGCAAGTATGAACACACAAGAGGCATATGCATGTGGGATTGCTCCATGAGTCCCTCCAGTTCTGGGGGGGGTACTCTTGGCAAGTGGATACAAGTTACAGCCCCATCAGCCCTATCCAACAAACAACTGGTTCTGAGAATGCAAAAGTTAAGATGTATGTAAAAACAAGGGAGAGCTTCAGGCAGAAATGAGAAGTTGGGCTTTTTGAGGGCAAAGAAGAATGTTTTAGGATGTTTGAATTGCCTAACCCAATAGACTCACAGTATAGCAAGGTCCTTACCAAATCCCCATCGTAGAAACCACCTTCCAGCCCTGGGAGGGATCATGGCTTGTTTTCCTCCTACCATGCAAGGGAGCAGGAATATGCCATCGGGCACGAGCCCTGAAAAAGCAAAAAGAGGTTAGAAATAGCAGAGCCTTCCCTGAGGACCACCCAAGAGGAGTTAAAAAGGGGGATTTTTAAATGGAGCTGGATCAAAGAATAAAGGAAATTAGAGCCAATAGGGAACTAAAAGGTAACATCTGGTCCTTTTCAGTTATCACCAATAGAGTCTTCCTCTGGAGAAGTAAAGTGTCCAGAGGAGCCTACCCTTCAGCACAACAGGAGCTGCAAGTGCGAAAATTGTGTTTGGAGATGTTGCTTTGATATCTTCTTCTAATCGTGGCATCTCTCCATGCTGCATGAGAAAGGTACTAGGTCTGGACCAATGGTCTCAGTCATTTTAGAGGCCACCTTAACCCACCTGTGCTCCATATGAAAGTGCTACATGGAGGCACTTGAGCTGCCTTGAAGCAAACAAAGCACCATCTAGAGAGAATAAATACTGTCCTGGTGCTGCCTCACCTCTGTCACACCATTACAGGGCCAGTACAAGGCAATATGTGCCAGCTTCAGGCAGCACAATGTCCTTCAGGCATGCACACATGAACAGGCAATTCCAAGGCTGCTCTCCTACTCTCCTCTCACTGTAAACTGCCTAGACACTCATGATGTTACACCCATCCATTCCCCATGAGTGAGTCCTTCCCCAGGTCTCCTATTTCTGTAAAAGATGGATAGGGGAAGGTGAGGGCAAGCTTTGTGTCCTTCCTGGGCTTGCCATGAAAGGCTCTGATGGGAGGCCATCAATCCATCCTGTCACCAGGGGTGCCAACTAACCAAAGTGCCTCCAGGCGATAAGCAAATCCAGTCGTTGACCTTCTGAGGACTGAGTGATAACAAGACAAGTCCTTGACAGCTTAGTGGGCAGCACACGATGAGTACCTGTTGCCAGAGACTGGCTGGCTTTTCCCAAAGGTTCCCTGTGTGCTTTTTAAGCTTGTGATCCAGTATTTTGGTGGTCATTTTGCTAACTCTTAAGGAGTGGAAAAGAGTGGGTGTTATTTTCTCATGATCTTTGTGTTTTTCCATCCCTGCTGTCCACTGACCCATCTGCAAGATCCTTGCCACAACTTCTGGCAGAGCAGATGTCTTGCAGGCTCTTAAATAATGACACGCAAGTAAGTTTGCCAGAGTACGTATATCAAATCTCCTGCCAGGGTTTTGTCCTTAAATGTGCTGTTGGGTGACATCCCCTGGTCTGCTGCAAATGTAGTAAATACCAGATTGCTGCAAAATCTAGCCCTCAAAATGGATCACACCTTACTGCCATGTGCTGGTGTTCAAAGTGGCCAGGCAAACCTGGCTTGCTCTGCAAATCCTTTGGGAGCTCTGTCATGCTATTTAGCTGCCTGGAGCTGTACATGGAAGCAAAGCGAAGGAATAATCCGTCCCCTACATTCATCACTGGCAGGAAAGGCAATCCTGGATGTATCTCACAGCAAACTCAGGGAACTTTCCAACAGAGACGAGAACGAAGTTGGGATGGGAGTATCTGTGAGGAATGTGCTGTCTCTATCACCAGGTCAGGCTGGCTCTGCCATGGGGCAGAAGAATGGACAAGGAGACCTCTGGAGTCCTTCCAGCCCTGGGACCCACGCATCTGAGCACAACAAGGATGTGATGATGAAATCATTTTTATGCTCCCTCAGGCTTCTCACCCACAAATTCCCCCCATCAGCTCCCACTTCTTCTATATATTTCTGGCAAGAAAATGCATACTTTGGGGGGGGAAAAAAGGGGGGAAAAAAAGAAAAAAGGAAAAAAGAAAAACCCTGGGTTTGCTCTCCATAATGATACCAGATATCCTGCCAACAAAAATACAAACCCTGAAATGGATCTAGTTCTTTTCCCACATTTTTCTAAATATAAGGTCTGAATAACAGCTCCAAGCTCTCATTTGGAAAGAAAGCTGCAGCCCAGTGCTGGGGTTTTAGCTCAGCAGGGAGATGATTGCCTCCAGCAGTACCTCAAGATTACAACCTGGATGGGGGGTTTCCCTGCAAGTTGCCACTGGCTGAGCTGATCCATTAAAGCTGAAGTACATGGGCAGCTCTGTGGGGCCAGCCCAGGCTGGCAGTGGTATGCTTTGCTGAATCTAAGCTAGTGGGAGACTTTTGTTGTGATAAAAAATGGATTAAAACTGGCAAGGTTTGGGGGATCCTTGACATGTTTGGGTAGACTGGGGCACCAAGGAGACTTTCAAGCAGGTGAATGGCCAATGCTGACTTCAGATCCCTCCTTAGGGACTCCCTGCTTGGCTGTATTTTGATCACATCCCTGAAGTGCCTTGCTGCATCCTTATGAACTGTCTATTGATAGGAAATTCCAAGTCATACAGTGGAACAGAGCAGTCATACTGCCTACATTAGTAATTTCTAGTAGGTAATAGAGACTCTTTCTAGTTTCCCTTTCCACTGCTTGGATTGCAACATGTTTTTAAAAATAAATTAATTAAAAATAGAAGAAGAATATAACTTTGAGAACAGAAGTGATTTTTTTTTTCATTTGTGCACATGCCTTTCACACCTCTCAGGTCTTGTTGTAAGGTTCAGGATGGAGACGATAGGGATTAAAGGCCAGATGTGCACAGGTATAAAGATGATATAAGATTCCTGATGAGTTCAGCAGTATTTGGAGCCAGTGTAAATCAATGTGTGCTGTAGAAGATCAAGGTATATGCATTTCTGATTGCTTCAACCCTTCTTAGATGCTGCTGAATTGCTTGTGTCCTGCCTAGGACACTCCAGGGCAGGGGTATCACTCACAGGATGTACGGCTGAATCTGAAGGTATCACAGACAAGTTCAAGGCCAGGTGAGGAATCTGACTGAAATGAGCAACCTTCTTAGTGGTTTAAGGTCTCCATTAATATCTGTGTGATTTCAGCTGTACTATCCTCCCGTGGGCCACAAGGCTGGGGTGTTTTCCACCCACAATTTCATCAGGTCCTTTTCAGGCTCTCTTCCAGGGCTTGAATTTGCACTAGGTTTACAGGACCATCCAGCATCTCCCCTTCAGGTTGCTCCTATGTGGTCCTTTTTGCTCCTCTTAACCCCTTTGCCTTAGAAAGAGCTCAGGATGGCTTATAGAGATGCTATGAAAATACAGACCAAAACAAACCCCAGTTTCTAGCCCTGGAGGAGAGGGATTGACCAAGGAAGCCTACTTGGGTGCTGGAGGTGGGAGTGACATACACACAGGGAGTCTCACTGGACCTGCCGAGAGCCAGTGCCATCCTCCCAGGTGCCTTCTCAAGCCATGCTTGCCAAATAGAGTTCCTGTTGAAAGACATGACCTTTTTTTTCAAACAACCTTTTGGAAAAGGTCACCATTTTAGAAACTACAATTTTTGCAAACAACATTGGAAAACACTTTTGTTGGGTCTTTTTCTCAATTTTTTTATACTCATTTTCTTTTTTCTTTTCCATTTCAGTGTCTGGATTTTCCAGTCTTCCCAGTAAATGAAAATGTTCCTTTGAGTGAGAAGCTGCAGGGATGTGTCTGGGCGAAGCCTCCCAGGGGCGTCTGGCCCTGAGCTTGGTGGGAATGGTCACTCATTCACTCAGAGCAGACTTTTTTGTATGGCAGTATCTGCCTGTGCTGTTTCAAATGTAAATCATTCAAAACATTCCCTCTGTTTTTTAGCTCATAAAACTGCTGAAGTACATCCTGTACAGTGAACAAATTACTCAGCTTTAAGCAGATATTTATGCTAATTATCCATGGGAAGCTGTTTCTGCCATTGTAGTTTTTCATCTGCTGGCATAATATTCAAAAGTTTTTATGTGGCGTTAACTATCAGCAGTAAAATCCCCTGAAAGTAATATGAGAAGGAAGAATCTGCTCTGCATATATGTATTTTCTTTAAATGTTCTTGATTTGCTATCTCTGAGATGAAAGTGTTTACACTCTACACTCTCTCCCCATCACTACAGCAGTGTTCTCTCCCTGCCTGTTCTTGCTTCAGTTTATTTACCAAAGAATATTCATATTTTGTAAATCCCAGGTATTTATTCCCTTGATTATTTTGGCACGGTGCATTTTGAGGATGTTTGCTTTGTTTTAAGCAAATCCTTTTTCTGCCTTTGAAAAGCAGAGCACTAGTAAAAACAAAGGCAACAGCAATATTTGTTAATGTAAGTCCACACTCCTAAAATATTTATTCTTTTTTCATATGAAGAAGATTAAATGCTTGCAAAATTCTACAGACACATGCACATATTTGACCCAGAAGGACATCTCTTGGGATTTGTAACAGCAAATGTGTGTTGAACAAAACGTCTTGGCCCTGTACAAACTTACTTTGTGTTCTAAAAGCCAAAAACTTCATTTTAGCATGACCTTAGAAGAATAGTGATACTTTTAGTATTTCCTGGTATTTGGTGCAAGGAATGTTTTTATTTGAATGCAGATGTCATTTGGTTTACAGGAAGGATTTGGTAACATGTCTATGCCAGTACTGCACTTATCCCAAATTTCCTGCTATGGAGGAAGAACATATGTCAAAGCTCACTGTTTGTTAAATTGAAAAGATTCAGTACACCAGAAGCTTCTCTTCTAAACATTGTGACTTTGTGCAATTTACAGAATGTTCTATCTCCATTAAACAATAAACCCTTGACCTCTGGAGCTGGCTCTCAGCATCCTGCTATTTGAGAAGGTAGACATAATGGATAGCAATAATAAATGAAAAGTTCAAGAGGTTAAGAAAAACTGTTTAATTATTTCTCTAGAGCATGGGCTGCAGAAGAATTGCATATCTGCCTTCTCTCCTGTAGAAACCCTGCAAGGAATGACTCCAGCAGTGCAGCTTGGGCAGGGTTTAAAGCAGGTTGCTGTGTTTATGAACAAACAGTCTCTAGATACTCTTCCATATCTGAACCTTTCAGTTTTCTGTGAGTTAACTCCCTGCCAGCAGTGAGCCTGTGCCAGCCCCACAAACCTCAGCATCTGTTTTTGCAAGGATCTTTTATTTGTTAGCATGTGAAAGCTATTGCTCGTGTGTGTTTCCCAGCTGTGGTGTACTTGGGCTTGGTATCTTTAAAGAAATCTTTGCCTTCTTTGCTTGTAAACCCAGACACACACAAAGCAACACGCTCTCCCCTCATTACAGGGGCCTGTAACACAACCTCTGCTAACAGGTCACTATTCCCTGCCCTTCCTCTACGGTAAAGCAAATCCAGGATAAACTTCATTATGACAAAAAAAAACAGTAGGCTTTTCCTTCCTCCCTTGAATGGACTTCTCTATTTTTTACACTCGTGTTTGGTTTCTGTCACATTGCTTGCTGCATTCGATTACTACAGACTTTATCTTGGGAGCTAAAAATCATCATCAAGTTACACAGGTCACTGTACAAATTCCCAGTGAGAGAAAGGCTGCTCCAAAAACATCCACAGCAAGGCAAGGGGTGAGGGGAGAGACAGGGATCCTTGTTATACTCAAGGTCACCAATCACATACAGGACAGAGTTCAAAATAGGGGCCGGCTCTTGATGCCCGACCCTTGGTCACCTGCTGATGAGCATTTCGTTCTTTTGGACACCCCAGGCCCTCCGTTGTGTTGTCTCCTGGGAGGTCTTCCATGTGCATGGAGTATGGCACAGCACAGGTATGGGTCAGACACAGTGGCAGGGTCACCTAGGAGGAGCTGGAGCGTCTCTCTTATTGGGGTGCAGAGCCTTGTACTGCAACAGGGGACCATCCTGATGAATCTTTCCCATCTGTTTCCAAGGGCAAATCCTCTGCTTTGGGGTCACAGCTTGCCAAGCAAAACATGTTTCGGGCCATGGTTTATTAGTGGACTGGGCAGTGCAAGGTTAGCAGTTAGGCTCAATGATCTTAAAAGTCTTTCCCAACCTAAACAATTTTTGATTCTATGTCCAACTCCATTTTTTTTTGTGTCTGGCATGGCTTGAGGCCACATCTGAGGGTGCTTTGGAAAGGGAAGGTCATAATTTAATGCTGGGGGCAGGAGATGGAGCAGACCCTCCTTTGGGGTAAGTCAGCTTATGTATATGACCTCCAAGATGTTCGATCAGTCTCCACTGGCTAGAAAGCTGGCCAAGGGCTTTTCATGACAGTTTATGAATGGGTTTTAGGAGCCTTTCACATTCACTTTCTCATTCTAAATGCCTTGATCTGCAACTTATAGCATCAGGAGACATTTTCCCAAGATGGGCCTGGTGCAAGAAGCATGGCTTCACTTTGTTCTTTCTAAGTTCCCCCAAATCAGCTTTCCCTCTCTGCCTACTGTGTTTAATATGAAAGCATCTCAAACACAAGCCTCTGGTCTCCCCACAGCACCGTCAAGCGGGTGGGAAATGAGACTTCAAGTTGTGACCCTGATGGGACCCTCTCTGTTTAAATAAACAGTCCAGGTTTCATGTAATGTTATACTCCATCATGAGCCCTGGAACAATAACAGTGCAGGAACCATTCACGTGATTTCTCTGGGATATATCAACAAACAGAAGGAGTGATGAGCATTGGTGGTTCGTGCTGTGGGTTGGTTGGGACATGTTCTTAGTCTGCCACCAGATGAGCAAAACAGCTTTCCAGAGCCACCACCTGCAAAGCACAGAATAAAAAATCTTGGATGGAAGATTTTTTTCTCCCAAAGTAACTTCTAAGAAAAAATACATGTGAACATGATTTCCAAGCATAAGAGTTAGGCAAAAGGGTCTAACATTTGTTTGTGTGAATGGAGGGGAACATCCCCATATGCCTTTGCAAGCAGTCTCCTTTGCAAGCAGTGCCTCTCCTGGCACTGTTGAGCTTGTCATGCAGCCTCCTGCCCAAGTCTGGTTTCTTTCCATGAGGGAGCTGGTTTTCATCCATTAGCTGTAGTAAGAAGCTGCAACCATGACCTGTAGGTGGTGAAAAAAACCCCAGAAAAGTCCATGGAGGTCAGAGGTGTCATGAAGTGAGAAAGCAGTTTGTGTATGGGTCATGGGAGCTCATCCTGGAAGAATCACCAAAGAAGAGGGTTTTCTCCTCTCTGTCATAGTCCTGGAGTACGTGCCATTTTCCTCACCCTGGCTACTTCTACAGCAAGAAAGCTGTGGCATTTTGAGCTCAGTCTTCCTTTGTAAATTCCCCATCAACTAATGACTAAAATAACGATTCTCCACCCTGTCCCCTCCCTTCCCCTTGTGGGTGTGGTGGGAGAGCAGTCAAAGCTTCTCATTTCCACTCAAGAAGGTGTAAGGAGGAGCTTTGGCTCGTGGTAAAAGCTGTCCCTGCTTGACCTGGCTGTCGGCTGTATCTGGCCCATTGGCCTGCGGAGGTTCAAGGAGACCGAATGGGATCACACCCAGGTCTCTCCTTTGGATGCTGCTGGCCACGCAAGCTGGCAATCCCCAGGTTGGGAAGCCTTCACGGTATCCCTCTCTGGGCACTCTGAGTGTTCGTTGGCCCCATGTCACCAGGGCAGCTCCATGTCCAACCAGCATCCCACCAGCACCCATCCAACTGCAGCACAAAGCAGGCTTTGGGCCATGTTCAAACCATTTACTGCAGCCCCAGAGAGAGATTTAGACATCTGGACTCACAAATGACCCAAGATCCTTCCACCTTTCCTTGTGGGTGATGTGTCCTATACCATTGTTGTTCCTATGTGAAGCACCACTGAGTGTCTTCATCTTTCCTGGACCCAAAACCCAGAAAATACTGCAGCACAGGGGAAAGCCCATGGGACCTGCCTGGCTTACAGACCTCACTCCTAATTATGTGTCATGGCACTGCTGGCTTTGCTTGGCTGTGATTGTTCCTTGTGTTTGCACAGTGGCAAATTATGGGCAGAAGCATCTGCTTGTGTTGTATTGATTCCTGTCCTTGCAGCCCCATCAGTATGGTCTTTACATTCCTCCACCCCATAGGGGGGTGATGAGAAAAAGGGTGTGCTGGTTCCAGCACAACCATGGGCCTTCCAAATGGTGAGCATGGTCAAGGTGTCACAGTCCCTTCACTCTCTTTGTAAACCGGAGCTCATTTGGCCTGCAGCTTGCCTCTGTCCAAATGCAACCAGCTGATGTAAGGTCCCACTTCTACCAAAACCAAAAACCTCAGCCAAAAAATATTCTTCCTCATGCCAACACCATCAACTGCAGGCTCTCTGTCTCCACAGCTCCTCAGGTAGCTTTCCCATCACCACAGGCTAACAGGTACAAGCAAAGCAAAGCAGCAGCTGGAGAAAGCCCTGAATTCACCAATCCATCCTGAAAGCAAACAACACGCGTTAAGTCTCCTCTCAGGAGACTTTTGGTTTACTTTCTCTTAGTGAGGGGGGACTCTAAAGAATGGATATGGTTGGGGCAGGGTATGACTAAACCCCAGGGGTTCTTTCATTTCACACTAGTTGTCAGCAGCAGTGTTGCCCTGCTACAGAGTCACTCTGCAGCCCAGATCAGATATGGACCCACCGTGCTCATGGTTTTCTCTTTAGAATGACTCAGATGATACTGAAGGTCACAGTTTTTAAGAAATTGAAGACACCAAACCTTGACAATTTGATGACAGAGCAAACCAACACTTATACCAATTTTTCTGCTGCTGAGAGAATGTACAAAAGAGACTGGCAGTGCTGGAGTCATCCCTTCCACAGGAACTGTCCCTATTCATTCTTGCACAGCAGCATCAGGAGGGACTTCTGCTGGCTTGCAGCTGTGCCAGAGGAACGAGGGGGAGGTAGGCGGCTCAGGAGGTACAAACCTCTTAGGGATACCCTGGCCAGAGGAAAGCCAATGAAAATAATGACTCACTTGACCCCTCACAAGACAGCCAGCACCCAAAGTTTTCCACACAGTGTTAAAAAACACCATGCTCTGGCCTCAAATCATGTTGGCCATGCCAGACTCCCACCTGTTTATGTGGAAAACTTTATGCACCCAAAGCATGAAGTTTTTCAGCATAATACTTTGGGTGGATCAAGGTTTCCATGTGCTCCAGTGCTGTCAAAAAAATGTGTCTTAGCCAGCACAGGACTACACAAGGAACACACAGAAAATTTGAGTCTTCAGGAACTCATTTGAAGTTCTTTTGTTCCTTGGGCACCAAGAGACCTCTCACCTCCTGCCCTTTAATGCACAGAAGCGTTGCAGATTCAAGCCAGCTCTGAGGATGAAAGAAAAACCCCATTCCTGTACTGCTTTGCAGCTGTGCCCTGGGTGAAACCGTCGACAGAGTTACCCTCTTACACCTGATATTGAGATGATGATGGGTACAAAATTTGGCATATGTGACAAAATAGAGAGCTGACTAAGGTAAAATAGTGCAAGAGGTAGGATTTTAAAGTAGAAGAGCAGATTACTAGAGAGCCTGGTTAGGTAAGAAGGCGTGTGGACACTGCGCAAATGTTTGCATCAAAAGATGAAACATGAACATAGAATCATAGAGTCATAGAATAGTTAGGGTTGGAAAGGACCTCAAGATCATCCAGTTCCAACCCCCCTGCCATGGGCAGGGACACCTCACACTAAACCGTATAACCCAAGGCTTCATCCAACCTGGCCTTGAACACTGCCAGGGATGGAACATTCACAACCTCCCTGGACAACCCATTCCAGTGCCTCACCACCCTCACAGTAAAGAATTTCTTCCTTATATCCAATCTAAACCTCCCCTGTTGAAGTTTTAACCCGTTACCCCTTCTCCTGTCACTACAGTCCTTAATGAAGAGTCCCTCACCAACATCTCTCAGAAGAATTGCCCTTGCCCAGGAGAAATGTCATAGCATAGTTAGAATAGTTAGGGTTGGAAAGGGCCTCAAGATCATCCAGTTCCAACCCCTTGCCATGGGCAGGGATACTACACACCATGTCACCCAAAACTCAGTCCAACTTGGCCTTGAACACTGACAGGGGTGGAGCCTTCACAACTTCCTTGGGCAACCTGTTCCAGTGCCTCACCACCCTAACAGCAAAAAACTTCCTTGTATCTAACCTGAACTTCCCCTGTTTTAGTTTGAACAAGTTAGAAGTAACTGACTGGTTTTAAGCTAGGATGAGAGACTTGTCTGAAGAAACTGAGAAAGCTACTTGGACAAAGGCAACTGCACTCCCAGATGCTCTGGAGCCCATGAACATGGGACATGGTGCAATCTCCCAGCTCTTAGGTAAAGGCACTGGGTGTCCTGATCCCAAACTTCAGCCTTTCTTGCTGCCATTTGAACACTTACCCTGTGTTCCACCCCCCTGAGAGCATGAAGAACATGTTTGCAGCAGCCTTTGTTATATTTTTCCTTCTCCCACAGAACTGCAGAACTGTTCAGGCTGGGAGGGACTGAAGTCACACCAGTTTGCTCAGAGCTTTTACAGAAAACATACAGAAAACCTCCAGGACTTCACTCTCCAAATTCCTGGTTGAGATTAAGTCCCCTTATGAACTATCTCTTCCCAGTCTTAACAAGGCCTGTTCCTTCTGCATCTCCCTATAAGATGTGCTCCAGCCCATCTTGGTGGCCATCTGCTAAATTCAGTCCAGTTTGTTATCATTTCAATTGTATTGAGGATCCAAGCCTAGACCTACATGCTGCATCCCAGCTGAAGTCTTATGAGTGCCCACTAAATGGGAATAATTCACAACCTTCTATCTGCTTGCTGTGTTCCTGTTGTACATTTCTCTCATTACTTGTCACCGTTTGCTAGGGATGTCTCAGCAACCAGTGAGAAAAGCTCCAGGCTAGAATAATTTCCAATAGCAGAATGCAGCCACATTTCTCAAACCTAGGGCAAGAAAAAATCAAATAGTAATAATGAAAAGTGGTGTTATTTGACTGAAAAATACATGCCCCAATTACTACAAATTCTGATGATGAATTCTTTTGCTAGAGAAATCATGCTGTGAAAGGCTGGGTGTCCTGGGGACAATCACACTAAAGCAATGCATTTCTTCTTTGCCATGTTCTGTTCTTGGAGATTGCTGAGTTGAACTCTAAGTTGATAGAGGTCCTGGGACTGCAGCAGTGAGTGACAGCTTTGTTAAGTTATGATTGATGACTTTGCTACCAAATTCTGAATAATGTTTCCTTCCAAACACTCCTTGCCCTTGTAATATGCTGTCCATTAGCCCCTGCCAATAGCTGCCTTGAATAACCTTCTTGCTGTGATAGGAGTTGTGTGATTATAGTTATCTAAACGTGTGAATAATTGGGACGTTATGCCATATTACATGCTTCATCAAGTTCTCTATTCAAGTCTCAGGGAAACATTTGAAGTTCAACACTATGTCTCAATTATGCTTGAATTTCTGGCAAGGGAAAAAAAGTCACATTAACGAAGCTGTCAAAAACACGTTCTGCTTTATATTTCCTAGGACAATCAGACAATGAAACTTGCTTACTCGGTGAAGAGCTGCCTTCTCCTCACGCTATTAACAGGCTCTTGAATTTACTGAATTTCTTTCTTGCTTAGGCTCTGAAATTAGATCTTGATAAAAGGGAGTTGCACAGAAAATGAATTGTAAATTCATATTTACATCAATTGTAAAATTATATTGTAAGTAATATCTATTGTAAACAATAAATTTTGTGCTGAAACATATCTCTCCAGACAATCTATATGGAAAGCAATGTGGTTCTGTTGGGATATCTAATGAGTTTGCACTGTAGTGATATTTGTAAATTATAAAAGAAATGAAACAGATCTGTTGTTGCAGCTCTCGTGAGTATTCTCATTACTGAATGTAAGACTTTTTTCTTATGTACACTCTGGAGGGCACGGTGTGGCTCAACGTAGCTTTGCACTTCAGGACTTTGCTGGGGGAGAAGCCTACCTGTATTCTGACAAATTCCTTTCAAATTTTAGGAGCAAAGAGCAAAATGTAGTTGTAGAATTGCAGATGTCAGCACTGGACACCATCATGGGCTCTCCAAGGGAGGCTGGATTTCTAACAGGCAAGCCAGACCCCCAGCTGTTTTTTCTCCCAGTGGTCACAGCCCTCTGTGTTGGCAGCATGCTCTGCCAGGACAAGGAAAACTGGTACAAGCTGAGGCTCAGTGTGTCAAACACCAACCAAGAGATGGCTGAAGAAGTCCAACAGCTGTCCATGAAGAGGTAGTATGGGTAGGAGGATAACAGTAGCCGTCACATCTTCAGCTTGTTTGACCGTCTCTCCAGTGACAAACTGGTTTGAGACTGGGAAGTCACCACTGAGCTTGTTCAGTAAAGTTAAGATGATGTAATCAGATTAATTCCTTTTCTTTTAAACAGCATTGAGGAATTTTTCCTTGCACAGCTTCTTCACAAAGTGGAGGTCATATCTTTATCAGCTTCCTGCCTAGTACACTGGGGTGGTAGTTTTGTGAAGAGGAAGGGCTGCCACTCCATTACAACAGAGACCAGGTAGGGACGTGTCTATGGTCATTCATATATGAGTTGTATAAGGTGACATAAGGCAGGAACATCAGTGGTGCCAACATATGAGTGGTGTGTAAGGCTTGAAGTCCTTGCTTCTATGTGTGCTGAGCAGAAGCCAGCAGCCATGTCAGCTCCTCAATCCATGGGTCTGGAGGGAAGGCTGTGCAATACTGGGTCACTCATGAGGTACTGGCAAAGCCAGTCTTGTGCCTGCCCTGGGGCTTGGGTGCATCAGCCAGCCACCATCAGGATTGGCATGAGCAGGGCCATCTCCTTACAGCCTTGGTGCCCTGCTTCTGCAGAGGAAGAGCAGGCTGGCAGGCCCAGTGGTAAGGTACAAAACCTCACAGCATGCCAGAATATGAAATCACTTTTGATAGGGGCAGTGTATGGTAGCTTTTTCCCACCTTCTCCCTCTTTAGATCCTTTCCTTCCTTGGAGTGTTTCCTGCTGCAGATCCCACAGTTAACATCCCCTCTATAGCAAAGGTCTGTCCATACTTCTTCCCATGCAGCGATGCTGGAAAAGACAAGGAAGTGAAAGGCTGCAGAAAAATCTTAGAAAGGTGAATGAGTGAAGACAGACCAAGTGTATTTATCTTTTCCGAAACATTGCAAAATACATCCAGGCTTGGCCTACAGTGAGAGCAAAAGCAATGAAGAAATCTAAAGCATGCAGATGCATTGCATACCAGCATGGAAAAGCGACAGCAAGACAGGGCCAGAGCAGGTCAACCACACTCCCTTGGGAGTCTAGGAAATAAGTGAATCAAAGAGAACTTAGGGCCAAAACAGGCCAAAAAAGGATCCCCCAGGAGTCCAGGAAAATAAAATGAATCAAAGTGTGTTTGGGGATGATACAGGCCAACCACAATCCCTCTGGAGTCCAGAAAATGAGTTTCAGTGCTGTACAGGCCAAGACAGGCTATTAAACTTTCCCCCACCACAGAACAAGTCAGCAGTGAATGGAAGGAAGTGGGGCCATTCTGCCTTAATACAGACAGGACCCCAAAGCAGATGTCAGCAGCTCATCCAGCTCCCCTTCTGAAGAGTGGTGCTTTGGGCTGAAGTCACCTCCCGGCCAGGACCCTGTAACTTCTCTGCAGTTCTCCACAGTCCCTTAATGGACTCCTATTCCAGCATTGCCCTGGAGGGCCAGCTGCAGATGCCAGGCACCAGCAGTTGTCCTGGCATCCACCTGCTCATGGCAGGTCATGACTGTGGCACTGTTGACCATGATCATGCCAGTGCCGGCCATGTTTGCAGCAGCACTGGCCATGTTTGCATCAGTCTTGCCCACATTCATAATGGTGTTGGCCATGTTTATGGCAAAGTTGTTCTATGAACTGCAGTCTTTGAAACAGAGCAGGAATGAACTGCTTCCACCATTCTAGGCTGCCATATGGGTCTGGGCCCACACATATTATGGGGAGCAAGATGCTGAATTCAGATTTTCATGCTCAGTGGCTGCTTCTCCACCATCTGCTGTAGAGCCGTTGTGAGCCAAGAGACTTTGATAGGATAACTAAGCCTGCTCTCCTTGGTGTGTAGGTCCAGTCCCTGACACCCAGCTTGTGGGTTTAATCCATCAGCTGTGGATCCTCACCTACCGCACTGCCTCCAGCCCTGCCTGCTCCCCCAGCATTTTCCCACCGTGACATGCTACTGAGCAGAGCTACTGCCAAGTGTGCATATCAGCCTAAGCCCTGCCAGTCTCTAGCTCCTATGGCTATGAAGCTGATGGACACAGTGTGAGATGGGACAAAGAGCAGTGGCCCCTTTTAAGATCAGAGGAGGTGGACATTTTCATGTGGACCTCCCGGAGTACCCCATTGACAGCAGCCAATTGCCCTGTATCTCTCATTTTGCTTTTCTCTGGGGTACCCCACATTTGAGCATCTCCATATTAGGTTTTTTAGAGCTTTTTTTTTTTGGCAAACAGTCACAACCACAAACCGTGGGGAGCTTCAGCACCTTCTCTTGGAAACTGTCACCACTATCACTGAGGTGTCCTGAAGCCAGTAAAACTAGTGGCTGCTTCATTTAATCCATGAAGCAAATGAGGGTAAATGGAGAATAAATCAGAAGAGGTACTGACAGTCTGCAGTCAAGTACGGGGATTTACTGCTGCAGAAGGTTTATTAATAGAGCTATGGATATAGCAGCATTGTCTGTAAACGGTTGTAGGATAATTTAATGACCAGCAAGGACAGAAAGCTGAGATAAGGATAACTGTAGCATCCATGTTAGCAATGTTTCCTCTTTGTGGTGGCTTAGCTCCCTCTGAAGGGCCAGCCAGAGATGAAGTAAATCATGGTTAAACTCACCTCTGGTGTCCCTGTCCTGTGCCCCTCCATTATGGCAAATTGCTATTTACTAGTGAGAAAAGTATAGATACCCAGTTGAGGGCTGCAGGGAGTCAAGCATCCCCTTAGACTGAAGGGCCAGAGTGGGACCATGCAGTCCACTGGGACAAGCATCTCAGTGTGGCCTTCAGAGGGAGAGATGTCACCAGCACTGTGCTGCAGCTCTGCAGAGTGGAGTGAAAAGCGACACACACTGCCAGTCAAAACCTAAAATGGGTTTTTTAAGAAAGTGACCTAATCTTAGTCACCCCTGAAAGCCATAAACAACTCAGGCAAGGTCACAAGGAGTCTTCTATGAGATACCTGCTGCTAAAAATGCCACTATCAATCATGCCGCTTTTGCTGAACTCCAGAGCAAACAGGTTTCTTTGTTTTGTGACACTCTTTACCTTAAAAATAACTGAGAACATAAATTTGGCACTTTTGGAGTTTCTCTCAGTCTTTTCGCTTTGGGTCATACTGCTACTGAGGAGGGTAATTTCTATCAATCATAGGAGGCAGAGACTGAAACAGCAGGATAAATGGCTACTGTGTCCCAGATTGAGTTTATTGGTGTCCCTTTTCCTGATGGACACACTGAAGGAAAGTGCATGAGTCATTCCCCTCCCTGTCTCTGTGATGCTACAGTAAGTGAATTGATCTAGAATTTAGAATATACCCTGTTAAAATAAATTTCTGGAACTAAACTGAATTTCCTGGATTAAAAAATACACCCACAAACAAAAACTGTCCTTCCCAATGCAGAAAAAATCAGTGCAAACTCCTTTTTATTTGGTTTAGTGGCAGACACTCCCCAAAGTCTTCCTGGGGAAAGTCAGAAACCATGTGTGTCTTGTAATTAGACCTAAATTATTATGAAATTTTGGGAAATTGTTGTTTATGACACCTGCTGAGGTACACTTCCTCCTCCTGCTGGGAGACGACAACGCAGGAAAAAGACCAAGCCTAACTTGTCTGACCTCCTCCTGACCTACAACAAAATCACTCAAGACAATTTAAGTTGAAAAAGTGATGGGCTCCTGGTTGTTTGTTGATCTGAAGAAAATCCGTTTCACTTCCAACTACTAATTTTCATTGCTTTGCATTGTATTTCGGGGGAAGAATTCAAAGTTATTTTGAAACCACAGGTGATATGACCCATTAAAACTGGGATTTAAACACTAGTTTTATGCAGCAGATGGATAAACTATCAGTCACTTGCCTGTAGGTGGAAAAAATCTTTGTTTAAGCCATTAACACTCTCTAGTGTAATACTACCTGTGTTAAGCAAAGGGAAATCTGTTTTCTGACTGTGATTTCATATTGGGAAATCATAGGAGGATATAAGCTTTGTAACAGCACTGAAAATGTGTCTGTGATAATAAATGAGACACGCAGAAAAACTGTCTTTGCTGCTCAGCCTATGCTGGCCTGACTCTGGCTATCCTGCTCTCCCACAAAGGGTCTGGGGGCGAGACAGCTCTGGGACAAGCTGCTAACAAAAGGAAGAAAAGAAGAGCATTGTGTCTCATCCTGAGGGCTTCCACCATTTCTGTTGCCCTTTTCTCTGTGCTCTCCAGAGGGATGTCTCAATTAATGCAGCAAGAGCAATAATGCAACTCCATCTGGTTGCAGCTTTTGCAGAGCACCCTCCAGCTGCAGCACTTCTGTATCACTACAGAGAGCACTGCTTTACAGCAGAAAATTTGTCCTTAGCTGCTCTCATTCATTTCCGCACACCGAGTGTCCAGATCCAAGAGGCGGATGGCTTCCAAGGCAAGGAAGTGCAGATGTTGGGAAATCCAGGAAGGAGGCTCATCAAAGTATTTAAATATGTATCTGCTTAAGTGCATGGCTTACCCATGGAAACTTGTGCTTCTGAAAGGTCCCATCCAAATCAATGAAAAGACACCCATAGAGTCAGATGAGGTTAAGCTGCACTTGGAGAAATAAATGTTTATGCTCCCTTGAAAGGCATATACTTAAAAAGCCATTGCCCATCCATCCATCCCATGGCCCTTGACTTCCACATTTCCTCTGAGTTATTGGCTTCTATGCTTCAAACACATGCCTGTTTCAATGCTACTGCTAATCTCTCTGTTACTTGCTGGAAGGGTTTTTTGTCTAGTAACTGAGTGAAGGTTGAAGGGTGTGTGTGGAGGTGGTGTTCAGCTTATTATACCTTTCTTCTTTTCCTTTCCCTGTGCTGATTCCAGAAGCCTCCCACATGGATGCAAACAACTAAAGTTTGCATGAGTGATGATGATGAATTTGGCCAAGGTTTCAATCCTTCCCACTATATGAAAGGAAGCGTAGTGCTGCTCTGGACATTTTATCTGCTGGAGTAGTCATTTGCTATTTTCTATCTTAATCCCAAATAAGAAATGTAGAGCTGTTTCCACTACAAGTTACTGAGAGAGTAGGACACATAGCAATACCTATATTGTGTCTTGCCTCTTGGCACATGTGTAGTAAAGACTGCAGAGGTCTGGGAATAGCTTCCAAGAGTGGCATATGGTGATTATAAAACATAATCCCATAAACAAATCTAAAAAGCTCCTTGTTCATACTGAACAGGAGCCTTTTGCCATTAATAACCAGCAATAAAGTAATTCCAGAGTTGTATCTTTACAGGAAGAGAGAGTCCCAGTCTCTTGAGAGAATTAGGCTGCTGGAAGGACCAAACTTCTGAAGACTCTATGTACCTACAGAGGACGGAAGATCTTTGACACTCAGGGTGGCCTTGATGTTCCTGGTGCTATTGTTGGGAAAAGCCCAAGGTTAACACCCATAACCCAAAACCATTGTCTGTGGAAGAGTTCTATCCATCATTTCCCATGTGCCCATGTAAGCCTAAGCCTCTGCCTGAACCCCGGCAGCTGTCCTGCTCAAGATACACCCAGGCACTTCGTGGCCAAGCCAGCTGTGATTTCTGGGCCAAGGCATGGATTTCTCATCTACATGGAAATGTTTCATTTTCCCCACCATTGAACCCCTAGTGTTTCTGATATCATCCCAGACTTCATGGCCAGTCAGTTACAAAAAAGTCTGACCCCAGGAGTAGCTAGTAGCTGTGTTGCTGTTGAGTGCAGCAGGTCCCTACCAATGCTGGTAACACCAACCCATCGCTCTGTATGTCAGGTGCCTGGGCCCCATGGGCTAGCCCAGTATGGCACAACTCAGGGCTGTCTCTCAAGGCATAAACCAGCTCAGTGATGGTAATGCTCTGTGGAGGTTAAACACTCTCTCATTCCTTACTAAGCACTGGGACAGCCGTGTACTTGTACTAATGTATGCCTATTTCCTAAAACAGTGCGTATTTTTTAATTTCCTTTCTTTCTCTTTTCTCTTTTTCTCTTTTGCAACCGTGAAGGCCAAATCCACAGCAGACATAACTCAGACATGCGGAGTATAGACCAGTTTGTCCCAGCTGAAGATCCTTGAGGGATCTAGGATCTCTATATCTTGGTTAAGCAAGTCCTCAAAGTTCCTGGCAGAAGAACATTTTCCCAGCCCTTTCTTGAGCAAGCCAGGTGAATCCCACCTTTGTTTTCCCAAGCAATCCCCCCCCACCAACCCTCTGCCATGAGCTGTTTATAAGGTGAGATAGGGGTTGTACAGAACACCCTTAGTGTCATCTTGATGTGAATTAGACACTGTGCCTAGACACTGTGCCTCTTGGCTGCTCCTGAAACAGTCTACAAGCGTGCACAGTTTTTTCTCTATTTCCCCCTTTCCTCTTTTCTTCTTCTGTTCCTGTTTTCAATCATGGACTGTCCAGGCAGCGTAGTGGTCAGGCTTAAAGACTTGCTAGAACTGGATTCAAGATTTATGAGAACTAGATGTAACCAGGCCTCTCCCAGAGGTTTGGGAAGAACAGCTGGAGTCTGGCACTTTCCATCATGACAAGGACTATTAAAAACTAAGAGCTGAACTGCAGAAGTGGAGGGGGGGAAATGTTTAGGCTTAAAAAGCAAAACAAGAGCCTGCAGTATCCAGTCCGTCTGACGACAAACGGCTTTCCCAGCTGCTCCTAACTTGGGCTTATTTTAGAAACCACTTTAGAAACAAGAGGTTAAAAGAAAAGTGGGAGAGAGAGAGGGAGGGGTATTTCAGCATGAGAGCTGTCTGTGTGAGATCTCTGGATGCACAGCCCTGACTGGAGTGCAGCAGCAGAGTGGTTCACATCCTGCACTGTCTGGAGGCTGTTTCGACCAGGCCACCCCACCCAGCGCTGATGTAATGCACCCCAGCCGGCTGTGTTTGTCGAGATTGCTAAGGCGTGCGTGTGTCCGGCCAGCCCAAGCCAGGACAGCAAAGCTGCTCTGCAACAAGGAGGGAGGGGAAGCCGATGATGCAGGGAAATTTGAAGGCTCTGAGCTCTTGATTGCATGCTGCGTATACTTGGTCCTGGCCCTCCACAGTCTCCATCCTTGTAGGGCCATCTCAGTGTACAAAGTGTCCTATGTCCAAGGGCTGCACAGCTGGGGTTGTGGAACTCATGAACCTTCTACTGCTATCACCTGGCTTACAACCAGGAGTGCAATGGAGAACCTGGAAGGGAGTGGAACCAGAAATGGTGTCACTGTTTGAAAACCATGAGTACTAATTACATCAAGTCTACTGGTTAGGTAGTTTATTCCTTCAGTGATGGAAAGGTGGGGGATGCACCACCACAGCCAGGTTGGTCATATTAATTATTCCCTTCCTAGGGAAATATTGGTCATATTAATTTTTCCTTGCAGCACAGCACAGGTGGCTATTTCAGACCGTCATGCCACATGCATCATTCCTTCTGCCTGCTGAAGATAACCCAAGCAGAGGCTTTTTTTCTCATGCTCTGAGGTCCATAGAAAGCTAAGTAGGCAATGGTGCATTTAGGACTGTGTCCCCGCATCTCCACTTGTGCATGATCTGACATTTGGCCTGGCATACAGGTTGGTGCAGACATGATGGTCAAACCAAGCCAAAGTCACTACCTGAGAAAACCAACCATAGGCTGAGTGAAACAGGGGAAACGTGTTGGTGAGAGAAAGTGGCAACATGATTTGGGAATAGCCATGGTATCAATTTCAGAAGGGTCTTCTAGATTTCCTGACTGAAAAGAGGTTTGTGGTGATTTGCTCTGGTGTCAGAAGAAGCTAGTAGCAAAAGAAATTAGAAATTGCCTTGTCCCTGGGTCACCTCCTGCATTGCCTCAAGCTCCATGGGCCTTGGCAGGAGCCCACTACCTCTTCCTAGTCTGCACAAACAAAGCACGAAAAGCAATGCAGCCAAGATAGAGGACACTTAAAATGTAGAAGGCATACAAAAGCAAAAATGAAGGACCTACAAATAACAGCTCCCAATCCCATCCTAAAAAAAATAGGTCAGAAGACACCCTCAAACAGTGTCTGCATGGCAAAAGAAAGGGAATTCAGCCTTCATGTTCCAAATAAATCAAAAAGACAACTAAAATTGCTATTCTCTTATGAGCTGCAGAACTGGCTCCCATCTGGTCTCAGCTGAAGGCAGGTTGGCTTAGGAAAGTCCAGTGTAGCAATGAATGAAAGATTTTTTGAGCATAAAGGCACCCATTCTACCCAGCACATGGGTGATAGCACAGGCACAGACATGGTGGCAGCACAGGCCAGTCTTCCTTGGAGAGAGGGCTTTTAGCAGAGAGGTTATTTGGGATCCACATCTGACAGCAGAGGGTACTCTGAGATTAGGTTCTCCTCACCCTAAATTAAGATTAATTTTTTCTAGGATCTGTACTGAGGAACGGTATCTCTGGTAGAAACTTTCTCACCTCTCCAGAAAACAGGGGTTTAAGAGCTTAAATTCCAGCTCCTACCTTTGGCTGCTCCCATCATGGCAATGCTGGTCCCAGATACTGTAAGACTGTGACAGCATCTTCCAAAACAGAAAAATAGACAATACCACCATACCAGTATTTCTGAGATGTACCTTTTTCCTTTGAGAAATATCCCTGATCCTGGAGATTCTCCAATGTCTTTACAAGATAGCTCTTAATAGGATGTAAAATAGGACAGAGGCTGGCAAACAATGGGAACACTTTTGTAAAAATATTTGCTTCTGGCTTTTTTTGGAGGGGGATACACATTAAAAAAAAATAGCATATTTTCTTTAGTTTTTCATTGCCTCTTAGCAGCTGAACAGTTTTTGTTGCACACAGCTTTGGGTAAAATGACAGGAAGTGATTTGGAAAACATGACATTTGAAAAAGGTAACCTTTTTCTGCTCAGTGTTTTTGGTTTAGGTAACTCACTTGAGAAAAATTACAGCCAACACCAGCCCCAAACAAACTGTGCCCTAATGCTACAACATGATGGCAACCATCTTCCACTAGAAGGCTCAATGTTTTTGTTATTTCTCCTGCTCTTCTGGACCGCCATTTGCTGTGCACTGTGCAAATACAGAGTAGAAAGGGGATCTCAAGGGCTCATAACACCTGCAGATGTGGGAGCAGGTGTGTTACTGCTTCACACTTGTTGCTACTCCATGTGAGACATACAGGTAGAATCTGGCCCCATGGGGTTTCACAGAAGTGGGATGTAATCATACCACGATTGCAGGTTCATAACTGCCAAGACATGGCAAAAAAGAGCTGTTTCATAGTAGAGGAATATGAGGAGCACATGTTTGGTCAAGCTGGTGGGCAACACTGTTCCTGCACCTCTCAAGGCTGGCTGGGCTCTAGTATGCCCACAAAAAGTCCCTCACTTCTTCCCCTTGCTTTGGGGGCAACAGAAAACCTTGATTTCAGCCCATACAATTAAAACAAACAGTTGCCACATGTAAATATTTGTGTTGTTAGCCATCTCACTTGATCTGTGGGGCTTTTAAAAACAAAGAGCAAAATGCAACCCTGGCCAATAGAATATGACCTGAGATGTGCTGCAGTCTGAATTTCCTTGGTGCCTTCAGCAGCAGCCAATCCAGCAGGTCCAGGAAGGCAAGCAGAACCCAAGATGGAACACTTGCTGGTCTTTGGATAAACACAAGCTCATGGAGTGGTGCTGATGCTGCCTGCTCTCAGTGGTGTCTCTGTGAGAAGATCCTCTTCCCAGTTTCCCCAGTTTGCCTGGGGTCCCACTGAGTGCGTGGCTGGCAGGACCATGACACGTCCATATAAAAACTCATGCTTCAGAAGTGGAAACCCCAAGTCTGATCTCTGAACCATGTTTGAGCCAATCACCTCAACATGTGTTGGCCACTAGCAGTACAGGGGTTCTCAGCTGAGGACAAATACTTCATCCCCGCTGAGCACCATAGAGTTTAATGTTCATACATGCAGCTTGTACTTGCAGGACTGGGTCAAGATTGCGGAACAGCAAGGCTAAAAACATCCCTGGCTGCATTCACCTTTAACCTCAGCACAAGCATTACAAAATCAGGTCTTTACTGCGCTTGTCTCCAGGGTTGTGCCTTCTGGTGTTCAGGAGCAAGGTGGGTAATTATACAGGATTTTTAATTCCCCTGGGAAAAGACACGAAACCTGGATCATTTCTGGCTTTCCTTGGTGGCTGTCCAAGCAGAAGTTAAAGCTCTCGCAGCAGTTTCTAAAATCTCCCTCTAGATAACACAGCGGCTGTGTTTCAAGGATATTCTCAAGGGTGTAATAGCAGTATTTCTTCTTCACTGCAATACCATGATCTAATGCACAGTTCCACAAAGCTTTAGGACAACTTTAGGATTGGAAAGTGTTTTGAAAAAAAGAAAAGGAAAAAAGCACCAAACCACCCTGTTAATTCCTGTCTGCTTTCTTTGTGCTGTTTTGAATAAGTTAGAAAGCAAACTAGGAAAATTTAATTTACACCGGGGCAAAAAAAATACTGCTATTCAAGAGGAAAATAAAGTCTACACCGATACTGTTCCATTTCAGCAATTATTTGTAGCATATACCATATATATGTATGGGGTATATATATATACATATATATATAAATGTTTTTCCCCCCGAGGTTTTCCTTTTAAAGATTTTTGCCTTTTCACATGTGAACTGTAAACAGACTGACAGATGGAATTCTTTTGTATAAACTGTTTCAGATACACTATTCTTCCATGCCTATGTCAGTTGTTTACAGTATCAAAAAGCCACAGATACGCCTAAAAGTAAGGAAAGTTGGAATTTCTGCCAAACATTTGGATACCATCCACTCTCAGAGGCTATACCCTCACTGCACTGTGTGGTGCTGAGGAACTTCTCACTTGAGGCATCCCCACAAGATGTGTGTCAGCAGAACGCTGGGGGATCTTCAATGAAAGGGCTGGGGAGGGAAAAGAGGGGCAGTTTTGCAGACTGTAGGCCTCCAGATTTGCTGCTGCCAGTGTCTACACTTGCTAATGAGTGTCTAATAGCCTAGTGGCTGCTGGGCTGGTGATGGAAACATCTGGAGCTCTCCACGTGGGTGGTGTGTGGTCCCCATGGTTTTTTTTCCTTTTTTTTTCTTCTTGTGTGTTTCCCTTGTTGTTTTCCTGCCCTAAATGCCAGGCAAATTGTCCAACCTGAGGGGCCGTTGTGTACTAGTACTCAGAGATCTCCATGGCTGTGACTCCTGGTGTGTGAGTTTTTATCAACCTAGTTTAGGCCTTTAAAGTGTGGGGGAAGAAAAGCACAGCCTTCAAACGGAGTCATCCCAAGGAGTCCTCTTCCAGAAAAAGCCTATTCCACTGGAGGCACTGTTTTAAGCTGTCTCAGCTAGCAAATGTTTCAACCCCGTCACAGAAGCAGCTGTACTGGGTGATGCCCAGATCATAGCAAAGCAATGTAGACAAACTTTTATTTTCCCTGAATACCACTTCTGGCATTTGCCCTGAGAAGAGCTTCACTTGTGGGGTCTTCAGACACTGAAAATACCTCCAAATCCTTTGTGCTGCTTCTTTTCTCTCCGAACCAATCCATGGGCTTACCTGTAAAAAGGGAAGTGGCCACACATCTCCATTGTCACCAGGGCCTGGGCTGGGTAGTGCACCACAGCTAAGTACCATCTTTGGTGATACTCACAAAGGCTGGAAGAGGATTTGGCTCACAAAGACTGGGAGAGGCTTTCAGGTCTTACAGGGCTTTGCAAAAACCAACTGCACTAGTGTATCACACCTCTACTACAAGGATCCATAGAAGCTTTGCCAAGTGGTGGGAGTAGATGAAAGCCTGCTGCTAGAAAACCATCTGAGAGAAGGCAAGGAAAGAGCTCCCCTGGGAGTGAGGGAGAAGGTTGTCAAGGATACCTGCAGCACAGTCACTCAGTAAGACCACTGGGCCTTCAGGTATGAGGGATTGGAAGAGCCTGAAAGGGCAAAACAGCCTTCAGACAAAAAAATCCTCCCCCAACATGGTAAAAAAGAGGCCCCATAAGGCAGAGGAAAGTTCTGTGAGTTTTTAAGTTTAGGGAAATTTAAACAAAGGGCCTCTGAATGGTAGCATGTACAACTTGTCCCCATAAGGGTCCTGAGGGATTGTCTCAGGGGCCAACCCCCTTCTTTCCCAGAAGATGTGGTTTGGGAAAGATTTTGGGTTTGTTCACCAAGACATTTATTCATCCAAATTTGGAGCTGAAAAAGGTACCAGCACTAAACACTTTGGGGAAAATCTCTATAAAACGTAAAAGCAAACAAACCAAAGAAAACAACCTCCAGTTGGCCAACACATCCCAAACCCATGCTTGCATCAGAAGTTGTTCTGCATCAGGCCCATAAACTCCATTGGAACTGAATCAGTCAGGAATTTGTATGCACGAACACCAATGATGTTTTGGCTGGGCAGTGTGGATGCAGGACTGTTCTCTCTTTGCTGGGCACCAGAGCAGACTGCCATTTCAGCAGTGGCCCAAACACAGCAGTCTGTACAGATTGGTGTGCTTAGACATCAGGAAATTTGCCCTCGCCATCTCTTTGAGAGGTTCAATAGCTTCTAATAGCTACTTCTACGTGCCACCATATTCATATAAAGCCATATTCTCCCTGTTTCCAGTGGTAATATAACTTTTCATTATCACAAATATGGTGGCAGGTAATAAGGTTGTGATCAAGAAATGTACAAAAAATTCAAGAATAGGCCCAAGAAGTTGCTATTTAGGTCTCCACTCTGCAAAAGACCAAGCCTCTCCAGGCTTCCACCAGTCCTCTGCACCACAAATGCTTCACCTACAGCTCATCCTTTGCAAAGCCTGCATCTATCCTAGTTTTCTATTCAAATCCTCATATCTGAATCCATCTGATCTGTCACAAAGATTGTCAACTGCAGACTGTAAGCAGATGGTAGGATGCATCCTGGAGCTTTCCTAGATCATGCTGTGCTATCTTGGTGAGAGAAACTGGACAAGACTGACTGCAAAAAGATGAACTTGGAGATGGGGAGGGAGCAAGAGAAGCTCAATAAGTAGATGGGGAAAAGCCATTAATGGATCTGTGCTCTGCTGCAACTGCAGTCAGGCTGGACTCCGGAGCTGAGCAAGGACCCAAAAGTCATCCTTCAAACAGAACCCACCCTGACACTGTATGATTTCACTACTTCTCTGCAGTGCTATGCAAAGTGTTTGCACCTTTTCCACCTGCTATTTGCAGACAGATCAGCAGGTCCCATCCCTCCTCCTCTGTTCACTGTTAGTGATGTTGTAAAGCACACAGCTCAGAGAGCGTGCACACCCCAGCACCTTACCAAAATATATCTGAGGTGTGAGTGAGGGATCTGGGGGCTACAAGACATGTAATGTAGGAAGGATGAGGGCATTGCAAAAATCCCAGTTGTGCAAATTACCTCTTTGGAAGTGTATTGTGGCTGAGATGGAGAACAACAACACAAGGGTGTGCAGGACTTTGCTGACTCTCTCTGTGACCCAGGAAGCTCTAGTTTCCCAGGCAAAAGCAGTCTCTGGCTCAGGGAGAAGAGGGCTGCTCTCCTCCGAGCACACGGTCTTGAGCTGTTGTTCCTGAGGTCTATGTAGCCATGGAGAGCTCTGTGGTCATGTAAACATTACACAACCACGAGCCCCTGCTGTCTGAGGGCAGTGGAGGCACCACCGGACTCCTCCTCTTTGGATTGCTCTTCCTGGGGGAGTGCAGCACTTTGTGAAGTCATGACAGCAAACTCTGGAGGTGTCAGCAAGCTCATGTCATGCTCTGAATTATATTCACATTGCTGAAAGGATGGGTCACATTTCTGGGAATCTGCCCTGACCTCCCCTGGTGATGCTCTGGCTTCCTAAGGATGGGGAGATGGAACAAATAGATGCTTCTTGCCCAACCTTCAGTTCCACTTGAGGAACTTTACGACTCTGGGTGATTAACAAGCTCCTGAATGACTGCAAACAGGGCTTTGCCTGGTGGACAGACCTTCTGAAGGTATGTTGAGGACAAGGTCATGGTGTGGGCAGCACACCCTGAGGGCAATAGGGCAGGAAGCAAGAGGAGAGAGAGCACTCTGGATCTTCTCTATCACTCCTAAAGAACTACCTCGTGGTGACAGCAGGACATCATCCCCCGCACAAGTCCTTTGTATGCTCCTTGACTCAGGGGCAACGTGGTTTGCAGGTAAGGCTTGTCTGTGATGGGCAAAAACCTATGGACATGTTTTCTACACAAAACCACTTCCTCTGCTTGGAGAAAGGTGGACTCCTGTCCTGCAGCTAAATTTAAGACAGATCGGCTAATGCTCCCTAAACTGTTTTGCCACCTGCAGGTACCAAGTTATTAATTAGCACACTACAGCTTTGTTTTGAGTTTTGGTTTTAAAAATGCAGCAAGAAAGAATTGTACATGGGCAGCCCTTCCTGAGGAGCTGCTGGCTGCTCTGATGGGAAACTTCAACTCATTGAACAAACCAATAAAAGGCAAAGTAAGTTGGAAACAATTTGTCTTGTCCATCTTCATCCCTGGAAGCTCCCTGAAGCAGCAGCAGAAGGGAAGCTGTGGATAGAGCCATGACCAGCTGGGTTGAGAGTGGCAGAACATAGCATTGAAGCACAGACCCTTTCCACAAGCCAGTCTTGGGTTTACTCTGAGCATCCTGGATCCAGCACAGCTCTGCAGACGGTTGAACGAATGCAGAACGCCCTGTGAGACACTGCCAGTGTGCCACCATGAGGAGCTGGGAGTGCTTTGTGTGAAGACCTTTCACTGCCTATTGGAAACAGATTTTTTCTTGACACACAAGCGCAGAAGCGATTCCTCTGGAATGAGAGCCCTGACCAAGGCTGGGTGACAGAAAAGAGTTTCCAGTGAATTGTGAGGAGGAAGGAAATCCACCCTTGGGACAGACGATACTCTCTTTTGTTTTACTGTGTAGGACTGATTGTTGAATGCTTTTTGATTTCATAAGAATTTCTGGGTTTTTAAACTTCCTTCAGAGATTTTTCTGGAAAATATGGAAATTATACTCAGGGTTTTCCTTTTCCAAAACACTCAACTTTTGCATTCAAATCAAAAATTTCCACAAATAGTAACACATAGTTCTCAACCAGTGTCATAAACATGGTAGGCACTGCATTTCCATATAGATAGTATTTGTATTCCAGCAGCAGAAACTCAGATAGAGCCCTCTTCTGATAGACCTTGTGCAGTAAGAAACAACCTTCCTCTGAAAACTTCATAATCAGAACAGAAAAGACAAAGGGTGAGAGAAAAGAGAAAAATACTATAAATATGCTTTAACAGATGGAGAGCTGAGGTGGCAAAAGATGAAGTGATTTATTTGACGTCATTATCATAGAAAAACTAAGCAAAAAAGAAGAATTAAATCTGTCCCTCTTGGAAGGCTCAGCACATATCTTTAACTACAGCCCATCCTTTCCCTCTGATGCTATTGACTTTCGATTGAGACTTTGCCCTTCCCTAGGGGATGACAGTTTGTACAGCATGATGCCTACTTCTTCCCATCAGTCCCTCCCAGAGAGATTCAGAGTCCTGGCGAAGCTTTGCTCCATGGCTTTGTGTGTAGGCAATGCTGATGTTAGAGATCTTAGGCTTTGCTACTGATTTGATAATAATAACAATATTAATAACAATAAAACCAGACATGGATCTCTCTGGCTTTCTCTGGCTGCTTGGTAACTGCAGCCATGATTAAAGGGATCCTGCAAGGTGAGCAGAGCACCCATGGCAGTCTCATCTCTGCAAGGCCAGCAGAGGGAAGGTGGTTGAGCTCAGTTTCATCTCACTTGGGATGCTGGTGGATTCCTGGCAGCACTCCTTTGAATTGCATAATGGAAAGCGTGTACAACACATAACTGAAATCTGGAGATTTATACTCACTTTGCCTCTTGTGGCAAACAAATCATAGGATGGCCAAAGGAGTTGACCCTGTTATGGTGGGCATCAAGGCCTTGGTGATCAATCCTGTTTCTTGCAGCTGATGGACAACTTTCACAAACCAGTGATGGGGACAAGCCACTTGCTGCTGTTCCCAGGAGCAGTTGATGATTCAGGGAGGGAAGGGTTTCAGGGAGTGCAGTAGCAGTGAGGCACGTTGCCGAGCTCTGCTGGGGCTGGCGTGCGAAGAGGGCTGATATTAGGGCTGGAACTAGCAGCATTTGGGCCATTGTGCAATGCTGGGCAGCTGGAGGGTTTCACTTTTCAGAGGGGAAAGAAAATGTGAAAAACTAGAAACAGAAAACTCTTTTCTTCCTTCCTTTTTCTGGACCTATCCAGAGCTTTCCACAATGCTAGTGATTTAAACCAGGCCTGGAATATGAATGCAACTCTAATATTTCTACCTTACTCAGTTACACTGATGAGTCAAGATGCTGGCAGAGGCCGAAATGCAGCAATGCATATACACAGGCTACAGCTGAAATCTCCCTTTTTGCACAGATATCTTGTCAGCTAGAGCTGGACTGAGAAGGTTAATAATATTCTGTCCTTTTGGCTAATTTTGTGAGCATGGGAAAGAGAACATGAATTAAATATAAAATCTAGACATTTCTTCAGCTCTGGGACAAAGAATACAAAGCTGATTTCACAGGTGGGTGGAGGGAGATGGAAGAGAGGCACATCCTGAACTCTGCATCCAGGCTAAATCTGCCCTTGGAGCTGAGTTCTTGGGGCATTTGAGCCCATGGGTATAAGAGAGCAGTGCTGTTTCCTAGGGAGGAATGAAGTTGCACCCGGCACAGGGGCTGAGAAGGGGAGCAGGTGCCTTGGGTGCAGGTCAAGCACCTCTAGTGCAGGCACCCCTCTCTATCTGGGCTTGCAAGCAGTGCCAGGGAGTGCTGCCAGGGTCTCTTCACAAGGACCAGAGGATGGACACAGTTTCAGGATCAGGCCTCAGCAGGGAGCAGAGGAGTCCACAACCAAACATCTGCCCAATGCTGGGAGCAAGCGCCTGGCTTTTCTCTCTGAAGCCAAGTCAGAAGCCCTTAAAATGGCCTCCTGTCCCTTTTCATCACTTATCCACATCTTCAGCCTTCTCACAATTTCCCCTCCTCCATCCCCCATGCCAAATAAATCTCCTTAGAGTTTAAATAAATGCCATAGTGTCCTAAAAGTCTTGCAGCCTTGGAGAGAAGAAAAAAAGAAAAAAAAAGAAGAAAAGGTATTAAACCTGAAAGAGAAATAGTAGATGTGCATCTTCTTCCCTTTGGTCTCTCTGAAGGCTATTAAGTGATGCAGGGGTGACTGTGGACAGGTACATGCAAATAATAGGATCAAGGCATCAGTACAAAGGTTTGCCTCCCAATCTTAATGCAGGTGTGGGAGACACAAACCAGGTGGCTAAAAGGCTCCTTTGTTTGAAGCTGTCAGGAGGAGAAGCTGATAATCTCATGCCTCATCCCTAAACTCTCTTTCAGCCGTGTCAAGGCATCTCCTCACATCAGGAAGTCAGCAATGACATGGCTATGTGCTAAGCTCAGTTAATGTGGTCCGAGGTTTAAACACTTCAGGTTGAAAGTGGATAATTGGTGGTAGTGGATTTTAAAAGCTCACACAGGTGCCTTTGAAAAGAGGTCAGGAGTCAAGTGCATCTCTCCTATGAGAAATGGTGAGCCTTTCCTAAGGAGATCAAAATTCTTCTACAGACAGCCCCAGGGCCTTGTAAGAACTGTTATTAATTTAGTCCTGTATGTTCCAAATAATGGAAAAATGATACCACATGTGTACATACCTAGGAACCAGGGCACGTTCACTCCAGATAAATAGGCTTTCACCTGGCACTCCTGGATCATTAGTTAAGTAACCCAATCTCAGCCCAAGCAGGAGCAGCACAGGAGTTGTCAGTAGGGGTTCTCCCAGCCAGGGCACCTGAGGCAGGGGAGGCACTGGGTGCCAAATGAGAGTGGGGATTGCAAGACTCCAGCTCAAACAGTGCCTTTGGAGTTGAGGACAGACCCCAGCAAGCATCTCCCTGGAGGTCTGGAGGGCCACGATATCTCTTGCTCAGGTTCTCCCAACAGCAAATGGATTTGGGCACCTGGCATGCATCCTTGCTCCTATGGGGTGTTGCAGTACTGGTGCTGTCAGCCTGGCCCACAGGCTCTGTTTTCAGGACAAAGCTGTAGGCATTTTACGTGCATACAGGCCACTGGCTGAGACCTCCCTGCCTCAGTCAGAGCCTTTTCTCGTCAAAACAAACACTGCAAGTACCTAAGGAAAGAACACCTTTAAAAGACAACTGTTTTCCCTTGCTGCTGTATTATTTTCTCAAATTGTGCTTAATTAAGGTAAAGCTGGAGGAAATTAACATCCAATTATTTCCTTACAGTGGATTTTTTTGTGTCAGCTGCAAGATGTAAACTTTCCTAAGCATGCAGCACATGAAAGAGGCTTTTGCCCACGGCATTTTAAGTTGCAAAGTCCAGCACTTGCACCAAGCTCTCCCCAGCCGAGCCCGGCACCTGCCTGGAGCTATGGGGAATTCAACAGGGCTCGGTATGGAGCAAAGGCAGCTGGGTGGATCAGTGCCAGAAGAAACTGGTTTTGTCCTATGTTCACCATGTGTTTGAATTTGCAATCTGAGCACTCAGGGTGACACACAGTCTTGACAGTTCTGGGGTAACTGTTGAACTTGATGGTCTCAAAGGCCTTTTCCAACGTAGCTGATTCTGTGATTCTATGTGCCAATAAAGCTGAAACTAACACCATTATTACTTATATTTGCATTGAAAGTGCAATTCGGCCTGCTTCTGTAAGTGGTAGATATTGATAGCTCATAACCACACCGGTGTAGATGACTAGCATTCCTTGTGCAAACAGCACCTTTTATTTGAAGACCATATTATTTGCTATTTTGAAGCAAGCAGCCCAAATACACACAGAGGCAAAGAGTCACATGAAAAGAAGTTTATTCCAATTATGAGAGAGAGCAAGGAATTTGCTCCTTGAAGTTGTTCAGATTAATTTGCTCATATTTTTTGAAGGGGATGATACAGCGTTTTTAGCAATAACACACCTACTGATCTTGCTAGCTAGATGACTGGTGAGCAGGTGCCTATTCTGCCAACAAAGCTGTTCAAATAAAATGCCTGTACCCATCTGTCTTCTTTAAATCTTTGACTGTTTTTGTGGCTGGGGTCAATCTGGGGAAGATTCCCATCAGTGAAAAGATGTTCTGTATTTCTGTATTTGTTGTTATTATTTGCTGTAAACTTATTTGTGTGACAGTAGCAAATCAGAGGCTCTGAATAGGCACAAAGCAAAAAATATGGTCCCTGCTCCAGAAGCTTTGAACTACCACAACTCCCATCTTCTGAATGGTTGCTCAGAGCTTCTCCATTTCATTTCAATTTTAAAGAGCATAGTTTGACAATGAAAATTGCTGGGAAATAAAACCAAAAGAAGCCTTCACCTTTGCAGCCTGGACCCTGGGAATTATTGAAATGCTTCCTTCTGATTTAGTTTCTTGCCTGAGAAGTGATGAAACTAACACTTTGTTGCAAAAAGTTTCACTTTTGACAAAGTGATCTTTCCTGAAGGGACAAATATCTCATTCAAAGACAATTCCCAAGCTCTGATTGTAAGGAACATAAGAACAGCACTTTCCCTTTTTTTATTAATATTGTTTGTTGGTGAAATGGCTTAATGGCTGCAGGGTCAGTTGACAGATAGGAGGTAACATTGTTCTCCTCCTCCAGAGAATGTAGTGTTTGGCATGACTTCAAAATAACCCTATTGTTTGTCATCTTCTCAAAATACACTATAAAACCCCTGTTAAAAGGAAAGATAACGTTTTCTAAGCATAAGTCAAGTGCCAGGTTGCCTTTCTTAAAGCTGCTTGATGAGAATTAATGGTGTTGGATCTCCTGTTTTAAACACATTTGGCCAGGTTTTCTGGAGGCACCTAATTTATCTTGAAGCTCTTTCATCTATTATCTAACTGTGAGCTTGTTCATAGCTCATCAGCCATCCTCGTTTTGACAGGGGGCCTTGTGATGAGTAGCCAACAGCATCCAGTGTCGGGGCTGTGCATATCTCTGACAGGAAGGTGATGGGAAAAGGCTAACCTTCTGCCACTCCTCCCAGCACTCACCAAAACCAAAAATAGAGACTTAGATCATGACACATCCCATAAAGCCCTTCAACATGATTCCTGCATCCCAGCATCAAAGAAGACCCTCACCAAATCAGGTCCATTCAATGGGCAAAGGGGGTTCATCCCCTTGTGAGAACTTGGTGGTGTTTGGGGAGCTCACTCCTGTTGAGGGGATGGTCTACAACAGAGCATTGCTTTGGCCAAAGCACAGACAGTGTCCATGGAGCCATCAGTAAAGAGGAAAAAGCAGCAGAAGTTCTGAAAAAAAATAACCTTATCTAATAAGTGGGGGAAATAAAGAACTTATGTAAAAGCTCTTAAAGAGTAATTGTTTCACAGTTGTGACCCAAGCAAGAATTATCTGGTACATGATTTGGGACCATCACAGATGTGTAGATTTTGAGCATGAGCTCCAAAGCCATTCTGGAATCAGCTGGAGAAGTTCTGCAAAATAAGGATGTTGCCTTCTTTTTTCTGCTTTCAGCATTGATGTATGTGAGCACTTGGAGTAGCAGTTACGAAGCTGCTGGAAAGTTTGTCACCATAACACTGGCTGTTTATACTTTGTGTGGATGAAAGGACAGCTTTTTTCAATTAGGCTTTGTGCTTCAGCTGGCAAGCGGGTGCTGATTGTCTAAAACTCCACCTCTCCGCACAGCTTGTCTTGGGGAGCTGATGGATGCTGCTCATGTCAGTGCGCTCAGCCATGCTGCTGATCCATTCCGCTCATGATGGGACAAAACAGGACACATCCAACTGACAACAGCAACCATGTGGATTCATTTGTACTGACTCCTCTGGCCTGGTGCAACTTTATAATTATAGAATCATAGAATGGTTTGGGTTTGAAGAGAATTTTAAAGTTCATCCAGTTCCAACCCCTCCGCAATGAGCAGGGACATCTCCAATTAGACCAAGTCTCTCAAAGTCTCTTCCAACTTAACCTTGAATGTTTCCAGGGATAAGGCACCTACCACCTCTCTGGGTAGCCTGTGGTAGTTTTTCACCACAATCACCATAAAGAATTTCTTCCTTATATCTACTCTGAATCTACCCTCTTTTAGTTTAAAACCCTTTCTTGAAGCTTTTCCGCTTTTGTCCCTGCGCCATCCATGTGCAAGAAGTTGACATACCAGAAGGAAGCCTGCTGGTCTCTAATGAAGAGTTCAATCTCGTTTTAAAGCCAGTGGTGGTGTAGGGATAGCAGACTCTTTCCATTTACTTCAGTAAGCTTTGAATAAGTTGCCTGGATATCTAGCTATGTAACACAGCATATGTGACTGGTCAATAGATATCTATTTAATAAGAAACAGTGCATAGGAAGGGAATTGCCTCGATACCAGTGTGGATGTATAAGAAACTGATTGCACTTTGTCGTGAAGTTTTGCAGATTGAGGGAACTGGGAGGGGGGTTGTGGTTTACTGGAAGCCGATAGTAAAGCAATGACAAAAAAAATCAAAATACAACACCCATGGCAGCCCTTCACAACAAAAACTGACTTATAAATCAGGATCTAGACAAATATGTGATTTTGCCTTGGAATTCCTTTAGAGTGAAACATGTTTCCTAGGTCAAGATGTGACAGAAAAAAAAATATACAGAGAAATTATGCAGAGGCTCTATGATAAATGAACAATGGCTTATAATAAAAATAAAAGTACATCTTCATGCTGAAGCAGATACACATACCATGCCATGCAGACCTTTTGCCATAATCAGCCTACAGACAAAGGGATTACAGATATAGTTACCTGTCCCATCTCCTGCCTGGGTTCAGAGATCTGCAGAGATACAGTGTGATCTTGTGCACCCACATGGCTGGTAATCCCCTGCTGAAACCAGAGCTGGTCATTCTCGGTGGTTTTTTCCATGTGCCAGACAGAGATTCATCCATGGAGAATGGATTAATCCTCCTTGGGAAATGTCACTGTATGAGTGCTCTAGTTTTCATGGACAGACTCCTACATGTCCCTAAGCCATTCTGCAGCACATGGTGTGTGGGACTGCAGAGGTGGAGTGGTGTGGCATTGCTTGCTATACTCACAGCCTTCAACATTAGGATTACAGCCCATCTAAGCTACGTCTTCAGATGGCATAGCAGGGACTGTGCCCAAACTCAGCCAGCTGCCTAGGGTGCCATGTCTTCACTAGGACAAGCCTGAACTGGATGCCCATAGAAAGACGGGCGTGAAGGAGAGTGAGGAGGAATAAGAGAGGGAAGAATAAGAGAGGAAGCCTCACACAGGGAAAATGTCTAATTGCTCTTAGAGAGAAAATAGGCTGTTTGCTTTCCCTGCACATCTTCTGTGCTGACCGTTTTAGCAGGACACTACCCAGTTCAGAGCATGCCTGAGAGGTCTGAGGTAGGTGAATAGTGAGTGGTGTTGGTGCATGGGGAGGTAGCAATATTGTGACTCAGACAATCCTTCTTCATGGCACTTGGAGGTTATGTGTAAATGGTTTTCCTGGGAATAAACACAAGTACCAATGCTGCAAGACCCTGCCAAGCTTTGGGAGAAAGAACCGGTCTTCATGCTCTGAATTCAGACTCTGATTATTAATTTTTTTTCCTTCAGGCTCAACATATTTCTTAATAATAATCAAGGGAGAAACAATGGCCCATTCATAGGTACTTTCAGCTCTCTCTTGTCCTAGGTCCAAATGGGCATTGCTACTGAGAACTACACTGACCCAAGGTTTGGCAGACCCAGGTGCAGCACCTTTCTCTCCTGGGGATTTCCAGTCTAACCCTGAGCCAAGTAATTGGGCAGCTAAATCCCTTTAAACGTCTGCACCTTTTCCTCAGTTCCCTCACTGTAATTCCTTCTCTCACAGGTGGGTTGTGAGATTAAATACATGAAAGACTCGGAGGCACCAAATGCCGCTATGATGAGACCCATCTGACAAAAGAGATCAGCTAACTGCTGTGGAGCAGAGGGCAGCCTGAGCTACAAAATGCCTTAGAGTTTTCTACACGACAGCAGGATGGCCTTGTGGATAATTGATTTCCCCCTCACAAGGCTTGAAGTTTATTTTTAGAGAAAGCAAACATTTTTATTTTCACTACATATTTTTCTTTCCTCCTCAATAAATGGCTTTTCCTACACATGGGCTGGCCAGCTGCTCTGAAAATTCAAGAAAATTCTCAGTAATTTTCCCAAAGCCTTCATTGCCCCATTTATTTCAAGGCAGTAGGAAAGCCCATCTTTCAGTGGCTCCCTCACCCTGCTAACAACTCACCATAATCCTTTTCATAATCCCCAGGAATGCTGATTGCTCCAGTGGAGTTTGATTCTCCTTGCTGATGAATTACAGGGTATTTTACATCCTCTCGTCACAAACCTCTTCTTCTGCCTTTACTCTTTCAGCAAGGAAAGTTACTTTTATGTTACTCATTAGGCCTTCCCCCACCATCAGAAACCTTTTTCTTTTAGGTACACAAAAGCAAATGTTCTGGAAGCTCTTTAAAATACCTGAGCAACTGGTAGTATATGAGTAATTTCCTGTTGTTCTAACCTTTTTATCTTCAGCTGAGTAGTTATCTTAGCTTGGTATGTTAAGATAGTTGCACGCTCTTCTGTGTTTGTGTGGATAAACATTATCTCAACTCATTCTTGAGCTGATCAAGCTGATTTCATAAACAGCCCTTCATTGTGGAAAAAGATTTGGAGTTTTTATTTGTATTTTCTTTCCGTGTGTCTTCTAGGCTGAAGTTTGGCAGATGCTGGCATGCGGAAAAACTACTGTATGCGTGTTTGCATTGCAGTAACTGCAAATCTGTCCATTTCAATCTTATTTGAGTTAGCACACTGGGCAAACTAGGTGGTTTTGAAATGACCTCATCCCAGGATCTCAGGAAAACAGCCCGCATACATAGCTGAGTCTGGAATGCAAGCAGGACCTCATTCATAAACTTCCTTGCGATTTCTTTACACTCAAAAGCAGGAATAAAAAATGAGCCAAAACAAGCAGAAATGGTGTTCCGGAGTTAACCAAATGGGAAAATATATAGATGCACTTCTTATTTTATTGTATTATTGAAGCAGGATACTTTTAATCCAATTCAAGGAGACTTTTGGTGGTAATGCAATCATGTTCTCTCCTGGAATAGATTACAAACTTTATTAATCCTTTTTTTATTATTTTGTTTTAAAGTTATCTTTTTGATTACACCTCCATTTTCTACCACCTGCCCTGTTTCACTGAAAATATAGAGCTTATAAAATGTACTGTAAGCAAGGGGTAGTATGATAAGATCACTCAGAGAAGAGGTTTTAATACAATTACAGACGGGTTTTAATTAAAACTGTTAAATGGGGGGGAGGGAGTAATTTTTTGCACTTCTTAACAAAAGGACGTATGGTTTTCATAATCCTGAAATAGGAGGGCAGGCTATATGCTAGCTGTGAAAAGTAGGTATATACACATAAATTTATCCTGCTGTATTGTACTGAGTATGAAATTCAGCCTGAAAAATTTGGCTTGGAGACTCCTGACCTCTCCACTTGGTTCCCTGGTGGCATTGGCCAGAGGTCACTAAAGAAGGCACTAACAAATCTGGGATGCTAAGGCATTTCTCCACTGGCATGCAGTATTACTTGAGCACATTCAAAGCCTCAGCCAGATGTGAGCTCCACCATGCTATGCAATGGTTTCACTGCTTTTTAGTCCCTCTTGTCAGCTTGGCAGTAAAAATTGGGGTGGATGATTATTGCAGTCACTGGAAGAATTTTCTGTGGCCTAATATAAGAGCAACCAAGGAGCTCTGGCATGTGCCTCCAGCAACTTGGATTTGCAAGTGGTCTTACTTTTCAGTGCTGGACACTCCCAGGAGGAACTTACTTTCCAAGAGAAGATGACAGTGGGTGTATTCAGTCCAACACAGCTGTAGGTATGATACAAACATGCAATTAGAGACAGTTCCTGCCCTGGAGAGCTTGGAGTCTAAATAGACAAACAGATCATCTCCAGATGGTAGGCGCTTAGGTTGAGTTGGTGGGAGAGCGAGTGAGTGCGTGGCACTTCTGCTGCTGCATGCAGACAGATGGTCAGAAGGCAAAGGGAGAGATAAGTGCCTCAGTCCTTGCGTAAAAAGGGAGGGCTCAGATTTCCTGCAAACAGCCCACAGGCGTGGGGTGAATACGTGGCCATGGCTGTGGGGCTCATTACTGCAAGTGATGGGAAGAGCTGAAGGGAAGAAAGGAGAGAAGGAAGGAAGTCCATTTATGGCAGCTTCTTCTGAAATGCAGGGGGGATGCCAATGCATGTCAAAGCCTGGTGATGAAGAACGGATGTGATTTAACTTTACTAGACAATTGTGAATTTGCTGTAGAAAGGAGGATTGATGGCGAGGGCATGAATTTCGGCCAGTCTGTAAATGGAGTGTGCAATGGTAAAGAGCTTTCAGCATCACCAACATGCAAGGTGGGACTGATGTCTCAAGACCAGGTGGTGAATTTCAGAAGGGATGTTGGAGGATCACACAGGCATGTTCATGGAGCAGAACTCCACCAAGGGGAGCTACAGGCAGTCATGTCTGGCTCAGAAAGTCCCTGATCTGAAAATAATTGGGAACTGAGTAGGTTCATAGGGGAGGTCGCATAAGTTTCATGCACTTCCTCAGGTCTGCTGAGGCTTTGGTCTTCCAGAGACAGGATATTGGGCAAGTGAGACCTAGGGTCTGACCCACTAGATTTCTCTTGCAGTCTTGTTCCCTGTCATTTGCTCTACCTTGGTCATCTCAGCCTCCATTTTAAGGGAATGTAACTGAAGTGAATAAACCACTGATTGCCTGGGAAAGCTTCTGAGTATTTATTTCAGACCACAAACACTGTAGGTGGCTCTAAGGTTTGGGAGGATGCAGATGAGAAGGATTTGTGGGAAAGTATTGAATTTCCTGTGGCCAGAACAATAAAGAATAATAAGTGAGAGGCACCTCTCCAAGTAGATGCAGGGCTTCACCAGAGTGGGACAATGAGCAATGCATCTACCAGCAATCAAATGCCACATGCCTTTGTGCTAATTGCAGGAGTTTACTACCAAGCATAGGAAAGCTATAGTATTTAACTTGGCAAGAGGTGAGGTGATTTAACTGGTATAGCAGAGATGTGTGGTTCCGCAGTATAAATCAATGGGCCGCAAATTACACAGGAACTTTGGATCTAGCTTTCAGGGTTGAGGAAGGTGGGAAGATGAAGGAATTAAAACCTGATACTGTTAAAATATTGCTTCAGGGTAAAGATGACCTTGCTGTAATGCTTATTGGGTTTCAGATTACATATAAAAAGGCAGGAGTACATGGCAAATCACCCCTTTCCAACAGCTGTCTCATGACAAAAAGAGCAAATTCTGAGCAGGGAGGATGCATAACTGACTTTCATATTGAACAACATGGAAGTAATCCCAGTTCTTTGGATGAAAAGAAAATTATACTGGGTTAGGATGATTTGGGTATGATGAACTCATCTACCCCATCAATTGCACTTTATCTTCGCTAAAATTCTAATAGAAGTGTTAAGTGAATGAGGGCTTTTACAAGCTGAAGCTGGAGTGAGACCCATCAATGCACTCACCTGACCAAGTAATTTGCTCAATGTTATAATATATGTACCATGTACAGAACTCGTGCCATATCAAGGTACATGTAGAGTCTTCCGTATGCACATGGTGGCTACCAGAAAAACTCTGGTATATTACAAGCAGGAGTTTTACCTATTTTAAAAAATGAACTCACTGTCTGCAGACTTCTGTAAGTTCATCATTTTAGGCTAAGAAGGAGTCACTATGATCAACTAAGCAAGGTTTTGCAGAGCAGAAGTTATAAAGCCATAAGGTCAGCATGGAGGTGTAGGGCATCTCCTTTGAAAAGACATTCAATTTCATTTAAGGAATCTGCACAGCTGAAAATATTTCACTCTTGACAAATGGAAAAAATGCACACCTGGTTTCTGGTCAAAATTTGTTTAGCTCCATTTTCCAGCTGATGGATCTTCTTTCTTTTTGTTTTGCTTGCTTGTTTGTTTTTCTTTTAGTATATTTAGCTTTCTGTTGAGTCCATAAACCTGTTCCGACTAGTCTAGATTGAGTTTCCAGTTGCCTTGGGACTTGATTGAGCTAATCCCCATCAGATGATTTGAAACAATCTGATCCAACTTCTTCAGATACCTCAGCAGTTGCAAACTGACTTCTACCTACTTGCAACTGCCTAGGATCACTTCTGATAATTAAGATCATCTGTGATGCCTTTAGGGACCAATCAAAATTCTGCTAAACCAGCATAAAGGCTCCTCTTGATCCAACAGGCTTTGGACCAGCCTCCAATCTCTCCAAAAGAGCAGGTCATATATCTGACTAAAGGTAAAATATTTGGCTAAATGCCTACAAAATGCATTGTAATACAAGCTGGGGATAATCAGAAGACAAATTTTGTGTATGAGCAAAGTATTAGTGCCCTTAATGATAAAATGTTCATGCTTGACATAATTCTTGGAAGTTTGGAAACAGCAGGCTCAAGCTACTTTTCACATGGGAATACCTTACAGGCAATAAAAAGCAGATGGAAAAGATCAGCGTAAAGGGAATAAAGTGTCCGTGCTACAAACCCCAGGATCTGTAAATGTAAGCTATAGCCACTTTCTTATTACTGTTTGCACCTAAACAGGTATCCTCACAACATGGAAAAAACTTTTCCTATGAGGAGAAGCCATGCTGAATAGAGTATATTGAGTTGTCAGCTGAACCCATTTAGGTTGCACCTTCAGGCAATCTGGTTCTCCCATTGCTCCGTTGCCTTCCCTCCCTGAAAACCAGAACAACACCAAGGATAAATGAGCAGCATGGGGCATTGGCCTGTGCAGCAAGACACAGTCAAGGCAACTTGGTACCTAGCTGATACCTAAGGGAGATCATCCTCCCATCAACTTTGGCAAGATCAGAGGCTGGTACCTGGGCACACAGGGAGATGAATGGTTTTGGTCTCCCCAGAGCCTGCCCAGCTGTACCACACCATGTTGACATGTGCCTGTTGATGCTGCAATGCAGACTGCACCTTCTCCAGCTGCAGGACTGAAACTGCAAAGTAATTCAATCAAGAGAGCATCAGGGGAGAAGGCAGTTGGTGGTGGAATACAGGAAAGGTCTGTCTACACCACAGCACTCAGTCCATGCTGTTGCCAAGGCACTATGTATCAGGAGCAATGCCTAATCATTAAACTGATTGACTGAAAAATAATTTTGTGAGATAGATGGACTGAGAAGAGCAACATATTTTTAAACCGAGGTATAGGATTTTCATTCACAGAGGTTTTCCAGAGGGCTGTCTTGTCTGGGGCCCAGCTGACCACATGGAGAACATAGGTCTGCCTTCCAGCTCCTAATGTTCATGTCACCTGCAGAGCTCATGTGGCTGTCACAGAATGTTCCAGCTCTCTCCTGCACCCCGGGAGATTTCGGCACAGAGCAGGCTGCTGCTTTATCCACAGTGTCACCTCATAGGATGGGATGTTTTGACAGTAAAAGGGGTTGTACACTAGCACAGACATGTTAAACTGACCCGTGCAGTGCAGTGCAAAACTGTAGTTTACACTTGGTAGCACCGCAGGTTTCTATCCTGTCTAATTTTATGTCACATTCCAGCAGTCATAGCTAATTCAAGAACAAAATAATTAATTACAAATCTGAGCTTTTGCTACTGTTATTGCTTTTGATAGTGATGCCAATTTGAAAATCTTTAGTTCAGTCTGTTAACTGTAAGTGCCCAAAGTCAGACTCACTAAATTTCTCTTTCTTTATCCAAGCTCCTTGTTTCACTCATATTAACATGCTCCCAGCTATAATCAAGCTCTCCATTGTGCAAAATGCAACAAAAGAAAAACACAGTCTTAGAGAAACCAAAGAAAGTCTATCTCTGCTCTACCAAGTAAAGGCAAGGTACAGAAGGATATGGTGACTCACCATGGGATGCTCCATGGTTTGAGAACAAAACTTCTCTGAACTTCTGCATCCTTCATCTACAAAGCCCTTTTCCTTGAATCAGTCCTGAAGTGATCTCATCTCCCAGGAATGCAACATCCTTCTTAGAAGCACAATACGGATAAGTCACTAGGAACATGCTATTTGGGAGAACAAGGAGACCAGGGAGGTCTCAGCAAAGCTAGAACTGTTCTGTGTTTCACAGCAATGTTATTCTCCTCTTAGGTCTATCTGTTGATTTATCAAAAAACAAAACCCAAATCAAAAAACAAAACCCAAACCCAGACCTGGTTTTTATCCTGTTGCTGCAGTTTTTAATACAACACTGCAGGTTTTCAGCTCTGTGCTCTTTCTGATCATCCACTCATCTCCATGTGTTCCTGCAGGAATAGCCACATAGGACTGTGCACTACTCCTTCACCTGCAGTGTCACATCTCTAGTTGTGACTTGTTATCATAGCACTCACAAGGAAAATATGGTGAAACATTTGAGGCATAACTAGTCTGTCTGGTATTTTTGTCATTCTAACTCCCATTTACTGTTGTGTAGGTGCCTGAATGCAATATCGTAGATGCTTCTTCCCTTCTTTTCATCTGTGTAGTATGCAGGATCAGGTGATGTTTGACTCCATTAGGTAGGTTTTTGATCCTTCTTTGAAGCCCACTAAGTGACAATGAGTGTAGGAATTTAGACACACAAGATTGAAAAGTAGTTACTGGTTGCTCTGACTGTCATAAAGAAAAGAAGTATACAAAACTGTGGTTTATTTCCAAATATTTACATTCCCATAGCCCCTTGCCATAGTCAGGGAGACCTGGGTTCTGTTCATGTGGACACTGAACTGAGATGTGGAGCAATAGTTGAGTTGTCTCAAGCATCCACTTCCATCAAAGCAAGTGCTAGAACCTGCCAGGAGTGGAGAATTCAACTGTCCTTGGAGAAAGCACTCTTGCTTGTGTTTATCACAAACAAAGCTTAATTCAACTAATGTAGGCATCTCAGTTCAAGTGATTTCAGGTAGCTTTGGGCCAAAATGCTTTTGTTGTTCACTGTGTGCAAGGAATCAGGACAGTGAGACCTGTGGTTTTATAATGGTCAGATTTCTGACTGCTGTGCTCATGCAGGGAAGGTGTGCTTCACATGCACATTACATTCTACAAAGTGAAACATCCAGCCAGTAAAAGTCTGGCAGATTACACCATCCTTGGTGTAACCCATCCTCTCCACTTGTCTGGGAGCACAGAAAACCTGAGTGGAGCCTTCACCCTCCAGAGAAAACATACAATGTTAAGTCATCTCCTGTACAAGGAGACAGAGAATGGATGCTGTTGACTTAAGAAGGGAGTACAAAAGGTTTATTAAGTATATCAGCAAAGCCTGAGCTCAGGTTGACCAATAATCAAACCTGCACATTCTGATCGCCATCTTGCCTGCTGCTGTGGTATTTCACATGCAAAACTTAGGAGAAAGTCCTGAAGAAGACACGTAAGAACACTCAAACCTTCAGGAGGTGATACCATATCACTGCAGAGTATGCCAAAACCTAGTGAAGTCTGAAACAAGAGCAGATACTGTATGACTCCATGGAGACATGGAAGGAATGACACTACAGAAGTCCAACATGAAAAAAGTGTTTACTGAAAAAAGTATATTTCCTCCCCAATAAATATGGTAGTCATGCACTCAAATCAACCAAGTATGTTGCACTTGCAACAGCAATGGAGATACATGTAGTATTTATGAATATGTCTTATACTGCAGATTCCCTGGGAAGCACCTTCATTCCACAAAAGAAAAATCCCTTTTGTTTGAACTTCATGATATACCAAGCAGGCTGAAGCAATGGGACATGAATTTCAAACACAACAGCAACTGCTCTTGGTTCTGTTTGCTCAGAGGAACGATCTCACACAGTACTGTTCAGAAGAGCAGGCTATCTGCGAGTTAGTCATGGTGGGAAGTGTGAGGGTATGGCACTTTAACGTGTTGAAAAGTATATTCATCCACCAGTGGATCTTGTTGCATTTGTTCTTGTTCACTGAAGATCTTTTGGAGCAATATATTGACCTTCAGTGGCTGTTCAGGAGCTTTTCCTCCATGACATCAAACAAGTGATTTCAATTCTTCCTAACTTCTGATTTCTAAATTATTAATTCTGATTTCCTAAAATTTTATGGAGCTGTTGTGATTTAGTTAATGTGTGTCAGGAACTGACATGTTAGGATTGTGGGTCAAGACAGCATCTTGCCTCAAAGGAAGAGAAACATCCTTAGATTTTGAAGAGTCATTCCTGTGAATATACAAAATAAAGCAAAGAGGTCAACAAAACCTACATGACAAATATCAAAAAAATATTGGCAAACAGCAGGTACTTTTGCAGAAACAGAAACCAGTTTATAGGCAAGCAGACAGCCTAAATTAAAAAACCAAGATAAACCCAGTGCAGAAGTTGACCTGCCTTGCTCACAACCCAAGGAAGACTTTTATCAGATGTGTTTAAACAAATCCCTTTTACTATTTCTGATTTGTGTCAAGGGAAAAATATATTCTCCTTTTAAAAGAAAAATCTTATGTTTTCTTCTAAACTCACCAGTAAATCAAGAAAAGACAGAGACCTCAGCTTGGCAGCCGCTAGTCTTCATTCTCTTTGCTAAGTTGAAAGGAGGTCTAAGCTTTCAATGCATGTGCAAAGCAGCAGGACCAGTGCTGGACATGGGACATACAACTCAAGGACACTTTAAGGAAGCAGGCTGGCACTTAGCGAGGCCTCAAAGTTGGTGGCATAAGCCTTTCTCCCTGTGAAGGTTGCACGTGCATCATGGCACTGAGCACATCCCACTGTAATCACTGCCTGTGGTCCCACTGAGTCCAGCAGTGCAGCACCATCACCCACAAGACAAGAGCTAAGCTTGTTCAGCAGCAGATTTCAAAGTGTTTTGATACAAAATCAGTCCCACAGTAAACCATGACACTCTCAGACCCTGGCATGGAGGTGGCAAGAGCCAGACCAGTTGCAGAGCTAGCTCCATTTCAGAACGGAAGTTCTCTCAATTCAAAGAGCCTAAAAGATCAGTCAAGACACAACACCCAAACCCAAATCTCCTGTTACTTGTTGCCTTCCTTGGTGGAGAATCACTCAGTGGAGCTCAGGGAAGGTGGAATGGAAGGGAATGGTCTTTGCAGATATAATGAATTTCACCAGACAGCAGAGCTGGTGGTTGTATGAAGGTTTTCAGATATAATCACCTGAAATAATCACCAACAAAATAGAGGAGGGGAAAAGCAACAGCGCAACCCTGCCTTGTATTAACACAAAATCATCACCATGTCACAACCACGAGCCCTGACCTCACACAGGTGAGGGTCACATCCATCCCACCCTTTGCCATTTGGAGGATGTGACCACCTACACTAATACTCTTCCCCTTAGGCAGGATTGCATCTTCCCAAGATTACCCCAAATTCCAGTTTTCCCACCCCACAGCATTCAGCCCCAGCTAAGTGCATTCAGACTGCAAAATGGCCTTCTGCAGAATGTGATTTTATAAGAGTCAGCTACCACACTCAAGCAAACTTTTGTTGCCTCTATCTTAAGTTCACAGCTATAAATAGTCTTTCATAAAGTGATGCCTGCAGGAGAAGTTCTGGCACAAACAGTTTTTAACATTTTGAATGAGTGGGGCTTGATGGGAAGGGAAGCCTGCAGCCCGCCTGGCTTGGCAAACTCTGCAAACCTGTTTGGGTTTAAACATGCAGATATCCAGCAGAATGAACTGTTAGCCTGGCTGAGACCATTTCAGCTTATTTCATAAGTGACTTAGACAGATGTTTAAAGGATTTATGTAAGGTTGGCTGAAGTCAAACACAGGTGTAAGAGATGAAAGGGGAATGGGAAAAATGCACTGTGATGATAATTTTTCCATTTCTCAATTTTTTTTTCCCCTGGCTGTTGATTCTAGTGCCCTTTCCATGCAATGTCTGTGCTGTGAGTCACTGAGAAAAAAACAAAACAAAAAATAAAACTCAACAAAAACTATTTTCATTTACTACCAGTAAGAAATGAGGTTTTACACAAAGCTGTACTGTAGCTGTGCTCTCTTCTCCCATTTCAGCTATCCAGTTTATTTTTGCTCTACTTCAGCTGCTTCTTGCTCACAAGATGTGCTGAGCAGACATTGCCACTCTGAGGAAGGGGGGGAAATGAAAGATGTAAAAATTCACTGCAGTCTTCACATTATTTGCCTTTCCCAGCATGTAACACATGAGTTTCATGCATGCCTGTGCCATCCTGGCTTCTGGATCTCTCCAGTGGTTATAGTATATGCCTTCCCATCTTGTCATGTGGTTCTGGTACTCAGATCAAGGTAGGACAACAGAGACCAGCCATGTTGTGGTCCTTTAGGAGCCTGCACACGTTTGCAACCTTCCCCAGGGCACTGCACATGAATTTTGTCTGTGGAGAAAAAGTATCACCTCACACTAGGTCCTCTGTCCCAACCCCAAACACTTGATACCTACAACTAGGAAGCTTGGGTACAGAGGGATAGAGAGCAAAAAGCCTTTTGGAGCCTTGAAGTGGGTGCCCTGGAGCATCCTCTCTGCGGCGGTGTGCATCCCCCACACTGCTGGAGCCTGTTCAAGCAGCAGTTCAAAGATAAACACAGCCCAGCCCACTGCTTTTTCAAACAATGTGCGCATCTCATCCCAGCCTGCTAATGGGCTCTCTGTTGACTCTAAAGTTGCCTTAGGATTAGGCTTTAAAATAGCACCCACAAATACCCTGTAGGCATCTGTGATCCCATCCAAAAAACAATTACTCCTTCCTGGCTTTCCGGGTACATGACTCAGTGTTCCTTGGCATTCTTCAGATACATCTTAGGCACAGTTCAGGTTTGTAGCCCTGAAGTGGTGATGGATATTTCTAGGGGATATTTCAGTGTCTCATCCCTCCAGCTAAATCCAGAAGGCAATGGCAAGGCCCTGGGGTACATCATTCCCCAGGTAGCCATTGAAATGTGTTAGCTGGGAGCACTGAGGTGTTCTTAATGGACAAAGGACATCATATGCCTTGTCGCAACCCCTGTTCATATATTTTCCCTTTGCGTTTTGCATTTCACATTTTGCATCTGCACCTTTACAGAAAACCCCTTTCTGTATTGGTGTAAAGCACAAAGAGGGTGATGGAGAGGACATTGATCCTGAAAATGCTTGTAGAAGTGAGAGGAAGAAAACATACCTTGTGGGTAAATCCCCAGGAATTGCTCCCCCTTGTTAATTATGGAGTTGTTACCTGCGTGAAACCTTCAGGTAAGAGCAGAGCATCTCCATCCACTACAACTGGCAGGGAGGGACACAAGACACCAGCAGAGGCTTGAGCAGCCGGTGTAATGTTAGTGGTGGAGGCGGTGGCAGAGCCAGGAGCTGAGCTCACATCTCCCGGTTCCCCAGCCAGTCCCCAGCCCACAGGCCATTTTTTCCTCTCCGTTCTGCCTCATTAACACTAGTAAGCACTTCTGTCATCAGGGACACGCACACTCTGGTGGGGACTGTAACATAAATGCCTATTAATAAATGATATAATACTTTCCAGTTTTCAAGGCTCTCTGTGGCATCCGCTCAGCAGCCCTGGCTGAGTCAAGCTCTTTTATTTACACCCTCGGTCCTGCCAAACCTGTTGTTTGCCATCGCCTGGGCTTGCCCAGAGACATACCCAGCTGCTGAAGGATTGCCTCGAGGTAGCCATGCATGGAGCCCTGGATGGGGACTATGGAGCTGGAGCTGCCAGTGGTGTGGCAAGCATGGAAGAAGGAGGAGGTGGTGGGGAAGGGGCCCTGTCTGTGCTGTTCAGCACTGAATGGGAGAAGAGGGGTAACTTTATAACAAATGTTTTGTATTAGCCCTGAAAGCCTCCAGCCCCAAGCTGGGGATCCATCTGCAAGCACAGAACTGGGGCGGGCATTTGCCTGGTGCATCCCAGAATTATTGCTTCATTCTCCTCACAACAATGTCAGACAATGGGATGTGTTTTATGGGGACATTAATCCACACAGCAATGGCCTTAATGCATCTCACCACCTGAGGTGTGTATTAGCTGCCTCTATAACATATACCCCAGCAGGTCTTATTGCTATTGCAGCATAAATCCTAGGGTTTAGAGCCTTTTAAAACTCTCCTGTTAAGCTCTATCTTTCCAGGTCCCAATCCAGAGAATGGTGGAAAAAAACAAACCCCCTCACCCTTACCCATCTCTCAGTCAGCACAAAGGTTAGCTGAGGCTTCAGAGACATCAGAGCTATTCTCCTGTATTTTCCACAGGAAAGCAATGTTAACAAAGGGATTCAGGATGCTTTTCCTTCTTTTTTATTCATGCTACAGCTATTCATATCTTCAGTGTGTTTATGTTGTCTGCCAGGACACCCAGCACCACATATAAGAGCTTTCTGCCACAATATCTGAGTTGATGTTATCTTTTTTGCAATTAAAAAAAAAGAACAAAGCAAATATACAAGCTGTTGAATCATCAGGAGCTCTCACCTGGCCTGTGCACCATCTCTCTGGTATCTGTGGCATCACCGTGCCCCAGAGCCACTCTGCCATAGCACAAGGGTCCAAGCCATAACTCTGCTTATTAGCTGCAAAAGTCCACCTGAGAACTGCCTACCCAGCTGGCTTCTAATCTTCTTGTTTTTCACCAAACTCCCATTCATCCACTGCATGAGGCCCAGACAGACCCTGAGTTTTTGCTATCAAAGGGTTCTTGGGTTTTTTTCCCCCACTCCCAGCCATCTCCTTTCAGGAAGGTGACCCACTATGGCCATAAGAGACTGTGTTTCCATTCCCTCCCACTCTTCCAATTTCTTTGCCTCACACACCCGGGTCTGTCCCCTCCTTGCTGAAGGAACAACCCAAAGCATTCCTCACACCAGAGACCTCCCTGCTGAAAAGCAATTTCCTTGCCGAGGACCAAATTGCATTAACTCATTAAGCCTGCACATCTTGACCCAGCTGCCACTCTTGAAAAGGTCCCCACTTAGCATTTGACAAGAATGTCAGCAATTCGGATGCTTAATGAAACCAGGGAAAGGCTTGTCACTCTAACCATGCTAATGGCTAAATGCCCTGACCCCCTGCACCACAACCAATGCCATTGCACAGGATGCTGCCCTCTCCCTACAGTGGAGGGCACTAGTGGCACCAGCCACAGGCTGATTTGTAGAGATGGATGAAAGACTTGTTATTAAGAAAGTGGTTTTGGAGTATTTGCCCAGTAGGACCCATTCTGCCCTGGACAACCCAGATGAGCAGTACAGCCTTTTGGGAACATGCCATAATACTAACACTAACAACAGTGCTAATGGAGATGATAACAATTTGCTTTGAGTAGTCTATGACAAACACTGGCATTAGTTCTTTGCAATTCCTTGTCATGCTGAAGGAAAACTTTAAGAAACAAAATGGTTACCCATTAAACAAATCACCTGGCAACCCTGACAGCAGGGGCTTCTGCCCGGGACAGGCATCAACTCTTATCCCAATATTTACCTTTAGGCTGGTGGCCACTTGGCTCAGAAAGGCCAACTCAGATAGTCAGAAAGCCATAAATTTTAGAATGAGCTGTTTTTCATGTTTATAAGAACATCATGGCCCCATATTAAATCTCTTTTGGGCAATGTCCACAGAAGCATATGGTTTTCTTCCTAGGACTTTCCATCTTGGAAAGATTGGGGCTCTGTGACCACACATGGTGTCTTTAGTAGACTGGCATCTGGGAGAGGTGGCTAGCAGCTCAGCTGTGGGGGTTATGTTTTGTACTACCAGCCCCAGTACTGGTGACCACTGCTAAAGTGGTGGCAAGAGATATCAAAGACGGACATTTTGGAGTAGGAACAAGAGGCAAGACAAACTCACCAGTTCCAACTCGCATGACTGATTAAGGGAGAGCAGGAGAACTTCCACTGGTGTTTTACCTGTGACATCTCCTACCTTAATATTTTTTCTCTACATGACCACTTACTGGATTTGTAATAGTTCTTAAGGAGCTTTCCTGAGGAAGGAAACTGGATTCAACCAAATAACATGACTTAGCTGTCCCTATCAGTTTTAAGAGATGTTTTTTGAGGAACCCTCACGCAGAGAGAATGTGAAACACATCTGACGTCCGAAAGCTACATCAGAGTTTCCTCCAGATGCCAGTAATCCTGGGTCTGTATTTAACTCTTATTTAACAGTACTCCTGCAGAGATGAGCAGCACAGATCTTTTCCCATCTATTCTTGAATTAGGTGTAATTGCCAGCATCATGGAGAGATGTCCCACCAGCTTATGAGTACATGCTACAGAGGGAACCTCAGTATAATACTATTCAAGGAATGAGAACATTTCTCCCACTGCTGCCCCTTGGGATGCAGAGGAGTCACCATACAAAATGCAATTCTTTTCTGGCTGGAAAAAAAAATCCTGAGCAACTGCAAGACAATAGATGGGCCTCATTGTCTCTCCTTGCTTTCAAGAGACATGTGTGGTAGATATGTGAGGCTTTTCTTGCTGCACACTGAACTGGCAGTGTCACAGAGAGCTGATTTCTCCTCTGCTATGTGACCAAAGATGGTTTTGGAAGCTGAAATCTCACTTCAGCCATGAACAAACAAAACTTGTGAAGGCCAGCTTGCTCTACTGCTGGGTTAATGGAGGTATGTGTACTTATCTGCTTTGGTTATCAGTGACATAGTTTCTCTATCTGTCATGAAAAACTGACAAAGCAAGAAGGAAATGAAGCTGCAGCTGACAGATGAAGTACTTTGCATGTCTCTTCTTCCCGCTGTTTCAGTCTTGGTCACTGACCTTGCCCAACAACTGGGAAGATGAAACTGTCCTGGCATTCAAATACAGTCTCATATGAACAACTTCAGCTGGATGTGTACTTGGAAACCCACTCTAAACTGGCCATACCATGCATGTTGCCCTTCAGTATTTTCCCAAGTTTTCCTAATACAGACCAGAAAACCTGCAGATAAAAATAGCTCCAAAGAGCCTAATCCTCCTCAAAAAGTGTTTCCTCTGGTTTCTGATGTCAAAAGCACCTTCAAGAAGCGGGATAAAATGAGGAAAGGGTTGTTTCCAAAGTCTGGACAAAAAGAAACCTTGAGTCTTGAGGTACAGGAAAAGCTGTTGTAGTATACTTAACAGGGAGCAGACTTGTAGAAGGAAACCAACAGCACCAGCTGTGTAGGAATGAGAGTTGGGCTTATCTTTGCAGAAACATCTTCCAGCTGATCTCAGCATCATTACACAACTTAGAGTATTCAGTGAGGACATCACGGTTCTATTGGTCACCTTGGGTAAATCCTTCTCCAGGACTTGAACAGTGGGAAAAATAAAGATTCATCTGAATTAAGGAAATTTCTAACCTTCTGCTGCAGGGGAAAGGCTCCATCTTCACCCATACCGAGCAAATGGCACCATAGCAGCGAACCCATCTATTCACTCCACTTGGAAGTGGAGGAAGGAAGGTCACACAAAAGATGTGTTACTGGCGAGCATGCTGAGGTTTGCTAGTGGTGGTGCATAATGAGTGCCTAAACTAAGCAGAACCTACATCTTAGCAAGAGAAGGAAAGCAGGTGGTTAAGTATGGAAATGTAAGGCATGTTTGCTGTTTTGAAAGCCAAACCAATTAACAGATCCCAAGACTTTCAGGGTATTCCAGCCAAGGTCATCCCAAAATGTCATCAAAGACCTTTGGTGCAGAGGTACCAAGAAGGGTGCAATCACCTTTGCTCCACTATTGGCAGGCTTTTAACTCTTGCCAAAGCCTGGGTTGGTATCAGGGAGTTGAGCCAGGGGATATTTTGCCTCAGGGCTGGTTGTGACTGAAGCTCTAGTTCAAGCCATTCCAGTTGGAGTTCAGCATTATTCAAAGCCCAGGTTTGGCTGGGCTGTGGTTCAAGAAAAAAGTCACTGCTCCAAGGGGTTGTGCCTCCTGCGGGACGTGGCTGCTCACACAGTGCATGGGATTGCATGGGATGTAGGAGTGGATTTTGGGGCATTTGTCTGTGAAGGAAGGACTGTGTAGTTTTTGTTTAGTCTAGTTATAAATGTCATATGTTATATATCCTTCACCATTTCCTCATAAGACCACTTCGCTAATGGATATCTGCACCAGGAAACTTCTGTGGCTAGACAGCCAAATTTTACCTTCTTCACTTTCAACCCTTCCTTATAACTCTGTAATTCCTCAGGATTTATGTCATTCCAATATTTGTTTCATTCTCCCCCAGTTGCTGCTAGCCAAGCCAGTGATATTTCATTTATTTTAATCTTTCTTCCAGAACTTCCATTTTTCCAAGCTGAATCTTGGTGCCTATATTTTTATTTTTTTCCCCTGATGTTCACCTCATTTGCCAAGGAAAGGCTAAGGCAATATTGCACATTACACATCCAAAGTGAAAATTCTTTTATTGGGGTAGCCCACTGGGCTAACAGAAGAACTTGTCTTAACCAGAGCTGATCATCTGCCTTGCCTTTTAACTTTATAACAGCGTCAATGAAAGAAACCAAAGTCACAAACTTAAACTGCTGGCTCCATCTAGTTTCTAAAATAAAACAAAATAAAAAAGAAAGGGGGGGAAAAAGAGACATTTGAGTTTTTTGGTATTGCTGAAACTACTCATATGTAAGCACCAGCAGTGTCATGTAACACAGACAAATTACTATTTTGTGTGGAATAACTAGAAGCTATTTTTTTCAGGAACACTTAGATCAGTTACATGTATTCTGTAGCTGTTACCATTTATAATTTGTGTATAAGGAATTTAAACCTTCAGTTGTATTGCCCTGTGTGGAGAGGAACCCTTGGCTGAATAAATCTGGGAAACTGTTACATCAGAGCCACAGCAGTCAATTACTAAATTCTGAGGGAAATTGCTTCATACAGCAGTTGATACATCCTGTTATAATTATTTTAACATTAAAGGGAGAAAAATCAATTTGGATAGGTGTGCAGCCACATTAATAAATTGGATTTGGGTGCTTCTTACTGCATTTGCATTAGGTTTTTCTCAGGGGATAACATTTCTCTTTGAATTTTGCTGAAATATTGGCCAACACACTTATGCTTGCATAGCTGAAAGAGAAGGTAAAAGTCAGGTGATGGTTATGCCCTTCAGTTTGCATTTTAAAAAAGCACCAACTTACAGAATCTGAAGAAATAAAGAATTTGCTAACCTCTCTATAAAACTGTGATTTTCTTTGTTTGGTTAATTTTGCTTTCTGGAAACTATGTCTTCCATAATATATTTTTTTTTCTGTAAACAAAATATTCCAACACAAGCTTGAAAGAGTTGGAGAAAGAAACCAAAATAGATAAAAATGTGCAATGTAGGTTTCTTTCAAGCCACAATAAATGTTTTCTAACTCTTTTTAAAATTACGTTTAACTTTTTCTGAGCAATGCTACAATCTACTTTTTTTTTCTTTTTTGTTAGAATGAGATCAGGAAAGCTCATGTCATGTTTTGGAGAAATTGGCTCAGCTTACCAGATGGACACTCCTCAGAAAAAAGTACTGACAAAAAGCCCATCAATTACCTTTACATCTTGATAACATTAATTAAATGCATTTGTCCTTTCTTCTGTATATAAGATGTTGTGACTTTGGATCTCATACTTGAGTATAGCGTAACTACCCCAAGATGAATATACCTCTTACGGGGGAAGGCCTAATATTTACACAACAGGCAAAGGAAATGCGTCGCCAGAGAGATTCTTGGTTTCTAGTGTCCCAGTGCAGCACAGACGGGGTTAAGCTGTAATAGGGGACCTCAGAATTTCCTCTGCTGGTGCTTGGGTGGGAGATGCTTGCACACCTCCTGAGCACTGTTTTCTGTGTCTGCCCAAAGCCATGTATGTGATTTTCCTTCTCTTTCACCCTTAGGAATGGAGCCATTTATCCTTTTGCTGCAGAAGGCTACAAAGCCCTTCCTTCCTGATGAAGTAGCCCTATGCACACCCCCTGCCCAGACCTTGCAAATTTCCCTTCTTGCCTTAACCCAGACCACAGTTTACCCCATCATGCTTCTCAGCAACCCAGCGGTCTCCTTCCCTCCCCACAGCTCTGTTCTCTTTCATCTCCCATTTCTCCTCCCTAACTCATGGGCTACCTTTGATTTTCAAATGCTCATATTCCAGTCCCTCCTTCTCTGGTGGAAACTTTAACAAATGCACCAACATCTGCTATAGTTAGTCATCACACTTAATGTACAGGATATTCCAGCTGGCTTCACTCTCCTTTTATTATGTATTGGAAAGAGGTTTCATCTGTGCTCCTCTGGCTTGGCCAGACACATACCCAGCCTCTCCTCCACCTGGTATGGATGCAGCTCGGGTACAAGGGGGTACCCCTTGGCCACCTCCCCATGGCATCCCACAGTCCAGCACCCTGCTGCACCCCAGCTCCTCTTGTGTTTGTCCATACAGCCAAGGTGGGACATGCTTGAGCTGTAGGGTCCTGTTCTGAGGAGATGCAACCTCCCACGAAGGCAGCCTGAGTTTGAGCAGCTGGTAGATAGAGAGATACTCACTGTTCAATGATCTTCAGATGGCTGGAAGGATGATCTCTTGCCCTTGCTACCTACAGTCTAGCTGCAAATCACTAGCCTGCATGGCAAGACTTCCTGGCTTGCGGTTCAGTATGCAAGTATGTGATGTCTGCAGGGTTTCCAGGCAAACCACCAAAAGCTCATGTTAGTAGGAAATCATCCCTTTTACAAATCTGAGGGCAGAGCAACCAGTCTCCATCCTTGACCACAGGGAAGGTGCTCAGTTCCTTGGCAGATGATGGGAGTTGAAACGATAGAAAACCCAGCCCAAACCCTTCATCTCATGGGAAACATGAGCCAGAATGACCTCAGACACCATTACATGGGCTTCCTCCACAATAGACTGAAAATGCAAAGGCAGCACAACTACATCATTTGGAGCTGAGCTTGTCTGGAACATCAGCCAAATAAGGAAAGCTGGAAGGAGAGGGCAAAGCGCTGGGCATGGTCCAGGAGGAAGGAGAGCTACTTATGAAAGATCTGGTGTTTGGGTGCAAAAATATATGCTACTATTTTTCTTACAACAAGTGTTCATCAGTTTTCTCACAGCACCATGATCTTCAGCTGATTGGGTGAATGTTAAGCATTAACAGTCACTGAATGGTGCTGGAGACAGTGAATCTTGTTCAGAAAGATAGGCTACAAAGCGAAGTTGTCACGAGAGTATTGCAGAAAGCCAAAGTTAAAACATGAAAAGGGACTGAGGATTTAAAGACTTCAAGGTGCACATATTGATGTGGTGGACTGCTGGAGAGCAAGCAACTGCAGAGCACTTGAATGATATTAGTCACATCAGGTGTGCGGTGAAGAAAAACACAACAGAAACACTGAGGCCATGAATATCCCGAAACGGGTCTTGCATCTGACTTCACACATGATCTGTGTCCTCAGGAGTTTCCATTTAATTCCCTTTGCAAGACAAGTGGTTTATTTGCTTTCCTAGATAAATATGGACCCACGTCATGCACTTGTTCCCCCGACAACACTTTACAAAGGAGCATTTTTCTCAACTGTTTGATCGTCTTCAGAAAAGAAATAGCAGATGGTTAACACAGTTGTCGGTTTTCTTTAATTGTAGGTGAAACTCCCGGGGCAGGAGGATTTCCAGCTGCTAATGTGTTTTCCTCATTTTGGTGTGAAATCAGTAAACATAGAAACTGTGCTTCTAAACTCTGAGAGCTTTGTATGTCTCAATTTGGGGTCTTTTGATAAATGTTACTCTGGGTAAATAAAAGCTGACCTAGGACAGCTGTGTGTTTTTCAGTAGTTTTGATGGCAAATATGTAAATCCCTGCTAAAAATCTTTTTTTAGCTGTATTTCTTTTCATTGCCCAAGAATTTACCATCTCCTTCAGAGACCAGCAACTTTCATGGTAAAAAACAAAGACAAGGGTAATCTAAAAACACTGCGGTTAAGTCAGTAGATGCAATGGAACCTGTTGCAAAATGGAAAGACAAGATGCTGTGGAGTCTGTGCGAGGACTGGGCTTGTGTCCTGGATCTGTGCTGGGCTTTGGGGTGCAATGAAAGGGTATGTGGGAGGGGCTTGTTGGCTGAGCTAAGGGTGAGCTCTGCAAAATGGACCTGGAAGAAAGCTGATTTCATTATTTCTGAAGGATGAGACTGTGTGATAGCACAATAATGGAGCTTATCTATGTGATCGATGAGAAAGAAATCCAAGTGGAATCCATTTAAGGTTAAGTTTGGTACTTTCAATTTGAAATATTGACAATAAGTGGAGGAGTCATTCACTTTAGAGAGAGTGACATCATCACAAATGGAGCTATTGAAGCACTGCATAAATTTCCTGAAGTTACTGCAGGTGACAGAAAATGCCTTCTAAGAAATGGAAGATGTTCAAGGAAGCCATAAATAACTCCAGCACTGCTACAGCCACAAAGTTTGACGCAACAAAATATAGAAGAATCCAGATAAATTTGTTGGGAAATCTCTGATTTACCCATGAAGAACATTAGATACTCTTTCAAAAGAGTAGATTTTGAAAGTATTTGAAACACAATGTCAGAGCAGAACTTCCAGTTTGTTGCTGGAAATTCAAAGAGTGAGATAAATTTCCGTGTGGCTAAATAGACATTGGAAAATAAAGAGAACTTCACCAGAGGAAAGATTCATCCTTTCCTGAACTAATCTGCTAGTTTGAGCATTATCTGACACTTTAATTTGGTAAACATTTGACAAACATTCCATCTATGTTGGAAAATTCAGAAAATTATTAACTCAGGTGCATTAATAGTAGTATCCCAGATAATTGGCTGTGCTTCACTTCAGTTACCGCTTTATATTAATGCTGGTGTATGAAATCACATGCAAGGAGTTTTATTTTTACTTAATTGTATGCTTGAAAACAGGTTTCTGACTAAATGCTCTGCAGCCAAACTGGATATGTTTTTAAAAAATAATCTCAATATGCTTAGTCTAAGAACAGCATCACTGCGGTGTATGATAGAGCAAATCCCAAACGTATGAAGATTTTCAATGGAGACTTTCTTAAAGAAATGTGAAATTTATAAAATTCATGATAAGAGTTGATGTGAACATGCCAAAACATGTCAATTTTATCCTTGCTCCTCTCTAAAAAGAACCATTAAATCTTATATACAAGGAAGCCATGTTTATTTAAAAATAAGAAAGGCTGCATTACTTAGCACTATACCATAAATTTCTTCTTTTAGTAAGAAACCCCAGCAAGGCCTGGTATAGCAACAAACCCACGCAGGTTCAGAGGGGCAGCAATTGAAACGGGCTCAGTCTTTTGCTGGTGAAATTCAGCATAGCACTGCTGATCTTCACCAGCTTCTGCCTCCTTCCTGTACTGCCATTGTTTGAATGGATATATCGTAATTTAAGCCAGCATGTTACTGTAATAAAAAAAAATACACAAATGACAGAATTTGACTCAAAACCCACCATCCTTCATAGTTTACATTTCCTACAGAGGGAGTTAACTGGTAAGATGTACATGTTTATTGGTTTCCTTCTTTGTGCTTTTACAAGTATTTTTCTCTTTGATGATCTAAACCATATGTTGAGGTACTTTGGAGGATTATTTTATCAGTTCCTCTGCAGTATGAGAGAAATACCAGGGCAGAGCCCATACGTTTGCACACATACAAGCCACTAAATCATCCCTTGTTCCTGAGCAGCCAAGCTGCCATATTGATAAATAGTCCATGTCACATTAATTTAATTCTGAATCACTCTGAGACATCATTTTGTTACAAATATAAATTTTGTGGTGTAATGGAATGTGTTAAGCCTTTAACAAATGAACATTTAATGGCTGCTCATGAAAAAACATAAATAATCAGAAATTAAATTAGCAGGATTGGTAATGAGCATATGAAGCAGCATGGCACGGCCCCGCTTCCCCGGGGCAGAGGACAGGTGGGAGCAGTATCCATGCTTTCTCCTTCTCTTTGATGGTTTCAACTGGGATACAGATGCCTGAACTTGCTATACAAAGTGCAAGTCCTTTTTTTATTTAACTAAAATTTAAAAAGCAATCTTTTAGACCATTTTTGGTAACAACATTGAAAAACACCTGCCATTCCCTTAATTTCCCTCTCTCTTTATTATTATTATTATTTCCATGTCTCACATTCAGAAAAACCTCATTTTCTCAGTACCAGCTCTTCACTAGCTTGTGCCTCTGCTGTGTGTCAACATTTACACATGCCAGGAACAGCCAGCACATATATTTTTTTCTCTTTTTTCACTGAACCACCTATATCTGTCTACTTTTGGTTTGCGTTTTGAGGGTTTTTTTGGGTTGGTTATTTTTTTTTAACTCCTGCAGCCAGTACCTGTAAGAGGGAGAAGCTTCCCAGGCAGCACTGGCCTTGCTGGACTTATCTATGCACTATTTTTTGGGGAAGCCGCAACCTCAGCACACAGAAATGGGGATCCGTTAGTCCCTGGGTCAATTCGAGGGCAAGATGTTAAGCACAAGAGTGTTGCATGATTAGTGGCAGTCACTGGAAAGAAGTTTTAGTATCTGTGACTATAGGCAGTTTGTGGACTTCAGCCAAAATGCTCTCTTTAAATATCAGAAAGTATCCCTAAAATTGCAAGCCTTTGGAGACCACGGCACTCTCCAAACTGCCAAGAAAAACAACACATAGCGCATAAATCTGAAACAATCACTTATTCCAGCTATGAAGGGACCAAATGACAAAACACTTACCTAAATGTTTTTTATTTGCATTAAAATTTATTCAGAAAGTATCTGAAAGCCTTTGTCACTTTGCCTTTACATGTATGTATGCTAAGGGTCTGTGCATGGCCCCTGTGTGGAAATTCCTGTATCTGGGGTAGTGGGGTTAATCAGACTCATCTCTCATGAGACATTAAAAAGGGGACATAAAAGGGGACATTAAACCACCTTGACTGCCCTTCCTCCTGCTACTTCTACTCCCTTTGCACCAGAACTGGTAATTTGCATTTGGCTAAAGCATTTCTCCAACCTGATCATCTGAATGCAGAGGGGACCCTCCTGGGTTTTAATTTAAAATGTTTAAAATTCATGTCTGTGTTTTAATTGGTTCTGCTTCCATCTTCCATGTGTATGATACCATCCTCCCCTACACTGACCTGAAAGGTGGTCCTGGTAAATACCCCCAGCTCCTGGTCTGTGTTTTCCTTACCTGAGGCATGGGATGGTGATATGTTCTCAATATCCACTGTAAATCAGCAAATCTCTCTCCCTAGGATTTGCTCACGATTTGAAAATCTGACTTGAAACAATTGCCTTTCCCCTAGGGCACCATATGCAACTTCAATATATTAGTGGCGAAGGAAAATATGCTGTGCTTGGCGTTTACAATTCCCACTCTAATTTACCAGACAGGTGTTTTTGAGGAACAGCTCATCTGGCAAGAAAAGGAGGGTCACTGGGTTGGGGCTTTTTTATTCCCTGTTAGTTTCATTAAGGGGGCAGACTTGCAAACAGCTGGTAGAAGGTATTGCTGGGGGGAACATTGTCCTCCCATGTTAACGGCAGCAGGGAAGAGGCTCAAGAGAAGATAGCCATGCTTGCTCAGAAAGGATCCAGCCAAATTCCTGATTTTGTGTGTAACAGCTCCCTGATCATCAAAGTTGACTGGTGAGCTAGACAGCCAGGACCCTGGCTCCAGAGGGCACCAAGGATCTTGCCCTTCTCCTAAGAAACAGCTTTTTTCTGAGAACTTCTTCAGGGTGATTGCCAACTTTACTGGTCCTGAAGCTGTGACTTGCACTCCTGCCAGCCAACCAGCAGTTTCTTCCTTAGAGAGACAAAAAGGGAAAAAACAGGAAAAAAAAAAGCAAAGAAGAAAAAAAATAAACTAAATTAATCCTGTTCTAAGAGCTAAATATGGTCAGGACATCTGTGACCTCCCCCGACTTCACCCTGGCTGAGCGGGGACAATAGCTGCCATGTGCCACCCTTTGTTGTTGAGCCTGGAAAAGATTTCTAATCCCAGAACAACACATGCATGCACCCATGCACGTAGGCACACACACACACACGAGTGCTGCTAAACTTGTATTTCCCATCCAAAAGGGAAGAGTTGGCAGCAGTGCTGCCCTCGCAGTGCTGGAGGGATGAAAGAGCCCCCCTTTTGCTTCATAAAATCCATGTATACACAAGGGTTTTTATTTCGTCTACAGATGTCCATTTCTAGTGTTACAAGGTGCAAATTCCGAGGTTCGGCAGACGCTGGAAGCTGTGTTCTCGTGTTGAAATGCCGGTATGTGGTCCGCGTGCCTCTGATCTCCAGAGTTTCCTAGCATGACATCTTTCATCATCATCATCAAGTCGGAGAACATAGATACATGTGGCCACCAGATTCCCTTCCAGTGTGAAGACAGGCCGCATCCTTTAACTCCCTTCTTTCCCCTGTTATGGGCAATGCTTTAAAGTCACTCTTGCCCAGCTTTGCGGGATACTTGGCCCTTGCAGTGCTGAGCCAAAAAAGTCCTGTACATAAGGGCATATGCATAAAGGAGACGGCTGGGGCCATTGCTCCATTCAGCAATGCTCTAACCTCTCCCTGCCCCTCTTTGAAGGGGATGGGCTAGGGTCACCATGTGATCCCCTGCTGCTCGGCTCATCTTGCCCAGTGTCAGGAAACAGTGGCCTTTTCCTTCATTTCTTTGGAAGGAAGTGGTTAACTCTTCCTTCACCACCCCACGATGGGATTCATTTGCAAACGCACTCTTCAATCAAGAGCAAGTGAGACCACAAGGATGGGTTGTGTGGGAGGGAAATGGAGCTCAGTGGGAAGCCGGTGGAGAAGGGCTGCAACTGCCCACAGCAGGGGACCCCCTACCCTGGGTGTTCCCTATTAAAGTCATCTCACCACTCCTGGTCCCACAGGTGCAGGGTTCCATGCAAGGGAGATCTCCTGAAAGGGCTATCCATTACTTGCATTTGGTGGATGTTTCTGATTCACATCAAAGTGGAAGCTGCAATAAGTGTGTGTCAAGTCAGCTTTGGCAAGTGTCATGGCCCTCCCTTTTCTTTTGTTTCCCTTTTTTCCCTTCCTTTTTCTTGTTGCCGTTCAGCCCTGCAGAATGTAATTAGAAAATGAGCCATTTATAAAACAAATGTTTCCAGGAGAAACTCCCCTGAACAGCCATGTCATAAAACTATTGAACACAGTGTCTGAGAGTGTTCAGGATCCAAAATTTTCTCTGGGCTCACCCCTATCCATTATTCTGTCACTGCTTCAACTGGGCAGTAATGTTTTACTGGCACCACCCCATTCCCCTTTAAAAGAAGTTGGCCTTGTGGCTGTTTTGCTAACAAACCAATGCACCACTCTCTTGGTGTCCTCTTCCATCTGCTAAAACCATGGTGGGGATGTAGTGGTCTGGGGCTCCCTGGTTTATCTCTCACTCTCCTTCCCAACACATATGAGGGGACAGAGAATTGTGATGGCTGCCCTCGCCACGTACTGGTGGCATTTTCAGGGCTGAGTAAAGCAGTGTGGTTTCCAGAGCTGGGATGTCCCTTCCTTCTAGAAACACTCATAGCTTTTGCTCAAGGTAAACACTTTGGGCTGGAACATCCCATATGTCACCCTCCACTGGGATTGGTTTTGCCCAACAAGTCAGTTCCCACTGGAGCACCATATAACTAGCCAGACTTTCCAACACACTCTACAAAGTGCTTTGAGATCACTGCCAGCTCCCTCTCTGGTCTTCTGGCACAGTTCAAGAGGCAGATATTAATCTTAACAGCTATATGCTGGCTGGGGCCTGGTTGCCTAAGAGATTCTCCCTGAATTTATTTATTTGGATTTACACAAAAGAGCATAAAAAGGAACACTCCTCCCAGACTCCAGGCTCACCAGCCATAAATTACAAAAGCAACTACAATGAAGCCACCCACAGTACCTCCCACCCCAACACGACTGTTTTCCTCCAACACCCAGCTCTGCAGAAGCAATGTCCAGCTTCTCTGCAAACCTCAGCATTCCCACCTGGAGACATTGACTGCAGGCAGCCTGAAAATAGTGCTTAGAGAAGCCCTATCCTTTCTCCTTCCTCAGAGCTACCGGGGTAGCATGCAAGAAGTGGAAGAAGCAGTGGATACGATTCCCAGCAGATAGGATGGTTCCCTGACACTTTTTTAAGTCCACATGGAGAAAGCTAGAGAAGCCCAGCTTGCGAATTCACATGGGGCAGGGGTGGCTAAGAAGACTTCAAGAGGTCCTATAGCTGCAGGTCTCTCATCTACCTAATTTGTCCTGATACACAGTTAAATAGCTTGTTCTCAAAAGCCTTTGGTGATGGAGTTTCCACCACCTCCCACACAAGGAATCCCAGTTCTCACCCTTGGAAAATGTTTCCTAGAGTCTGACCTCAGGCACTCTTGCCCTTACCTAATCATTTCATATACTAGCCCCAGCAGACATGGAGGACTGCTTCCTATCTCCTATCCAGTGGGGAAATTCAAAATACTTGAAGGCTGTTCTCATGTTTTCCCTCAGTTTTCCCCTCTCTAGACTAAACAACCCCAATTTTCTCAATGTCTCCTTGCAGGTCATGTTTTCTAGAGCTCTGTTCCTCTTTGTTCTTCTTTTCTGGACCCTCTCCAAGGAGTTCACATCTTTTCTCAAGTGTAGTGCCAAAAGCTGGATTCAATATCCAGCCGAGGTCTTCCTGGGGCTGTGCGGAGCAGATGGATAACTTTGCATATCTTCTGCGTAGCACTGAAAGTCTGATGTCTGTTTTGCTCACAAAAGACAGAGCACTACTGACTCCTCTTCAGCCTGTGATACACTCTGGCCTCCTCAAATGCTCCAGAGCTCCAGACAGGGTCTCTTCTTATCAGCAAGGTCCTCTCTGAAGGTTATTTGGGTTTGCTTTATAGCTCTTTGTGCTGCTCATGCTGGGTCTTGGCACTTCTAGCAATGTAGAAGCAATCCCTTGAGGTTTGAGTGCCCCAGGGCCATGTTCCTGCTGAGACAAGGATGACAGCCTATAGCTCTTTAAACATATTGTCATGAATTCACACTCAGGTCTTCACTTGTTTCAGAGTCTGAAAGGTTCTGCACTGAGTATGTAGGATATGTCCCAGGGCTTGTTTCCTTCCCTGGTGCAGCTGTACCCTAATCCCACAGAGATGCTGTGGGTGATATGCTGACTTGATTTTTGAGGTTGTGCTCATCCAGCCCAAGTTTTCCACACTGTGCCACACATCTTAAGAGATAGATACTTTCTAACCTGGGATGTGAAGACCCCTTGAATGCTGCCTTGTTCTTCCTTGAAGACCTGTCCTTTCCTTAGACAGCAGTGAATGGCAGAAGAATAGAGAAAGAGTAAGCGATGGGATGGCCAACAGGTGTGTGGGCACCCTGACCTCCAGGACCAGATGACCAGGCAATTTTGCAGGATATGATTGAGCTGCAATGAGGAGACAAGATGGGGCTCATGCACCCATTGTGACAGACCAAACTGTGTGAAAGTGTGCATCAGCTGTAGGTGACCACACAGAAACAAACTGAAAATGATAATAAGTACAAGTGTGTAGGTTCACAGGGTAACTCAGGCTGGAAGGAACATACGAAGGTCCTTAGTCAAACCTCGGAGCTCAGATCAGGTTTCTCAGAGCTTTATCCAGTTGGTCTTAAAAACTTCCAAGGATGGAGACTGCACAGCCTGTTTGGGTAACCTGATTCAATGGTTGACTGTCCTCATCATGAAAAAGCTTTTTCGATATATACAGAAATCATACTAAGGGATCACCTTCAGTATATTCTCTGTGTGCATTTGTCCCAGTCCTAAAACTCGAACACAAACCTAAACCAATCAATTCTAAGACCTTAGTTACAGTTTTGCTGACCCTTCTGCTGCACCTTTTATCCAGAGCATAGTCACAAAGTTGGATTTCATGATAGATGGGGATGCACACAGTATCATAGAATCACAGAATGGTTTGGATTAGAAGGGACTTTAAAGCTCACCCAGTTCCAACACCCTGCCATGGACAGGGACACCTTCCACTAGACCAGGTTGCTCCAAGCCCCATCCAACCTGGCCTTGAACACTGCCAGGGATGGGGCAGCCACAGCTTCTCCAGACACCCTGTGCCAGCACCTCAGCACCCTCACAGAGAATAACTTCTTCCTAATATCTAATCTAAATCTCCCCTTTGTCAGTTTAAAGCCATGCCCCTTGTCCTGTCCCTATCCTTGTAAAAAGTCCCTCTCCAGCTTTCTTGCAGGCCCCTTTAGGGAAAGGAAGGTCATTCTAACATCTCCCCTGAGCCTTCTCTTCTCCAGGCTGAACAAGCCCAGCTCTCTCAGCCTGTCCCCATAGCAGAGGTGCTCCAGCCCTCTGAGCATCTTTGTGGCCTCCTCTGGACTTGCTCTAAGAGGTCAATGTCCTTCTTATGCTGGGGGCCCCATACTGCAATAGGATCCAAGTCATTGTTTTAGCAGGAGGATGAAGCAAAGAGAGAATATTGAAGGCATCAGGTGAACCTCAACTAATACATGGGGCTGCCCTCTCAAATGGATCCCCATGCATTCTGAGCTGAAGCCACCTCATCAGTAAGCATTGGTGCACATTCTTGCACAATGGGGTCTGGTCTTGGAGGTGTTCTTCAGATATTGATGCAATTTCAAGAAACATGCAGCCTCAAACAGACACCCAGTGGAGGCTGCAGGTGGAGTAACACCGTTACAGAGATGTTGGACTCATCCCAAGCCCCAGGAGCTAGGGTCAGAAAAATCAGAATTAAATTGAAAGGGGAAAGAAATCCAAACCATTCCAGGGTGTGTTCATTCAGGATATTCTTTCTCTAACTCTGCCCTACAGTCAAGAAATAATGACCCAGTTATAATTCAAGAATGGTTATGTTTGTAGCCTTTGATTAGATTCAGCTAATTAGATTCAGCAAAGATTTTTCTTTCTCTTTTCTGTTTTCCTTTATGCTCATTAAAGTTATGGTGTCTTTTTGGGTGCATGAAGGCTGCCAAACAGTTAACAAATTAACCAGCAAATTCTCAGAAAGATCTTTTTATTCTGCCATGTGTTGCTCCAAGTGTGCCAGGGAGGTGTAGCGGGGCAGAAGCAGCCTTCAGCTTGTTGAAAGCATTGTCCAGTCCCCCAGGGCTGTATCTGGGCTTAATGATGGACCTAGGAAAACCGCAGCTACAACACTGCAGGAGAGCTGTTGAACCACTTGGGGTGGTTTTTTTCAGTAACACATTGCTATGTGATGATATGATCCATTTTTTGTGCCAGAGTCCAAGACTGGAAATCCCAGTCCCGCGGACTCCAGAGGCAGAAACCACCTGACTCTGCCAGACCAAGGTTTCACCCTGGTGGAAATTAACAGACAAAATGTTGCCCATAAGATACAAAGGAAAGTGGTACTGTCATAAGAAAGCCCCTTCAGCAAGTGTGGCTGCAGTCTGTATTCAAGAGAAAAGCAAAGTTCAGAAAGGAATAAACACACTTAAGTGTTTTTCCTTGACTGATCAAATACATCTGGGAGTGCAATGTGCAGCTGTAGAAGGAAACCCAGTAAGTTGCTGCTGCACAAATAAAGAGCAACTGATGAAAAAAAAAAAGAGAAAAAGATCAATGCAAAGCAATTTTCTTGGAGAGGGGGAAGAAACTACAGACCAGAGCAGAGGAAGGATCCACCCTGAGGTGGCTGTACTCTAACAAAGCCTCAAATCCGACTGCAGACTCCACCAGCACAGAGCCAGAAGCCAAATGCTCACAAAAATCAAGAGGTGCTGTGGGTTGCTTTACACCCTAAGTGTCATAGCAATAGTTGTCCATACTAGATACATAACTCAGCATGGATAGTGGTCATCAACATGTGATAAACTAATTACTGAAGACAGGAGCAAGTTGGAGCTACATAAATCTTTCTTGCTGAAAGGTGCAATGGCCACGAGGTTTCACCTGAGGACTCTCAGGAAAAAATGCTAGATTTATGGAAAACGCAGTTGAGATTTTGGAGAATGGAGCTCACCAAGACCTCCAGAGGTAGGAAAGGGGCTGAAAGAATGCAGACAGCAGGGAGCAGAAAGGGGGAGAAACCAGCCTTGCCAAGGAAAATCATGAATGGCGATGGCAACTGCAGCACTGGCTCTGACTCCCTTATCTATTGCTTTAAAATGGGAAAGGAAGAAAAGGATGAAACATGTCCTCGGAAGAAGTGAAGAGTTGTCACTGGTGGGGCTGTGGGCTCCTCAGGTTTTACGGCAGCAGGTGTAAGAATGGAGGTCTAGAAACTTGGCCCAATAATGCCTGAGGATTCTTCTCAAACGGATATGGGGCTGAAGTTTGTCTCACCTCTAACACTTTCACCTCCTGCAGATATGAAATGACTTGGCTATCTTTTTATCATAGTTCTTCAGTAACCTGCTTTACAGGGTACCCTGACAACTCTAAGCAGTGTCCTGCCTGCCAGAGAGACCACACTGTGACATCTGTCAGGCCAGGATGGCCGACTTTCCCAACCCTCTGAACTGGCACAGTATCTCTGACCTGCATCTGCGGTGGTCCTCACAGGTTTCCTTTATAACCATCAGAGATAAATGGGAAAACCAAAGGTGCCCTTTCCCCTTTTGCTGAGGAAGATGATGGGTGAATAGGGCCCTGGAAGTACCTATTTCTGCCCACAAGCTCTATGGGGGTCTGACAAACGTGGATCGCCTGGAGCCACCTAAAGTGCTATGAGGTGCAGCCAGACCTTCATGGATGCTGGTCCATGTCCAGAAGCAGAGGAGGTGTGCCGCAGAGGGCACCCAGGCTTGGTACAGTGCCATGGGTTTGGGGGTGGCTTGTTCTTCTACAGGAGATATGAACCCATGTCGCACGGTAGGAGACAAGCTCAAGGCAGGAAAAACCCATTTAGGGCCTCACTTCTTAGGGACAGCTTTTCACACTCTTTCTTCACCATGGTCCATATAGCCCTCTCCCTATAAATGTTAATTTGTTACTAAAATTGCACTTTCTCAGCATAACCAACCATATTTAAAATCAAGCCCAGCTCCCCAAAACCATGAAACTCCCTCAAACTCCAATATTTTGCAAAAGCACATTTTTTGTTCTTCAGATTTTCTGAGTCTTGCAGGTGATCCCAGTGTTCACACCTCACTTGAAAAAAACTTTAAACAAACACTGACATTCTCACTTAGTCACATGAATTCAACAACTGGCATTTAAGTACTACTACAGAGCTTTCAATAAAATCCCATGAGTTGGCAGCACTGCCCATCTTTAGGCTTTGCTCAGAGAAACCAAGTTGAGATCTTCAGTTAAAGTACCAGAAAAGTAAAAGCAGTCCTCAAGGGCCCTGAGTCAATGAAGGAAAACGCTTTGTGCCTCTGCAAAATATGGACAAGACAGCCCGTGCTTCCTCCAGCCTGTGCTCCTCTGCTCCTCTATGGGAAAACACTCTCCATCACAGCTCTCACTGCCTCTCCACCACCTCTCCACAACACTCTCCACCACCCCTGCTCCTCTATGGGAAAACACTCTCCACCACAGCAGCAGTCAAGACATCAGTGTCAGCAAAACCTGCAGCAAGAACCCTGTGCAAACTTGTGCATCCTGTACTGAGAAAATGTTCCTGAAGGGAATTTTGTCAGAAAGATGAGCCCATTGTCCTGGGTGATGCTTTGAGAACTCCTTGATCCCCCTGGATCATTATACATCCCATCATCAGATTAAGCTGAAATGAATTTAAGCACAGGCTCAAGGCCAAAATTCATGAACATATCCACACTCAGCCTTACTCCAAGCATGGCATGTTGGGACAGGAGGTTTGCAGTCACTGAGTAACAGTGGACAGGAAGAGATGAAGGTGGCAATGATTAACTGAGCTGATTTTCCCAGCAAGAGCAGTGAGGGGGATCCCTCAGCCAAGCCCAGCTGCAAGGGGGACCCATGGGTGCTGGCTGCATGAGAAGGTAAACACAATCAAGAGGAGTCACACATTCTTCCATGCATCCCTCACCTACAGCTGGGCTTAAGGAGGAGGTGGCCAGCTTGCTAAGGGAAGGGTGTGTAGTGCAGCATCCTGGTTCCCATGTGAGCTGCCCCAGAGCCAAACTACCATTTGATTAATCAATTGTTCGATCCAGCTCCCTGTCTCCTTCCACATGCAATGAGCATGAGCCTAACAGCACACACTCACGGCCTTCAAGGGCTGGCTTAGGCAGACCCTGATAGTGCTGTTTATACAGCTTCCCGATGGAAACAATGTGGATTTTATTAAACCATCCCATTAATGTTTCTCCATGTTGTCATTGCAGACTTCAAACAATGATTTATGTTGGCTCGTAGGTCTTTGTCCTCACAGCCGCACCACGAGCAGCATCCAAGGACAAAGTGTTCTGGGACAGGACAGTGGGAGTCCTGCTGCTCTGGCTGTGCGGCTGTGCTGAGGTCTGCTCTGCCGGTGCCACATGCCAGGGAACAAAGGGGACGACTGGCCGACCAAGGACAGCGACACAAGCCACGCAGCCACCTGCCACTTCATGGCCTTGGTCTCCCGTGCTGATCGCTTAAAGGGAGAGCTGTGCAGTGCTGCGCTGCAAGGGAGCTCACACAACCATGGGCAGTTATTCTACCCTACTGGCACAGATCCTTTTAACCCAGAAAAAAAAACAATTGTACCCATTTGTTCCATGCTGGTTCATAGCCCTAAAAACTATGTTTATATTGCCAGGCTGCTTTGCCCCCTATTTTCCCCATTTTTCCACCTCATTGCTCCCTGGCTGATCTTACCCCAAAACCAGTTTTGCTTTTCTGCTTCCCATTCTGTATATTTATCAGTTTGCACCTCAGGAGTAAACCAAATAATCTACCCAGTGGAGAAAACCAAGCTATGGAGTCAAGGACTGTCATCTTTGGGACCTGCAAGCTGCAGACAGCCATTCTTGCCCAAGGTAAGAAGTGGCAGTGCCTGGAGTGACTGAGCAGTTGGTATGGATGGAGCCAGGACGGGTATATACCCCTAGCAATTCTTTATATGTGCTTTGGGAGGTGCTGCGAAGTATTTTCTCTTCAAAATACTCACTCTGGCTCTAGTGCATGCTGGGTCTGATCCAGGGGCAGTGCTCAGGTTATGGGAATGAGGCATTCCTGAGGCAGGTCTTCCCATCCAAAAAACACAAGGTTTTTGCTCACAGGCACCATCTTTGTGTGTGTTCCCAAGGACTTAGCTCTCAAACCTCACCCTGAACATCCACCAGATGACTTTGTCACTCAGTCTTCCTGACATCAAGCAAAGAACTCGCAGCCCTCATGCAAATTGCCCCAGGAGCATCATTTGAGATGAGTGCTCTGGGTGGGGTGGTCAAAAAAACACATCCAGCAACTGCATGGCCATGTGTAGCTGCTGAAAAATCAGTCACAGAGGTCTGCAGCAAAGCTGCTTTTCACGCACACAAGGTGGCTGAATGAGTCTGCTCCTCACCCTCGAGTTTAAATACAACCCCTGCCCTTGGCTGCAGGCTGAGAATGCCTCACCCTGGGAGACCCTCTCAGGGAAGATCTTGCTATCTAGGGAACTGCAAGCACATTAGAGCGGACACTGTGAAGAGGTTCAAATGTCCATTCTCTCACACGTGCAAGGTCACCATAACCACTGTAAAAGAGAGCTTTCAAGTTTCTGAAGTTTAGGCTGTGACTCTCCCACTGTTTTTATCAGCATTTGCACACACCAAATACTTCTCCCCCGAAACTGCACTACTGAGAACTGCAGGGTGATGTTATATAGAGCATTTTGAGGGAGCTTGCACAGAACAGAAAAAATGCTGCCCAGTTTCTTGCATATTTTTGCCTTAAAAATCATCACAAGTTGAAAGCAGAAGGTGGAATCAGACCAAACAAAAATGCATATTGCTATCATTCACACGTAAGTCTAAGATCCTGCAGCATCAATAAGCTTTCTTTGCCCAGCTTTGGAAAGCTCATGTCTCTGAGCCACAGCACTCCTTATGCTTCTCATTTATTCTTTGTTAGTCTTTGTTACCCTCCTCAGGCTTTCAGTTTATCAAGATATCCTCTAGACAGCCAGGACTTGATATCCATAGCACTGCAACAAGGCTTGGACCAAGGTCCAGGAGCTCACAGCATTGGACAGACCAGCTCTTCAGGCACTGGCTTGCTAGAACCTGAAATGGTTGTCATGACGCATACCGGGTCACCTTGCAGAGTAGCCACCAGCACATAGCTGTTCTCCTTGCCTTCCATGGTGCCCCCTTCCCTGGTTGATATGTGTCTTCTCCTGGCTGCAAAGACGAAAGGTGCAAGCTTTTGTTGCACTTTCCTTCCTCCTCAGGATGAAGATTGATGTGTCTGGTTTGCAGCTCCATTTAGGAGACTATCAAGCCACCAGATTTTCCCACCCCAGTGGGAGATGGCTCACCTGGACCTGCCTGAGTGGATGAACCAAGGGCTGTGTTCGAAAATGCCACAGATGTGTCTGCATGAGATGTGCAGGTAAACCCCTCATCTGGGCAACATGGCAGGAGGTGGGCTCTCCTCCATGGGGTTTTGCAGGGAAATGTTTCTGCCAAGCATAAAGGTTGCCTGTATTACTGCAGGCTAGCAATAACCCAAAAAATGTTAAAATACAGCTGAAGGGAAGGATATATTGGGAAGGCAGTCATATGGCCAGCTGGGAAATGCAGGGCTTTGAAAGGGGATGGGGCGGGACAGGAAGAACATTCCTTTCTCACTACAGACGCCTTGAGCCGCTTGGGAAACATCCGACAAGGCCGCCCGCTTGCACCCTGGGGCCGGCAGCGTGAGTCCTGCTCACCAGCAGATGCTGTGCCGCAGAGCCGAAGGCTCATCTGAGACCACCACCATAGATGGAGAGGAATGAGGTGCCTGGAAAGAGGCAGCCTGAGCCCCAGATGCTCTGGCTGGAAGTCGTGGCATGTGCCAGGTGCAGGTGGCTGCATGCAACAGGCTCACCTCATCTGTGGCCACTGGTGCTGGCTCAGAGCTGCCCTTCTATGTGCGTGGAGAGGGAGGGAGAGATGAGCGTGTTGCTTCAGGGATGTGTTTCGCAGCTCCATGTGGTGCTCACACCTGGATGCCTTCCCTCTTTCATGGGAAGATGGGAAGAAGTATGATTGCTTTCTGCTTTCACCTCAAATGGGGCTTTACGGACCCTTCCACACCTTACTGTGGGGCGCAGAGGACTGGGACAGGTTTCAGGGCAGGTCACCTGGGACATCAAGGCCACACCAAATGACTGGGTGAGAATAACAGTTGCTGAGCTAGCTCCCAGCTCCCTTGGTCCTCCCATAAGCAGAACAACCCCTTCTACATCATCGACTTCTACAGACATCCAAGAGAGGAATTCCAGCTCTGCTCCCCCACTGCCACATGCAATGCCACCAAAACTGGTGTCAGGATAGATCCCATCCTGCAGTGGGCATTTTTTTGTTTTTTTGCTTATTTACAAAGGGCTGGCTTTTCCTTTTGATAATTATCAACCACACTGACGTGCTGTTTTGCTTTTGAGGGGTTTTGTTTCTTCACACATGCTTGCTGCTGCTTTGAGACATTTCTGTCTCAGATTGCTGAGGACACCCAGGAAGAGTTGAAGTAACTAAACAGCATCACTGCCTCTTCCCTGGCACAAAAGTGCATGGGGAAGACCTCTGCTCATTCCCAAATAGGTACTGCTTTCCCAACAAGTGTAAACAGTGCAGGCATGATATTGAGTGAACTCTTTTTGTAGAGAAACACTGAAAGTCTGTCAGTTCTTCCTATCAGCTGGCTGACGGCATGATGTTTGGCATTTTTACATCTGATGTCCTGCCTGTGTTTCAATTTGCAATGCTAAGACTGATGCCAGTGCAGGAGATGCAGCCAGCAAACACCATACACAGCTGCACTCATTCCCATCCGGGTCCCCACTCCACTCCAGTGACATGCAGCACACAGCACAAGGGTGGCAGGGCAAGGGGGGAGCACAAGGAAACCCGAGAGGAGCAAAGAGCTGGGGTGCAGCAGGGATGGGAGCAGGGTTTTTCAGATCAACACAACCCAGGGCCAGGCAGGATCCAGCATTCTCAGAGCTCAGCCTTCCCCACACCTTGACAAAAGCCGCTGCGGAAGCTGCAACGGCAGCTGATGAGTGTGCAGGCAGAGCATATCTCAAACAACATGTAGGGAGCAGAATTTCTCCCTTTATTTTCTCATACTGACCAGAAAAGAAGACTTTCGGGGCTGGTGGGAGAGGCGTGATAGTTTAAATCAACAGTTTGCTGTTAGTGCTGAAGAAGCCTGCTCTGCACATTACCTGGTAAACAAACTGTGCTCTGAGAAAGAAAGGCCTGTTTATAAAAGCTCCTCTTGACATTCGCCTCCTCAAACATAGCAAAACATGTGCTAGAAATAGATGCATGAATGATAGAGTCTGTTTTGAGTCTCCTCTCTTCAACAACCAAGGAAATCCCTATGTACAAACATTTAAACTGTAACATCTGGAGTGCAGTAATTTTATCTTGAAGATCCACATCAAACAAACCTGCAGCTCAGCCCAGAAAGATATACAAATACTTCCCCAAGGAGACCCCAGTCTTACCACTTGGGTACCAGGAGACTTGTGATTTAAAAGAAAGATAATTCAGCATCTCTTTATCCACATCTGACAAGTATGCCTTCGGAGGGCATTAGCATGAAATTATCTCTCTTAATCAAACCCAAAGTGAAACAGATTTGTCCCAATTATTTGATGCTGGCCTTGAAACACCCATTTTAAAATTTATAACCCAAGAAACCCTATGCATCATTTGCAGCCAGAACTTTACCCAAGAAATTTTACTTTGGTTACACTTTTTCTGTACAGCTGAATTGCTAAAATAAGCACCCAGCCATATATAGCCCAGTACGTTGGCACTCACAGCAGTGGGGAACGACTGGATTCAATTTTCCGTAGAAGATGACAATTAAAATTGCTTTCTTTGGTATATTCCATCTTTTCTGTTGTTTTTCTGTGCTCTCCAAGCACAGAGTAAATTTAGGACGCCAAGCTCCTTTTCCTTCAAAATCTCACTTCCAGTTTCCATCTTATTAAAGACATGACTTAACTTTAATGTGTGTAACATAAACGGTATTGTAAAGAGGAAGAATTAAAACAGCATGGGAACATTTGTAGTTTCAAGAGGGGGACATGGCACAGCTTATTTCCCTTTTGGTTGTTGTTGTTTATCCGGTGGATAAATCTTGGCATTCCCTCTCCTACCGAATACTTTGCCTGCCTTGCAATAATTGGGAATTCCATGTTTCGCAAAGTTATTATATTATATCCACAAATAATCCATCTTGTCAAGTCCATCTCATACGTCGAAGATAAAGTTGGAGCTGAGTCACTGCAGACATCTGGAGAAGGTTCATTACTTGTAATTGCGAGCCCCTCTGTTAATGCACCCCATGAGAAAGGAGCTGACAGGCTGCATATTTCTGCAAACTGTTCCCAGAAAGAACCAATTTCCTGACTTCCATGTGGTGTCAATAATATAGGCATGAGATGGAGCAGTGCTTATGAAATATTAAATCTGCTTACAGGACCCAGCTATAAGCAAATTCAGACCACCTGGGAGATGGAGGTTTGCAGTGGGTATGTGGAGTTTGGCACTCACCTGGTATATGAGACCGATGGGCTCTAATCTATGCATTTTGGCTTATTTACCACAAAACTTCCTGACAGTAGTAGAGGGGGGAAGAAAAAGGCAGAGGGTGGAGGGGGTAAAACACATTTCTTCACGTTTAAGACTCAAACCTTTCAAATCACTGACATTATTAAATTTACTATCACAAGCAGCCAGAGATCTTATTATTCATTGGCAAAAAAAAAAAAAAAAAGCTGATATTTCATGGCTTTTGAGTTAGATCATTTTGGTTCGTGCCAATAAAAACAAAGCATTAGTGTTTTGATGTTTTAGTATAATGATTTAATTCTCTCATTGATATTAGAACCCAGAAACATAACAAACACGAAGACCCCTTCAAAATCCTTCAGTTGGAGCAAAGGCTCTTAAATCACTTCAGCACTCCGACCTCCCATTTCACAGCGTGTATTTTATGCCGGGGACTTTGCAAAGAGGGGGTCCTTACCATTGCAGACATGCAGTTCGATAGTGGTAACCTGCATTCAGCAAGATTGCCTGTGTAAATTGAAAAACATCTGGGCTCTTTTGTGCTGGCAAAAGCAGCAGTTCCTTGACCTCGGCACAGATTCATCTACTTTGAGCTCCAACTCAGCCTTTTCACCAGTTCACCCCCAATTTTCCACTCTATGTGCACTGCTCCCCAGGAGGAAATCCAGCTCCCCTCAGCTGCTAGCAGATGGAGATGTGGAGCCATGGGTATGGGGAGAAAGCAATTGTAATGCCATTAGGTCATCACCTACGTTCAACTTCCCAGTGTTCAGCGCTGGGGATAGGGAGTGGTCTCCATTTTCCCTAGCTGGAAATAAAAGACAGTTTTCCCTAAGAAAGGTGAATGGGGAAAGCAGGGGAGAAATAGGCTTTCAGTAGAGCAACAGCAAGATGCCAACAAGCCTAATGGGGACATTTTGCTCTGTCCTGCATGGAAAACAAAGGTAAATCATTGCATGAGGATTATAAGCAACACCTTCCAGAAGGAGAAGCTGTCAGAGATAATAGGTACAGTCCCCAGAGCTGGTAGAAGATGGGAGATGCACATGATACTGCAGACCAAGAACTAGCCTACACTGAGCTGGGACACAAAGTATAGAGATGAAATATCAGGCCAGGCTGGCACCTTTGCACCAGCCATGCCACATCCACCCGACTCCTGGGGAGCGGGTGGGTGAGCCCCCCTTCCTAGTGCTAAACATCTCTGCTAGGGCATCTCACAGCTCAGGCTGTGGAGATTTGGGTGCACATATGCCTTCCCAACTGTTTATTTCATGTGTGCAGGAAGGGGCTATTTTTGGTTTACAACCTCTTTGCTGCAGCCAGTATCTGTCAGCAGGATATGGCGTACAGTGCTGTGTGACAGTTCTGCTCCCTTGTGCTCCCCCTCACACAGCAGGAATGCCTCTTGTTTTCTCTCCTCTGGACCACATCGGAGCTGAGAGCATCCAGCCAGGCCTGTTTGAGACACAGGCAAACCAGGCAGCTGCCCAAAGCAGCCTGGGCCTCCCTGCCTGTGCCAGAGTACTGCAAGTCTGGTGGGATCCTGCCACTGAGGGAGAGTTGTGGAGGTGCACACATGGCTGCCTGCACCAGCAGCAACCAGAGCAGCACACAGAGATCATCTCCCACTCCCCATCCTTGCCCTGACTGTCCTCCTGAGGACCAACAGGGCACAGCTTGAGAAGCTCTGAGACTGGATTTGTTCCTTGCCACACTGCTTTGATCTGCTTTGATCTGATGCTGCAAGGTGCTTTTTGGGGTTTTCTCTTGTGCCCGTTTCTTGCCATTTTCTCTGCATCCTCCATCTACAGGTCACTTCCAGGTGCAAAGCCTACAGCCCCTCTAATGACAGGTAACTGGCCATCATGTGCTTGTGATCATCAAAGCTAGAATCTCTCCCGCATCATGTAGGCTGAGCCTGGGATTTGACCATGGTTTTGATATGGTACAGCTGGTGCAGAGGAGGGCTGAGCTGGTTCAGGACCTTGTTCAGCCCCTGCCAAGCACTGTGCGGAAGGATAGGCACCAGTGAGGTGCTGACCCATGGATGTTGTGGTCTTTGCTGGGAGAAGATGTAAAATGAAGCTCCTGAGACTGGTAGGTGTCCTGAAAGCTGGCCAGACCCCACCTAACCACAGTGCTTCTTTGGCTGGCTGAGTTTATGACATCTTATTGGGCTGGGCATGGACAGTTACCTGTGGAAATGTGGACATGTGAAAAACCATCAATGGGAGTGAAATATGGCCTCTCAGTAGAAACATCCTTTAAACCAGCCCCAGCTATGAATCTTTCCTGTCAGGAGCAATGGACTGTATCCTTCATTAAACCAGACTCTAACCTTCATTAAACCAGAGACTTTTTGTTGTTGTTGTTTTGAGAATACAAAGAATAGTTCTTTTTTATTAGCATTTTTAGTTCACCTTTTCTGGGTAGTGCAGGACACCCATTGCATGAGAAGCATGAAACATTATTGCCAGAGTGTGGCATCTGCTGTTAGATATAAATGTGGCTGAATCTTCTTTTGGAGATTTGGAGGTCAGAGGCCCCAGGTCCTTCAGTGAGCAGCAGCAGAAGGTGACATATACCATGGCCAGATCTTCCTTGTCAAGTAAAAGCATCTTTCTTTGTACATGTCATTTTGATTTTAACACAAAAGGAGATAAAAATGGGCTTCTGTGTTTCCATCTTCAGCTTAATACAGGCTGGGAAAGACTTTTTCCACAAGTTTGATACTCCCATTCCCAGCTTCAGGCACTGATGCTGGTCCTGAGCAGCTGTAATTCAGCTTTGCAGGAGGCCTCGCCAGCTCAGGTGCAAGCTAGTGCTGCCTGTGAAGAAGTGTATGGGTTTGAGTTGCCTGAAGAGGAACTGGGCAAAGGCAGCCCTGCAGGGCAAGCAGGCAGCCAAGGCCATATAGGCAGGATTGGAGGGATCACTTGTGTCCTGCTGGCTCTTATGGTGGCAATAAAGGCAAGTAAGGAAACAAATCAAGGTTTTGGAGATTCTTCAGCCATTCAGGTTTACGTGGTCAATGTGGCGAATGCCAATAAGTGGAGTGGAAAAACTTCAGTGGATAAACTCCAGCAAGTACCATTCTCTACAGGTCTAGGATGATGTCAGCACTGTGAGCATCCCTGTGACTACAGAGTTGCATAGAAAATTACCAGGAACTACAATGGGATTAGAAGTTTTATGGAGGAATGAAGGACTCTGTGGCTCCATGTCTTAAGTACCCCTGAAGAGAAAGAGTTTAGGAAAGCAGACGTATCTCACAGAAGATGCAAAGGTTTGTGCATGAGATGCTCCCTGAGTACCCAAAGAAGCTCAGCCCAAGGCAGGACCTCTCCTACTGCACTGTGTCATCCCACTCATCTCAGTACATTCACAGTGGGGCTCAGTATCTCCTTCTTGCTTTAATAGAGCAGGGCTGTATTTTGGGAGAGGGCTTGTTGACACCTCCAGCTGTTCTGCCTGGCTGTCCATATCAGCTCCAGCTCTGAGATCCCAAATCCCTCCATTCTGGCACAGAAGTGCAGGCAAAACCAGGAATATACAGCACCAAACCTCACCAGCCATTTATCACCTCAGCAAGAAGAGCCTGGTAACAGGCTATTGTCATCTTCAGCAGAAAGCAGCAGTAGAAAAGAAACACCAGGGCTAGTTCATCAACCCTAGGTCAGCTCCCTGGCCAGTGCTGTTATCAGTTATCAGTGTCTGCAGCTCTCCAGGTGCTCTGGGAACAGAGATACCCCTCATCACCTGCAGATCATCTTACCCACCCACAGAAAACCAGAGTCAGCTGGTATTGCTGCCCATCAGTACACTGCCAGCCATGGTTTGAGCTGGGGTGTGAGTCCACTCCCTGCACCAAGCTGATTTACCCCAAAACAGGCCTTCCCTCTGCCAACATTTTGCATTACTCTCAGACTTCCCCTTCTGCTTGTTTCTGATGGATTGTGGTGACAAGGAACTTTTCAACATTTTTCCTGGAGTATTACAAAGTGTTATCTGAAAAGGCCTCTTGCAAAAAAAACAGCATAAACCAAAGCAGTTTAGGTCATGATGGCCTTTTGGTCCAGTTTATCCTGCACCAAACTCCATAGGTGGCAACTCTGAATGTTTCCCAGACCTTCACAGTAGACCTTGGAACTGTCTCTGATTTATCAGTTGTTTCACAATACATGCATTTATCCTATATAATCCTAGCGTTTTGCTTATAAGCCATATTAGAACTGGGAATCTATCTTCTTTATTTGAACATTTAGGACAGATTCACACATCATTTTAACATTAATTAGAATAGACTCAGCCTTGCAGACCTTTCAGGTTTCAAGCCTGGCTGTGGTATTTCAGTTCTTTGCTGCTGCTTGCGTTACATGAAGAGAAATCACAGACTTCAGGACTTTGGATTGCGGCTTGAAGAAGAACACAGGTTGTTTCATCACTGGTTGTGAGACATGTGTTACCCGGCTCATTAATTCACAACAGTTCTTGTTTTCTCTGCCTTTTCCATGCTGATCTGATACATTTGTGAAGTTCAGGGTTGTACTGCAAGTGATTAATGCTGCAGTAAAGTCTAACAAACTGAGATTCCAACAAAAAGTGTGAAAAATGTAATCTCTAATGTTCTGAAAGCTCTCATATGACAAAACCCATAAATCACCCCAGAAACAGTCATTATGGTGAGTTACTAACTAGATTATACAGCTGCATTTGTCATAATTTCCCATTACGTAGAGAATAAACCTATCAGCCTGATTTATGGCAGAGGGCTTCACAATATGGGAACTGAGAGCTGTGTTGTTCTGTGGCAAACGAAGAGAAATGTTGTGTCTACTCAAATGTAGGATAGAAAAGGCAGGAAGGGAGATCTTCCTTTTTGCTCACTGTCATTTGAAGGCACTGATTCAGGGCCAACAAGCCCACAGAGAGGTGTCAGGTTTACATCCGTGAAATTGCAAGAGAGAGCATCCACCACATCCCAGCACCCCAAGCAGCATCAGAACATGCTCTCCACAACTGGAAGGAAGGGAGAAATAGGGAGCTCTTTTTGAGGGGGACAAAAGCTGGTCATGGGAAAAGTGGGTGCTGTGTCTGGGCATACATTATCTCCAGACCCCTTATTTACACCAAACAGCCACGCTTTGAGCATGGACTTAAGCAGAGCCTTTCTGCTTTTATGGAACAGAGAATGGGAAAGGCTGATCTGGGGCAAAAAATGGACAGCTTGAGGATATGGAAGAGAATCTGACCACCTCAAAGAAATGGCCTCATCAGCAACGGTAAGCTGCATTTCTCCAGAGGCTCAGTGTGCTTTTCAGACCACTGCAGTGTAAGTTACATCCTCCTACAGTGATCTCTGTATCACCACACTGTTCTGGATTGCTTGAGAACGTCTGCAGCAATTTGAGATAATTCCCAGCCCCACTACAGAGGCCAACACTGAGCTGAAGTGGCTGATTTACTAGCAAGCACAGCTGATGAACGCGACATCAATGAGGACCCTTGGCAAGCCCAGCTCTGCGCAACCAGAGCCTGCCTGTCTGTGGTGGTACAGCCTGTAATTAAGCAGCACTCATCTGCTATATGCAGCAAGGGTAAATATTGACAAACTCTGCAAGGGTCTCCATTTATTCAGCAGCTGCTGAGAGCACCAGGTGGTTTGGTAGCTTGGTGCATCTGTCTGTCACCACAAGCTGCCACCCGCTCCTGTGACAGCTCACAGGAAAGAGCAAGGAAGAGGTTTCCTATGCACCCCTCTTCTAATTAAATATCACAGGGGCCAGTAACACAGACATAGGCCTTATAGCAGCAGCATGAAATCCTTTATTGAGTTTGCTGCTAGAGATCATACACTGAAAGCTGTTAACACCTAACCAAAGGAACTGAAGTAGTACCAAATTTTGCTGCTAGGTCCCTGCAGGGCTTTGGGCAAGACTCCTTGTCCTTCTTTGTCTCAGCCCCTCACCTCTAAGCTGGGTGCAGGAACAAGATCCATCCAAATGAACACAGTCATCCATAGAAACATGAGCCAGCAGTGTGCGCTTGCAGCCCAGAAAGCCAACTGTATCCTGGGCTGCATCAAAAGAAGTGTGACCAGCAGGTCGAAGGAGGTGATCCTGCCCCTCTACTCTGCTCTCGGGAGACCTCACTTGGAGTATTGTGTGCAGTTCTGGTGTCCTCAACATAAAAAGGACATGGAACTGTTGGAACAAGTCCAGAGGAGGCCACGAGGATGATCAGGGGACTGGAGCACCTCCTGTATGAAGACAGGCTGAGAAAGTTGGGTCTGTGCAGCCTGGAGAAGAGAAGGCTGCGTGGAGACCTCATAGCTGCCTTCCAGTATCTGAAGGGGGCCTACAGGGATGATGGGGAGGGACTCTTCATTAGGGACTGTAGTGACAGGACAAGGGTAATGAGATAAAACTTAAACAGGGGAAGTTTGGATCTAAGGAAGAAATTCTTTCCTGTTAGTGTGGTGAGGTGCTGGAATGGGTTGCCCAAGGAAGCTGTGAATACTCCATCCCTGGCGGTGTACAAGGCCAAGTTGGACAGAGCCTTGGGTGATATGGTTTAGTGTGAGGTGTCCCTGCCCATGGCAGGGGGGTTGGAACTTGATGATCTTAAGGTCCTTCCCAATCCTAACTATTCTACGATTCTTTATTCAGCTGCTGAGATTCTCTCCCTGCAACATTTCAGAGCAACAGGGAACCTTTTTATTTTCAGATGGAGCAGCTACAGCTATCTACCCTAAGAGCTCCCTATGATCCTTCTCCCCAAATCCAGGGAGCCAGAGAGGGGAAGAAACCTGAACAAGCACTTTCACCTTTCTAGTTGTGGAGAATCAAAAGCAGTCTGTGGGCTGTGGGAAGAAGGAGCTGACAGGCCAGGGTAAGCCAGGAGCTTGGAGGCCAAAGGCCATGTGCCCAGAGCTCCTACTCTCCCATAAGAGTCTCCCACCACGGGCTCCACAGACTTTTTAAACATCCCAGAAAGGGCCCAAACATGTGAGAAAAGAGGCTGTGTTTGTCCCCCAGAGGTTTTCTGCTTGTTGCCATTGTGCAACAGCAAATGCAATGTGGAAAAAACAGTAACCATAAAGGTAAGGGGGATTCCTAAATGCTGTAGCTCAGCAGACTCCAGGGTCCCAACTCTCGCTTTGGACAGGCTGCTGGATACTGAGTGAAGCAAAACAACACAGCTTTTGGGTTATTTATGGAGAACTCTAGCCCCTGTGTTACCTTCTGGGGGCAGAAGAAGCATGAAACGGCTTGAAAAACAATCAGACAAAGGGAGATGGAGGTGAGATCATGCTGCCACCCCTCTGAAAACTTGAGAAAGGTCTTTCAGAAGCAACCCCTGAAGTGAACACACGTTTGTACTTGCTTTAGTGACAGCAAGCGCTAGCAACAGGTAGCGTAACCTGAGCAAAGTGCCTTATCTCTGTGACACCTGGAAGGTGACTTGGTAGACGTTATCACTGAGTAATACTTTGATCTACCAGGTGGGAGCGAAATGAAGGAAGCCCATTTGTTTCTCAGGAGACTTCTCCATGCCAAACTCTCCTGGCCCACCTGAGCCATCACATCACATCACCTGATGCCTGCAACATCCAGCTCTGTCTCAGGTTCCCACCCCAGCAAAGCACCTGTGGAGCTGAAATCAACCTTGAAAAACAACTGAAAAAAATCAAAAAGGAACTTCCCTTTGTGGCAGCAGAGAGAGCTTGTTTTGGCCAGACAGCAGAGCCCTCTTCAGTCCGGCGATGAGTAGTGAAGAGCTGGTTGAACCAACGTGACCTTGCAGGAACTGGCAATCTCCCAGTTGGGCCAAGCTGGGGTTTGTCTGTATGGGTATAGTGAGCAGCAGTGCCTTTAGGACACAACTAAATGTACCCCATAATCAAAGCTCTCACCATAGACAGAAGACAAAGATCTGTCAAAATCAGAAGGTGGGAAATGCATCATATAATTCCAGATTACAGCTCTAGGGGGAAAGTATTTTTTCATGAAGACCTCTTGGGGTGGAGGAAGGAAAAAAATGGGAGAGAGGGAAGAAACCCACTTTCTGAAGCTAATAAATAATAATAATAAAAAAGTTATTTAACAAAACATGTCATCATGTGACAAGGTAGTTTTTCTTGCAAGCAGGTGCACCGCAGTTTTAGAAATATGAAATCTTAGGAGGTTTGCATTGCACAATAGATGGCAGCCAGAAAGCACGTTGATGCTTTTTGGCAGTGTTTCAGATGTCATGGTGGTTTTGTTTTTTTTTTTTCCTTTAAAGCTTCCATCAGCAGGAGGGAAAGCCGTGCCAAGGAAAAGGAATCAAATCTGGATGCAGCAAGACTCGCATTCAGACAGAGGCTCCCTGCCAGATGCTACAGGGCCAAATCGGAAACAACCACATTGAGTTCATTACAAAAACTGCATAATCAAAAGCCTGCATAAAGGAGAAAAGAAAAAAAATCTATTTAATACTTCGCTAAATTCTCAACTGTTGAAATAGATTTGAAGAAAAATTCATCCTAATCCCCTCTTCCTGTTAAGAAATTCCTCCTTCTTCTCCGAGATGTCCATGAGATGGCAGGAGTGCACTCTCCTCCGGTGGCCAAAGGGAACATGACGCAGGTGCCATTTCCACACTGAGAACCTCATCCGGCTATGAGCACTGCTGGGAAAATACTGATTTATCTTTCTACTTATTGCTGCTGGAAAGAGATGAGGAAGAAGCACCAAAAAGCACATCTTCAGACAAGAAACTGACTGATACCAGTTTCCCACGGAGGCTGGGAATGGGTCCATGTGCCCCTCCTGCTTCCAGCTACCTCTTGCTTTGGGCCACATACCCCTGCTCATTGCAGACCCTGGGTCTACACACCTACCCTGTGATGTGAGCAGGAATTAGTGAAAAGGCACTGTGAAACTGAAAGAGTGTGATGAGAAAAGGGCCCGGTCATTAGCCAGAAAGAAATCTGCGGCTGTGATTTAGAAATCACAGCCCTGGCATGTATGGCTGTGAATGACTGTAGAAACAAACCCTCAGGGATGTCCCAGTTTTCAGCTCTGTTTATGATCCTGATGCCTCCACACAACTAGGGCACAGCTGCAGGCCTGCCTCTGCTGAGGCAGGACCCATAGCAGCCCAGCTTTTGTGTGCTGGGCCAAGGGATGGGCTGGCAGTTGGGCAAGTGTTTCTCTTAGCCAGGCTGTAGAAGCAACATCCCACCAAGAGACTGACTCGACTGCTTCAAGAAGGCACATTGCATAGAGGAGCTGCTCTTTGCATGGCCAAGGGTCTCAAACCCATGAGGCTTTCCAAGTCTTTCATCCACTGGTTTGCCAGATTCATGCTCAGCTCAGTTGCTGCAGTTTTGTATGGGGGAAGGTGGTTCATGCGGTGTCTCTGTGAGGAATACAACTAGTTCTGCACCAGGTTCATGCTTGCTCAGGGACCCTCAGCTCAAATCCTACCAGGACAGGGAGGCAAAAAGAACTCCAGCAGCCTCACACTGGGTCCTCTCTGTATTCAGACAGTTAATGTCCCATGCCTCATTCTCTTTTTACAGCGGTTTTTAGTCAGTAGTTCCTGAGGAAGGGGGGCATAACTGGGGGGCATAACAGCAGGGGGTATAACTGAGACATTAAAGCCAACACCTCTTCCCATTGGTCTTCTCACTGCATCTGCACTATGGCAGCAGAGCTGGGCCAGTTTTGCTGTGCTTAGAACTCCCTCTGCATCTGTGAGCCCACATCTACATGCACCGCTGTGACCAAATACATGCATGAGTCACCATGCACGTCTGCCTTGTATGGAGCATCAGGGGATGGAGACTTAGGGGATGCTGTGGGGGATCCAAAAGTCTTAGAGCATTTGCATAATGGCCCCAACCTTCTCCAGCCTTCCACCTCAGAGCAGGCACTGCCCAATGAGCAGTAGAGCTGCATTCCCAGGGACACCACTGCAGCCTGCAAACAGCTGTACTTCAGGGAGATACTGCCCTCTACAATGACCAAGAGATGACATTGGTTAACTTTTCTCAATGTCTCTTTTAATTATCACCTAACCTGAACTTCCATTACCTCCTGTCCATTGAATCCTTTGCTTCTGCTTTGCTTCCTTAGCTACCTCGTGGTTTCAAGCTTTGCAGTTCACCATCCCTAATGTGATTTATAAGACTGCTTTCCTGTTCTTTTATTTCCCTCTTTCTTCTGAATGGTGCATCAACTGGTATCCTAACTCCTGGTTGCAGAACCAGTTTCATATTGAGACTCACAGACCAAATGCATCACATTCAACAGGTGAATCATCTCTAGAAGCTGATGTTTGCCTGCATCCATGTACAGCTAGCTTGCTGGTTATAGATAATGCTTAGAAAGCAGCTGGACAGGAGCAGTATGAATCCATCAGCCTAAGAGCTCTACTACCTGGCTCCTGAGAGCCCACAGCGCCCCAGGCACAGCACGGGGATGTCATAGGGATGCAACAGCTTTGAAGATCAGGGGGGAATAGGGAAAGAATTGTTCCTTTCTCATGAGGACCGTATCACTCACAAGGTTAGTGCCCTACTTACAAACAACAGGCAGACTCACAAGACTTGGCACTCAAGAGAGCTCTCCAATCTTGAACCCTCAACTTGACTTGAATCATTGCTGCTCTCTGCAGTGTTTAAATAAATTATTAGAAAACCTCTGCCAAATGCATAAATCCCATCCTAATGCCCCCTGATGTCAGAGAGAAGGTGCCTGGTAACATTACTGGTCTTTGGATCAGGCCTCAGAAGAGCAGCTGCAAGATATTAACCAGCAGGCTCAGAAATTCATCTTTGCTTTAACTTGGTCTAAACCTTTGTAAATAGCTCACTATAGGTCAGGGGAAAAAGAATATAACAGCTCATATCTGGCTGTGTTCCCCTGTCCTATAAAATATGCTTATGCTCTTAAGAAAGAGGAAAGCTTGCTAAACAAATTCACCCAGAGAGGTGGTAGTTTCCATTCCACAAACCGAACCATTCAAGAAGCACAGAAATTGCTGCAATGATTCTTCACCTTTTTCCATGGCCGATAACAATTTCCTCCTTGTTCAGTTCAGCATTCCCACTGTGACTGTTTCCTACCACCTCCCAATTGCCAAGAAATCCCTCCTGCTGCTGTAAGAAGCATTGACAGCTCCCAGGAACTATCTGCTCATGGCATGTAAAAGCAAAATTGTAAAGGGAGGAGGAGCAGGTATGTTTTCTATTGGCAGGAGATTTCATGGGCAACATGGGGGGGATAGCAGGCTGTTTGGGTGCAGATCTCTCCTAGCTTGGGGTCTGGGTGAATCATTCCACTTTCTTCTAGCTCCAGCTGTGTCAACCAGCATCTCAGAGTGCAACAATAGCAGAAATCATAAAGTCTTTTGGTTTTGTCTTGGGGGGGGGGAAAGGGGGGGGGGAGAAATAAGATGGTTCTGAAGCAGCAGGTGCTGTTACCTGGCTCTGCTCAGAAATTGCTTGGTGCTGCAGCAGCCTGTGTCATGATTATCACAGCCCCAACTGGGAAAACAAGTGCTCAACAGGGAAATACAGAGCTGGAATAGAGTGAAGATAGGCAGTGATAGCTGCACATCATGTGAAGATCTCCCACAGGCAGAAATATGGAAACATTAGCATATTTTCCATTCTGCAAAGGACAGGATTTCTGTGCAGCACTGGCATATGCTGAGCAGCTGTGAAAGGTGGGGATCGAGCGTAGCATTCTGTCACTTCTGGGAAAAGCAGCCAAAGACATTGACACTTTTCATGTACTCTGGCTCCATATCAAATGGCTTTACAGCAGGACTTCCAAATTACTACCTTGACCACTGCATGTGCTTCTTCTATGGTCTTAAAATCCATCTATGTAAATGCTCACTCCTCTCTTCTACCAGGAAAATTCATTTCTGCCCTAAACCTCCACTTCCCAGTTCACATTTCTCTGGCCACTGTGAGGACCTCAACAAGGCTGAGAATTTTAGGCTTCACGCTGCCTGGGTGTTCATCTCTGCTTGTGAATCATCTCCCAACCCTTGGTGAGGGCAGCACTCGTGAGAACAGCTCCACATGACAGACCTTTTCAGAGCCTGAGCCCAACTGAATTGCATGGCTGAGGCAAAGAGCATCCTAGGGCTTGCTTAAACTGCTGCTGAAATGTGGTCTATCCTGGAATGAAACACAATCATTGATTAACAACACAAACAGTCTGCCTTTTAAAGAGGTGAGTGAAAGAGTACAGCTCCAGGAGAAATTGCAGACCGAAGTGGTCATGGCACAAGGGGGGCAGAGCATCTGGCTACAGATCTTTGTTGAATTAGGTGTTGGAGCAGACTAGATCATAACAGCAGTGTTAAACCAGATGCACTGCTGCTTTCCTATCAACAGGGATTACATTGGTTAAAGCATTTATTTGATACTGACTAATCGAGGAAGGCTCAGAGGAGCTGGGAAATGAAAGGGGTAATCAGATATTCCAGAGCAAACTCGCTCTGAGCGCACATGCTAAATGTTCAAAGCCAAAGCGTTGCAGGTGCATATTCCCAAATGCAGACTCTTGTCTTGCGTGATTTAAAACCGGGCTGGCAAATGACTCCGTTTTCCATGGACGCTACTGTGCCTGCAAAAAACTTCCCAGGCTCCAGCTGCCATCTCGTGGCCGTAGGAGACATCGTCCTATTTTTTTCCTTCTGAACTACCACCATTCATGGCTCAAGCAGTACTTTTCCAGGATTGGTAACGTCAAAAAATTCTGGGAAATGTTTTCCTCAGGAAAGCCCTGTTTGGAAGCATCATATTCCCAAATTGCAGTGGTTTTGACCTTTTCACCGCACATTAGAGAGGATACTTTATTTTCCACCAAGTGACATTTCAAAAAGCTGGAGGGAGGCAGGTGTTTAACATTGCTTGTCACCCTTGAAAGCCCCAGGGAATTTCAAGAGGTGTTCAGCAACAGGTTTGAGCTTTGCTTCTGTCTTCCCCTGACTCCTGCTTAATACCCTCCAGCCCACCACCCCAGGCAGGGGAGGCTTCAGAAGGCTGCAGGGTCTGCCAAGCCAGAGGACCAGGCTACAGCATGCTACAGCCCCTCCGAGCTGGAGGCACTGCTTGTTGGTTTCTTTCTCTGAGTACTTGCCTCAGCCCTGTTCTGTGCAGCAGATCTCAGAGCCATCCGCAGCCCCAGGAAAACCAGTGAAGCTTTGAACACAATCAGAGATCTGTCTGCACAGAACAGCTTGTGGTACAGAGAGTCCCAGGGTGAAGCTGGTGGGAGTTTGGCTGTGTTTTTTCAGCAGGACCAAGCTTTTGTCCCTGTTCTTTTTTCCAGACTTGTTCAATGTGGTTCAGTGTCAGTGGGAATTACAGATGCTCATGGGGCTATTCCATATATAGAGTAAGGCACATTCCCAAAGCTGCTTTAGTCTAGCTATTAGCTGATGTGTACCACATCATACCCTGCTCCCTTATCTTGCTTCATGTCATTATGGCCAGCAGCCACACGGCCTCCTCAGTCTCCTTGTACTTAATGACATCTGTGTGGTCACCACTGTAAAGCCCTGGGCTCCCCAGACACTGTGCATTGATATACACACACTGAATAAGTACATGGTACCTGCGAATTGACATGAGATGTGGCTGGTACCACCTGAGAGAGAGACATCAATACCATCATGGTTAAAGTTAGATAAGAAAAATTGTTGCAGGCTTCAGAGCCAGACCTCTTTGCTGCTGATGGCTTTAGGCCACTACTGGAAAGTGCTTTGTAAGAGACACTTGCACTGCACCACAAGTTATAAGACAGGTGGTGGTAGCTCCAGAATAAGATTTTCTGGCCCACATTTTGCAAGACATTCTTCAATCAGAAATCTTTAATCTAAAAAATATCTGATAGCCCTCCAAGACATTTCCTTCAGCTGGTACTTTCCGCAGTCAACTGCAAAGGAAACACAAGTCCCACACATGGTCCATCGCTCGTACAACAGTTCATGCATCCTGCTTCTCACCAACATCTCCTGGCTCTCTGTGGTCTGTCAGCTACAGATCTGTGCCAGTCTGGTGGCAAAGCTGGAGTCCAGTACCAGGTACCTGGACAGTTCCAAAGGCACCAGGTTGCTCTAAATCTTGTCTTCTCTGAGGCACCATTGTGTAGTACTGAACAAGCTGAGTTGACCCAGAGTTACCAGACAAGCTGGATTTTCTACAGAGAAATTGAAGTTGAGCAGTAGGGCCCTCCCCACTACTGACAAAACCTGAAGTCCCACAAGAAACGTGGGTACCATCAGATTAAACTGTCAAAATACTTCTTTTTGAACTTAACATCTACACATTAGCTCTATTAATTGTCTGAAGACAGTGCAGAGGAAAGCTTGCTTGCAATACTACTTTATGGATGTCTAGAGAAGGGCTTGTCTCAGATGACTACACTGATATAAATGCAGCACACTAGTAACTTGAGTAATAATCTGGGATGGGTGTTTGTGTCTCATCTGAGACAGCTAAGGCAAACAGGAAGCACTTGTCCAGTGGGACACTGTAACTGATGTGGTTCATCACATCTCTAGCTGTCAGGCAATATCCAGCAAGCATATGTTATTTTTAAACATTGCTTCATGACATCTAACTAAATGGTGGTGCATGGCCAGTAACACTTGACCAGGTGACACTTAGTTCCTGGGACAAGACTGATCTCTAATGCCAAGGGCTAAAGGCTGGCACCAAAATTAAGTTCTGCATCACCTGGCAGTCAATCCAGGACTACAAAAAGTCCTCAAAAGAGCACTTTCATTTTGAGTGTCTCCATAGCAAAGGATCATGTCCCACTAGGACCTTTGGACCAGCCATTGCTACAAAATGTTCATGGCTCTGTTGTGTAAATTCCTCCCACCAGAAGAGGCCACTTTCTTTTTGTACGTTTTCCTCACTGGGAGCAGATTTTGGCTCAAACCTTCACATCATATGATAAAAATAAAATGCAAAAGTTTTCCCATGAAAACGTGTAATCTGCAAACAGAGAATTTAACAGGACCTGCAGACTGAAACAGGACAGTAAACGTTTAATGAGGGCAGAGGTCACTTAAACTGACTTCTAGTGCCCCAGAGAGTTAGACTGTTACATATCTCTGGAGAGGGACTTTCTACAAGGGTGTGTAGCAACAGGAAAAGGGGGAATGGCTTTAAATTGGTAGAGGGGAGACTTAGATCAGATATCAGGAAGAAGCTCTTCCCTGTGAGGGTGCTGAGGCACTGGCATATGCTGCCCAGAGAAGCTGTGGCTGCCCCGTCCTTGGCAGTGTTCAAGGTCAGGTTGGACAAGGACTTGGAGCAAGCTGCTCTAGTGGAAGTTGTCCCTGCCCGTGGCAGGGGTTGGAGCTGGATGAGCTCTAAGGTCCCTTCCAACCCAAATCATTCTGTGATTCTGTCTTCAGAATAAGGTCAAATTTCCCTGTCCAGCTCATGGGGCTGGAGTAGTTGAGATAGTGGAAAAATTCAAGTAACATAGGGCCCACTGTGGAGATCCACATTGACTCCATGAGGAACCACACAGAAATACCTGCTTTCTGCTGCAGGAGCAGGGTCCCCCCAGCCAAGCACCCAGAGCAGGCAGTCCCAGGCTGAATGCCATGTGAGCCTGGCTGCACAAGCTGGAACCCATGTGGGCACTGGTAGAAGAGTAGCCAGTGATGTGTGGCAATGCCATAAGCACCTCTGTGACAGAGGGTTGGTCACACCCCGAGCAAACCAGGTGCACTAAACATTCTGGAGTGAGCCCTGATTATAGCTTCTCACTGGCTCAACCAGACAGCTCACTGTGCAGGACTGATGCAAGGTTCCTGTAATCTCCTTTGCATCTCACACTGGCCTACCTACTTAGCTCAATCTGTTTCCAGATCAGATCAAAGCATATTTCATGTACTTTGGGGATAAGGATTACCAGTAAGAAGGGATGCTAGCTGCCAGGTAAGCAATGTTTATGGCAGAAATTATTAAAAAACCCTCATAACAACTCCAGTGAATTTGGCTTCAGGAAAATACCTAAAGGGATAAGCTTCAAAAACATAAAGTATCAGCAAAACGATTTGGCAAGGCAGTTCTACCCTTTGGTTCTTTGTCCTGCCATTGGTCTTGGCCGTGAGTTCTCATTGTCTCCTGGTGATTCCTAACCACTACCACAACTCCAACAATATCTGAGCTACCCTTCTGCAAAGCTGATGTGCTGGTGAGCTGTGAAAACCTTCCCCTAACATGTGGGTACACATCTCATCAGCACATGTTTGGCTTTGGGCATCTTGACTTCCGAGCTTAAAAAAGTTGGCACTCATACGGGGAAGAGGGAAAATCTGCCTTTTTTCCATTCTCTGTCCGGATTTGGTGTGAAGGTTTACTCAAGTTCAGTCCTCTTGTGGTATTTTCAAAGTCAATGCCAAGTCTAGGCACAGGCTGGCTAAGCAGTTACTCTTCTGCGTGTTTTGCAGCAGAGGTGTGCAATGGATCTGATGTTTTTCAGCAACAACGGTGAGGAACCTCCTCCTTTCTCAGAGTAAAATAGGCTTTACTTACACATTAGCCAAGATTTTATTGTAAAATCATGGAAGAATGAGCCATGTGATCAGCGCTGTATGAATGAAATTCCAATCTGTAAATACTCGGGCTGTAGATTCCCCACCCTGGTTTACAAGCTTTTCTACACCATGATCCTGATGTTGGCTTGTGCTGGCAAACAGCAAGACTGGGGACACAGTCAGTTTACTACACCAGGTTTTGGTATGCAAACCCTGTTCTTTCCAAAGGGTTTTTACAGCAAGCTTGGTCTTGCCAGGTGCCACACACTCCCAGTTCCCATGAATTTCAGAGGAAGCTCTTGGCAGTGTGCAGGGCTTGGCTCATAACACATGAAGGAATGTCTCAGCATCTGTGGCACTTGGATTAGCTGGCTTCATGCTGCCAAGGAGAGCAGAAGCTGATCCTCACATCTTTGATTAGATCAGCCTCAATCTGATTGGCATTGCCTAATAAAAAAGTTTCTATCTATGTTCACTGACCTCCAGTAAATTCTGTATGATACAATTTTTGCACTGCAAGTAAGCTACATGCTCTTTGCAGAGCAAGAATTTGAGCAATGTTCCAGTTCCTCAAGGCTACTATACATTTCTCATTATTGTATGCTGCAGTTGATGTCTTTAGGACATTGATTATTGCAGGAAGAAAGCACCCCACAAAAAGAAGGATTCTAATTGCTTGTGTACTTGCGTATATATATATATATATATATTTTATATATATATATTTGTCATAAAATCATAGAATGTTTTGAGTTGGAAAAGACTTTAAAGCTCACTCAGTTCCAACCCCCCTACCATGGGCAGGGACACCTTCCACTAAACCAGGTTGCTCCAAGCCCCGTCCAACTTGGCCTTCAACACTGCCAGGGATGGGGCAGCTACAGCTTCTCTGGGCAAGCTGTGCCAGTGCCTCATTTCCTTTAAATAACCATTGCAGAGATGAGAGGCACATCTGTAAAGCCTCTGCTTTACAGTAGAGTAAGTTTTGTGTGCCAGAGTCATTTAAGTGCCAATTGATTGTAATTAGACATATTACTAAAGCTTCTATATGGATTTCTAAAGGCACTGCTGTGTTATTTCTTGGTGGTGTTTCACAGAAGCTACAAGACATGAAAGAATCAGCATTTTGCCAGCAGTGATGGAGGACTGTCTTTCCATGAGTGGTTCTCTCTGTTGGTGGGCAAACCTGGAAATCCAAGTGTGGAGATGGGATGGGAAAAAAGCAGTGCCTCATCACCACATGGTAAGTTCAAAAAGATTGCTTTTAATGATGCTTGTAAGGTTCCACAGTGCACAAGAAGTTTAAATCTCTGCTCACTCCATCACTTCCTTTTGGACAACACTGGATGCATGGTCACTGCAGATGTATTCCAAATGCTTAGGATGTTCTTGCTGCAGAAAAACTAGTAAACCTAAGGAAAGAAAAACCCATAAACAACACTCCTAATCAAGTTATTTAAACACTTGGCAGCTTTTTATCAATCACTATTTATCTAACACAGAAATGCAGCAAGCTTAGCTGTTCTTACACATGCCTGAACTTGCCTTTTTTTACAGCATGGACACATTTGTGCCTTTTCTGAACTAGTCGAAAGCTCTGTGCACTAATTTCCTCTCTCCCCAGCATTAATGTTCTCCTCCTTCCGAGAAAGGAGAAGGATGGGTCAGAAGCAGAGCTGCAGGAGACATGAACCTTTTCCCTCAGCACTTTCTTGTAGTGCTGTTTTCATCATAGTGATTTTTCCACACTCCTTCTTTAAGAGGGGCCCTAAAGACAGATGCGAGAGAGGAGACAGCTGTTATTTGTGCAATGTTTGCACTGCCAGAAAGTTTGGAGAGCAGCTAGGTATCATCTGGCCTGGATTGACATCCAGCCTCTGCAAGAGCCTCATGTGCCCTCTCACAGATCATCCAGTCATTCAAAGCCTCACTTTACTCTCACCAACATGTTAAAACACTTCCTTTCACTTCGTTTTTCAGTTTCTCCTTAGAGCTCGCACATTCTGGGGAGCAAACATGGTTGCACCTCTGTTTGGAATCACAACCAGCACTGTGGTGCTCTGTCTTGGTGAAAGCCTTTAAAATATTTATAATCATATTTATTACAAGCTCTTAAGGACTCCTGGACACGTTAGATGTGTTCCAACTTGACCAGGCATTCCTGGATCACCAGCTCTGCCACTGCCAGAAGGGAAGAAAGCATGATCTGAAAACAATGAGCATCATCATGTGCAAATCAAATTGTGATATGAAAGCCATTTCAGATCTCAAAGAACAATTAACCATGGAGCACTCCACCTGCCAGGCTGAAATAAACCCAGAAGGAAGCTCGAACTCCTAGATTTTGTTGCCTAGAGTAATCTTTCTACATACAGTAAGGTAGTCTCTGATGGGTTGCTGTGGGATTAAGGAAGAAGGCTGTATGGACATGCTTTTCATGATCTGTGCTGCTCTGCAGCATAAAGAAGTTTGTTTTCATGGTGGCTGCACTTGCTCTTTGCCTTGCCCTGTCCTGCTGTACACTGTCTCTGAGGACCAGCTTGGTGCCTGCCAGCTCCCAGGGGAGCCCTCCCTCCTCCTGGGCTCCTTCATATCATCTCGCAGGAGCAGAGGCAGTGAGAGGGCTGGGTTCTCTGTGTGGAGCAACCCTTCCACCCTCAGTTTCATGCCTCCAGGGCACTGGATGGGGACGGCTGCAAATGACCTGCTCTGCCTTTTGCAGTGCAGCTGGAGGAAAAGCCCCATCAAAGTCAGGCAAGAGAGGGAGAAAAGACCCCTGTAGTCTTCAGGGTGGAGAGAGCAGCTCCTAGAGATGCCTCAGGTACCAAGAGTTGAATAAAATAGACAAAAAAGTGCTGGTCCTGCACCACATAAAAACTCCTGGAAAGGCTCCTGCTGCCTTGACTGAATCAAACCCTTAGAGAAGATAATTAATGAATTTACATCAAGTACAAGAATCCTTCCACTCAAGCACTGTTGTCTGATTTATAACAGGTACCAGCATCTGGAGGTGAAAACAAGAAGCTTTCCCTGGCTGCTCTGAGCAAAGCATTTTCAAGCTGGCCTGCTGAAGTGAGCCCATGAAGGTGGTGAGCTGCTTATCATTAAAGAAAATTCCTTGTCCTAGGATTCCCACAACAAAGTCTCAGATGTCAGATTCTTAAAAAAATAATTCAATAGTTGAGTGGTACAGGAATGAGAGCAGCTTGAGCCGGGTGCCTCCAGGGAGACACCCAGAACACAGGAATTCCTGTGGTTTTATACCCTTATGTTCTATGCACACAACCATCAAACTCTGTGCATGAGCCCTGCACTCTTCTCTTGTTCCAATGGTGAATGTTGGTCTGGGGTGTAGTGGTCTACCACTGGGTTCTTTCGTGGTCTTGAGGCAGGCCATAAATTAATTCTTATCTCTCTGGTAAGGTTGCATGTCCTTTATCTTCCAATTTGCACTGAGCTCAAGACTTTTATTTACATAACTAAGCACAGGTTGCGCAGCCTAAGTCTGCAGTAACTTTAGGTACCCATGCTAAGCAACTACTCAGGCTAAGCAAGACCACCCAGTCAAAAGAACTCGGCTGAAGGATTCACTTAACTAAACTTCATTCACAACATTGTCAGGGGAAGAGAGCACTGCTAAAACTGTGTGCAGCAGCCTATGCCAGTGGGAGCTGAGCTCTTTATAGGGAGTACTTTGCTCATGTTGAGCACAGACACAGAGAAAGGTATTGTTCACTCACACATCTATAAACTAAAGCATCTTCAAGCCACATAGAGAGAAAAAGCTGGCCTTGAGAAAAGGAGGCAGTGCGGCCCTAGAAGTCACAAGGCAGAGGGTTGTTTTTACTAAGCACAGTGCTGCTGCTAGCTTAAGAGGAATAAATGAGCTTGAGCAAACCACAAAATGAAGAAAAAGTACCTGGTAAATGCCTTTAGCACCACTGATGGCCATGAAGTACCCAATAAAAGTGGAGGGGTAGCGCATGTTTGTCCTACCTGTATTTGCTTGTTTAGCTGTACCCAACACTATGGCCATGAGCCCACTGCTGAGGCAACAGTTCTCAGAGGTTTTCATTTTCCTTGACCTAAAAGCACATGGTAAAGGTGCTTAGACTTTTACTAAAGCATGGATGTTTAACGATCAAAGCCATGAGGGAAAAAAACAATATAATATTTTGATCCAGGTGAAGTGATTGTATGAGACTTAGCCAAATCCTACAAAAACGAGATGGTCAGAGTTAGCCCATGTTGTACATATTTAATGTGCCATGTAGTCTGCAGAGGAGGCTGATGTCCTTGCTTCTGTTCTTGGTCTCACAGACACAGGCTCTGCAAAGGAAGCCCAGATCCCTGGCTTTACCCAGGCAGTACAAGCAATAGACTCTTTCCTTCTTTCTACAATGATGCATGCAAGGTAAAGTGCAGCAAAAAGATGAATAAAAATAGAAATCAGTGCTGGATTTCAACTGCCATTTGTGATTTGGCTGCTAGGAAGCAGAAGCACCATTTTACCAGCAGCCCTGAAACTTGACACATCTTTGCTAGCTTTGGCCTCTTTCATTGGATATTGCTTTTGCAGCATCAGAAGTTGCAACATTTACAATAGCTGCAAAATGTGGACTCTTGGCTGGCCTTGCTAGGCCTTAGGAACGGAAAGAAGGAAAGCATATGCAATTTACGGAGAAAAGAAATAAACCTCACAAGAGTAACAGCAAGAATCACAAAATCCCAAGGGTTGGAAGGGACCTCAAAAGATCATCCAGTCCAGCCCCCCTCCAAGAGCAGGGTAACCTAGAATACATCACAAAGGAACTTGTCCAGGTGGGCCTTGAATATCTCCAATGTAGGAGACTCTATAACCCCCCTGGGCAACCTGTTCCAGTGCTCTGTCACTCTTACAGTAAAGAAGTTCTTCCTGATGTTAACGTGGAACCTCCTGTGCTCCAGTTTACACCGTTTGCCCCTTGTCCTACCACTGGATATCACTGAAAAAAGCCTAGCTCCATCATCCTGACACCCACCCTTGACATATTTGTAAACACTGATGAGGTCACCCCTCAGTTTCCTCCAAGCTAAAGAGACCCAGCTCCCTCAGCCTTTCCTCATAAGGGAGGTGTTCCACTCCCTTAATCAGGGAAATTGTACCTCCCATTTTGAGCAGTGCTCAAAGGGCAGCAGAAAGGAGAGTCATTTTTTCTGGGCTACGCTTGCTGTCTCATATAAAGCAACGAAAGAACCAATACTGGCATATTTATACTTGCTAGGACCCCAAGACTTCATTGATCATAGCATCATAGACTCACAGAATGGTTTGGGCTGGAAAGGACCTTAAAGATCATTCAGTTCCAAGCACACTGCCATGGGAAGGGAGATCTTCCACTAGACCAGGATGCTCAAAGCCCTGTCTGGCCTTGAACACTGCCAGGATGTGGAAGCCATGAAGATAAAGCCACTAAGATACCTCCCCCCCCCCCCCCCCGAAATATTCTTCTCTCCAATTTCTTAAGGACCTGAAAAGAAAGTGATGGACCAATAGACCATCTGCTCAGAGTTTTACGTGCATGGAGAGGCCTAATTGAAGCATACCCACTTCTGATTGTGCTTTGCCTTCCCAAGTCTTGATCTGCAATGCTGACCACCCACTCAGGGAAGAGAGGTGAGAATACCCAATATGGTTCTGATTTTACCACCCCTCCCCCCCTTCCTCAGGAACTGCTGACTAAAAACCACTGTAAAAAGTGAATGAGGCATGGGACATTAGCTCTCTGAATACAGATGTTCACATCATTAAATCTGTCATTACTTGCACTGCTCAGCAAACCAATTGCAGTGCTGACACCCACTTTGGACTCTATTATCAGAATCCCCCTTATAAAGTACAAATCCCATGGAATATAGAATCATAGAATCATAGAATAGTTAGGGTTGAAAAGACTTTAAGATCATCTAGTTCCAATCCCCCTGCCATGGTCAGGGACAAGGAAAACAAACTCAGATCAGGGCGTGAAATCAGAGAGAGTGAGAGTGACACAAAGTCTCTGTTCATCTGTCACTCACCTAAAATGCCATACATGTGCTGAGCCAATTTGAGAGGGCAGGTGCCTGTTTTCCAGTGCAAGTACCTGCTGGGGATTAGGGAAACTATCATTGAAGATCTTTTAGTTTTGCCAATCCACCCATGGGAGCTTGCTTTACCAACATGCTGTACATGACTGTAAGCTTCTCACTCACACAGTTCAGCTGGGGTGAGAGGGCTACAGTGACCTGGGGCTTAAATAACCAATAAGCCTTTCCCTGGGAAGGCTTTGGACAGCCAGAGTACTCTGGAAAAGTCTATGATTCAACCTACCGAAGAAAGGAAAAGATTCTGAAAGGTTTCAGTTACTGCATTTATGCCAGCCCTGGGACTGATCCACAGGTCAGAAGCAGGAGGAATCCAGTCCCCCAAGCAACCTCACAGTGTCCCCATCACCGCTCAGGCAGGAGGTGATTGATATAAATATCTTATGTATGTCACTATGCATTGTATAAATGGGAAATTTGGGGACAGTATGTTTATGTAAAGAAAGCAAATTGTTGGGAAGCAAAGGTATGTTTCACAGTTAGTTAGTCATTTACCTCTGAAAAAAAAACAATTATTTATGTGGCCTTTTCAATAATCTGAGTCCTTGGAAGTTTTCCACCACAGTCAGATTTCCTAGCAGAGTCAGATCTTCTACCATTGGAAGATTTTCCACATCAGTGCTTGCTCTTTCTATTTTTCTGATCTGCCTGTTCCATAGAAGTACAGACTGTCTCATTTCAGCCCATAAAACAGCAGCAATCTTGGATAATGTGGCTAAACAAGTTTATTTGGAAAGAGCTCACACTTTGAGGCACTTCTCCTGACTTTCCTTGCCAGGCCCTTTACTACTTGCTAAAACAGTACTTCCACCATAAATAGAAAGGCAATCACCTGCTTGCATCATTGGCCCAGGCTGTAGGAACAGTTGGCCTTCAGTCTCTCTCAGACTTGCAGAACTACATTTCAATCCATCTGCCAGACATGACATAAAAGAGGAGACCTTTTAACGGTACATTAGCAGAGAAATTAATCTGGAGTGGAGGCAGAACAAAGTAGCTGGAATATTCAGCAAAGAGCAAAACTGAAGTGTCCCAGGGCCCATAGGAATTGGAGGCTTTTGATGAAAATGCTTCCACGTAATGAATAAAATGTAGTATATTTATAGCTGTAATCTGGTCCTAGCTGTCACCTGACCGGCAGACAGCTCCAGCCACATGACAGCGCAAATGTCTTTGACTGCATGCTACCATAGCAGCATTCCATACCTGTCCTGCACATTTTCATGCAAGCTACCACCACAGGCAGCAACAATCCCACTTTGCCTACTAAAACACAAGTCATAAGGACATTTCCTTGGGGCAGTAGGACAGCATTGGATGATTCAAGGTCACTCAGGTGTCATTTTACCCAGAGGTGGTGTTTGCATCTCTGCAGATGTGTGCAGGCTTATAGGTCTCTTCAATCAGACCCTATTTCAGTACGATACTTAAGACAGAACCTGACTTTACATGAGTATTTCATTACTCCTCTCATACTTGAAGTATGCCCCTTAGTACTTCCATCAAGAGTGCCATGACAAGTATTGCTACTATGCTTTCCTAGAACAGCATGTACTACAAGGGCATCTCTTAAGATTCATCATGCATAACAGTTACCTCAAGTTTGAGCTAGAAATACATTCAGTGAATTGTAATCAATGATAATAAAAGGGGGAGGGAAAAAGGATGAACCACAGAGAGTGAGAGAAATTTTAACCCTGCTGAAATCAATGGCGATACTCACACTGATCTCAGTCAAGCCAGTATTTCACACATGATCACACTGACAGCGACCTCAAAGCCACTTTTAGTGCCAAGTGCTCCAAGATCCTGCAAGTCCAGCAAAGCTTTTGGGTGTTATCATGTGACAAAACATTCGTGTGTAATTGTCTGGGTCTTGTGACTCTGGCACAGAGGGATTTAAGATTTCTTCATTCCCCATTTTACCCTGCTCTCGAGATGCTTAGCTATGAACTCTAGCACAGTCCCACACCCCCACAAAACCCTCCTTACCCTGACCCTGTGCACAACAGCCCTCTCCCAAATGAATGAGGGAGTACTTTTTGTTTGTTCTCTTATAATCCCTGTGTGCAAGAGTTTTTAACAACTTGTAACCACCTATTTGGCTTTTCAGCCACTCACCAGACAGAGGTTTTCATGCAGGATAACGGGTTTTCTTTCCTTTTCCTTGCAATGCTTCCAGCTGAGTGGTGTGTGTTGCATCCTTTCAGATGGCCAACTGCAAACTGTGCAGGAGAGATAGTGGCCTCTTCCTCTTTACTTCAGCATCTAGAGAAAGAAATCAGCATTCCATTTTCCCAAAGGTCTGTGAAGGTTTTCTCTGCAAAGTCTTTGTGCTTTGCTTTTTGGCTTAGTGGCTGGCACAGTAAGAATACAGAGCCAGTGTTTTCATCCTTGATCTGGTCAAGGCCACAGTCAGCACTTACCAGAAGATTACACAACACCCCCTTTCCTCTCCCCCCCAAAAAAAAATGATCCCTGTCAACTTTGCTGTTCTTGGATCACAAAACTCATTTGCCTGCTGTGTGCCCAAGCTCTCAGTATCTCATCAGGAAGAAAATAAAACCCCAACAACAAAGCAAACAAACCCAAACAAAAAAACCCAAACCCCAGCAAGCAACATGGGAATAACTATGTTTACTCTCATATTTTAAAGCTTGAACTAAATGAAAAACCTAACTTTTTGACTAAAATAGAAAATAGAACTTCATACTCTTTCTGTATCATTGCAACTGGTTGAAAACACCAGAAAAACTAGCTTTTCTACATTATTTTCATGCATCTGGTGAGCATGTCTAGCAAAGAAATAAAAAAACAGAAACAATGATAGCAATACCTCTAACACTCAGAGCTAATACCCCAATACGCAGAGCCAAGAGACACCACATGACAAATTTCTCTTGGAAGAGTATTCTGGAAGGAAGGGACATACTTCAGAAATGAGATGGCTTAATTTATACAACAGTGTGTACACAGAGCAGCTGTTGGCATCCTTGGAGATGGACTAGATCAGTGCTCTGTGAGGAAATGTACCTGGGTTGGAAGGACTGTCTCTGGTGTAGGACATGCATTTGGACTGCAGTCATGTTTGTGAGAGAGGCCTTTTATCCACCTCTATGAGTGCATGCACATGCGCACACATGTACAGAGGCAGAGAATGCTATTTTAGTGACCTTGCAAATAACTTCCTTTAACACTCAGAAGAACATTGAAAGGGTTTTGGCTAGGCAACTGAGTGCAGCCCGTCTGTCTGATGCTTTTCTATCTTTCACATCTTTGCCCCCTTCTTTACCAGCAGGCCAAGTACAAGGCTGGGACTATTTCTGGAGAAAAAGCGAGCAATAATTCATGTCCAACATCTCTATGCCAATGCTAGTTTGTGTAATAAGACAGCCTCACCACCAGAAACTATTCCCTTAGTCCCACTAACCCCACTATATCTTGTTGAACAAGCTGCCCCATCCTCATTCACTCCTGCAAGAAGGAAAAAATCCATACCCCTGGAGACTGAGAAGAAATAAAGGGGAGCCATAAGATGTGGTGGCTGAGCCCACACCAATAGCACAGCTCTAGTTCAGCCTGTTCTTTTCAAGTGCTGACAGCAATATGCCTGTGCATGGTTTTCTGCAAGTCTCACCAACACCTAGTTGTCCTGGTTTCACCTTGGCTAGTGTTAATTTTCTTCCCGAAAGCTAGTACAGTGCTGTGGTTTGTCTTTAGTCTGAGAATTACACTGATAACACACCAGTGTTTTAGTTGTTGCTACGCAGTGTTTATCCTAACCAAGGACTTTTCAGTCTCTCATGCTCTGCCAGTGAGGAGGGGCACGGGAAGCTGGAAGGGAGCAGAGGCAGGACACCTGACCCAGATTAGCCAAAGGGGTATTCCATACTACAGCACATCATGTCCAGTACAGAAACTGGGGGGAGTCACCCAGAAGGGACTGATCACTGCTCGGGTCAGGCTGGGTATCAGTCAGTGGGTGGTGAGTAATTGTATTGTGCATCACTTGTTTACTGGGGGGGGGGATTTGTTTTCTCTCTCTCTTTTTTGTTATTTCCCTTTCCATTAATAATATTATTACTACTAGTAGTAGTATGTTACACCTTATTTTAATTATTAAACTATTCTTATCTTAACCCATGGGTTTCACTTCTTTCTGATTCACCTCCCCATCCCACTGGGGAGAGATGGGGTGAGGGAGCAAGTGGCTGTGTGGTACTGAGGTTAAACCACAATGACAGGTGAACAGTTAACACTACAACTTCATCAGATCGAAGTCTGGAAAGTAAATATTTCCATCAGGTATCATTACTTTGCTTGCTTTCTTTCTTTGCTCTGGAACAATAGTGGTTGTGGAAAGAAAAATACAGTATAATTTGACAATGATGCATTGAATGAGACAGTATCTGGTATCACAGAAATTCCCCTCTCCTTGCCCTGTAATTCTTGTCTTTTAAAGGGATATTCTTGTGCTGCTTGAAGCAGGGGTAAAGGAACATGGAGCTGTGGCTTTGGAAGAACATTTCAGATCTAGTGAAATATACTTTTGATCTTGGCATAAGAGCCGTATCAAGATCTTGTTCAAGGAGAAGAAAAACACAGAGAAGCCTCCCATGTCTGACACTAGGAGAGAACACTGTCAAGGGGAATTTTTAACCTAATTGTCCACCATCCCTTCTGAAAGAGCCAGAGAGTTAGTGTTCTCTGTGCAGAAAACAGTGTGTTGTAAGCGAAGATTGGAACCATGCTTAATTTGATTAACAACATTTTAGTGGAGTCCAGTTACACTTAGTGTATCCAAATATATTTGGATAGCTGTTAAACTGAAAAAGCAGAAGTGTTTGATAAATATTTCCTGCCTGTATTTGGGACAAAGTTGAATGCTATTTCCACGTTATATAATGAAGATGAAATGAGTCCTATTCAAGCAACTTTGAAAAGAGCATCAAAGAGCACAACTAACTTTTTAAAAGCAGTGAGTCTAGAGGACTTGCATGTTGGCATTTTAAAAGCTGGTTCTTCAGAGAACTGTTCTCACATAAGGTAGGAATGCAAGAGTTTAGAAACCATCCAGGAGACCATTTCTAAGAAGAAAGTGTTGTGTCAATATTTGAAGAGTGTGACTGAGGTAAGCCTATGTAATTTCAGTCTGGATAGTCCAACATCACTCCTGATCTAGGTATAATGAAGTAGTTTGTACCAGTTAATAAGGAGGTGGACAGTGGGAACGTAATGAAAGAGCAATCAGCAGTTTTCATGGGAAATGGTTCCTGTCAAAGAACAAATTCTGTCTTATTCTTTAATAAAATCATGGGTACAGCTGATAGCAGTAACTGTGTTGACTCAGTGCTGCACAGTATCCAGATCTGAGAAAATAAAAATATATACAAAATCAATGAATGCATAATAAATGATTTAAAAATAGCTAATGCAAATATCTTCAAATGTCTTTTTTATAAATGATTCATCAATTAATAAAGACTGTTTTTAATAGACTCTTGCAAGCACTTGCACTTGTGCTATTCATTGTATTTTATTTAGGTTCTACAAGAAAACACAAGATGATTGCATCATTTGTGAATTCTGGTAGTTTCAAAACTTGGCTATACTATTTAAAATTGCACTAATAGGAGTAGCTTGTCTTGCAAACAAAGACTGCTGGGATGAGGATAATTAGGAGAACTTGGTAAAATGAGTTTACTTAAAGGAAATCTCAGGACAGGCAAGTGCAAAGTACACTTAGGAACAAGTATTCAGCACTGTGCAGGATCACACAGACTGTATCTCCAAAGGCAGAAGCGCCTCTTAGCCCATACCCTGGAAAGCAGCGGACTGTCCTATAGAAAACTGCACTTGAGGACATTTGTAGTGAGCTAACTCCAGTGCAATGCTGTGGCCACTGGAGCTAACAACCCTGGGTTATCCAGATGAGTGGGATAAATAGGAGGCATTGCTGGCATTCATTTATGGTGAAATTGCTGCAGAAATTCAGAGTCCATTTCTTGTGTGCACATTTTTACTTTTTTTTTAAGTAATTTTAAAAACTGGAGGATATTCAGACATTATTTGCAGTGCATTATCATAGGGTTACGGTTAATCTTAGAAGAGTCCAGTGCCACCACTTCCCTGGGGAGATTATCCCAGTGTCTGATTGTTCTCACTGTGAAAAATTTTCCTTGTGTCCAGTCGGAATCTCCACAAAAGTAACTCGTGCCCATTATCCTCATCTTTTCCATGGGACTCCTTTGTCAAAAGAGAGTCTCTGTTTTCTTTGTAGTAACCCTTTAAACATTGCAACATGGTGATCAGGTCTCCTCTGGGCCTTCTTTCTCTGGGCTGAACAAGTCCAGCTCTCTCAGCCTTTCCTCACACATCTTCCTGGTCCTTGGATCATCTTTGTGGTCTTCCTCTGGACCCTCCCCAGTCTGTCCACATCTTTTTTTTTTTGCATAGTGGGGACAAAAACTGAACACAGTATTTCAGGTGTGGCCTGACAAGAGCTAAGTAGAGTGGAATCACAGCATCCACTGATCTGTTTGCACAGAAATTCACAGTGCTATATAAATGGCATTTCAAAATAATGATAATTTTGCTGTAAAACTTCCATACAGACGCTTATATTCTTCCACATTTATTCCACTCTAAGGAAACTTTCCTCCTGTGATGGTAAATGAGGTTTACAAAATTGGCCTTCCTTTTCATTTCATGTAAGTATGATGGAACTTGAGTCCCGTGTTGCCGCGGAAAGGACTCAGAGACCAATATGATCAGACAAAAAACCATTTATTGCAAAGCATTAACTCCTTATATACTGTTGCTTACACACACCTACAGCAATTTGGCATGTCATGATTGGATACTTGTCTTGAAGACCCTTAGTGACTAACATATAATTGGTTAAGTACAGGTGTGAGAACTTGACCTCGAATGCTTGCAACAGTCCACAGTTCTCATAAGTCAGTGAATTACAGCTTCTTCTTATCTTGCTTGCTTAAGCTTCCTTGGGCCTCCCACGGCCTTGCTGTATCCCTTGGAATTATTCAGAGCTCATGTACCAAATATCCATTCTCCTGTGAGAACACTGTCTCCACACCATGTCATGGCAGAAACTTCCAATCTACTCCACATTTATGAGCCCAGAGCTGCTAACAGTAAAAAAGGGAATATACTCCTTTTTTGAGCTCAGATGGGAGAGTTCTGGACTCTCAACTTCATTTATGCCAGCCTACCCCAAGAAAGACCTTCTTCACAAAACTAAAGTAAAAGCTACTGGGAATTTTCCAGGAGGGGATACAGGCTCTGGAATTGCTTTGCCTTTAATAAACCAGTTTTCAGGCCATGTAGGTCTCCAAGACAGCTGTAATGAAGAACATTCATATTGCAACTCTCAGTGGCTCAGCTTGATGATGCTGAATCACCAAGGCTTTCTGTCTATTGTCTACAGAGACACTGGGCACCAGAATGTATCATCTGCATTTGGAGAGCAGACATATACCCCCAGAAATATACATAATAACAAATCAGATAATCTGAAAGAATATATAAAAAAGGTAAAGAACATTTAAAGTGTTCCTTGTTCATGTGGACAGTCTTTCCTTTATCTCAGACAAGGAACTAAAGGAGGGAGAATTTGAGGAGGATGACATAAAGAAGGGTGAAACACTTGTTGAATGATAAAAGAAGGTGAAATACCCCTGGTGTCGATGGAAGTAGGATAAAAAGTCCGATTCTTACAATCTTTCCCTTTAAAGATTCTTTGTCTTCTTGTCTATAACGTAAGTAATATTCCTTTTCGATTCCTCACTGTGGCTAAAAATCTGAGACAAAAATGCCCTCTTTCTCCACCTGAAAAGGTAGAACAAGCATGCACCCAGCTCCTGTGGTGCGGACTCATGAATGCTAGCAAAGTCTTGGAGCTTCTAGCACTAAAAAGTGTTGCTGATGCATTCAAGGACCCATGTGCAGACCTTCAGCATGAATTTAATGACTCAGGGAAATCACACACCAGCAGCAAACGTTTTTAAAAGCCTCACCTACCCTTCCAGCCTGAACTTAATCTGGCCTCTCTCTGCATTTTTAACACACTCCATTAACAGGATTCCCCAGCTGAAAGAGGATGCAAGAGGTAGGGCGCAAAACCTATTTTTGGACACACAATGCTGTGCAATACACAGAAGTCCCCCTGTTGCTGGAAATTGTAGGATGGAGATAAGTAGAATGTGTAGGAGACAGGAAAATCAAGGAGCACTTTTTTTTCTCCACAACTGACAGTGGGGCTGTGAGAGAGACTTTGATGTAAATCAAAGAGAATGACAGACATTTCGGGGTGGAGGCACAAAAAACTGTATGACATTCACAGAATCACAGAATCCCAAGGGTTGGAAGGGACCTCGAAAGATCATCCAGTCCAACCCCCCTCCAAGAGCAGGGTAACCAAGAGTACATCACACAGGAACTTGTCCAGGCGGGCCTTGAATATCTCCAACGTAGGAGACTCCACAACCCCCCTGGGCAGCCTGTTCCAATGCTCTGTCACTCTCACAGTAAAGAAGTTCTTCCTGATGTTAACATGGAACCTCTTATGCTCCAATTTACACCCATTGCCCCTTTGTCCTATCAATGGATATCACTGAAAAAAGCCTAGCTCCATCATCCTGACACCCACCCTTGACATATTTGTAAACACTGATGAGGTCACCCCTCAGTCTCCTCCAAGCTAAAGAGACCCAGCTCCCTCAGCCTCTCCTCATAAGGGAGGTGTTCCACTCCCTTAATCATCTTTATGGCTCTGCGCTGGACTCTTTCAAGCAATTCCCTGTCCTTCTTGAACTGAGGGGCCCAGAACTGGACGCAATATTCCAGATGTGGCCTCACCAAGGCAGAGTAGAGGGGGAGGAGAACCTCTCTTGCCCTATGTCCTGGTTTGAGCAGTAGCAGTCATTTTTCTCCTTCTTGTAGCTGGTGCAGTGCTGTGTTTTGACTTCTGGGCTGGGAACGGTTGCCGATAGCGAGCATGTTTTGAGTTACTGCTCAAATGTTTGGTTTGTCCAAGGCCTTTTCTGAGCCTCATTCTCTGCCAGGGAGGAGGGGAGGCTGGGAGGAAGGAGAGACAGGACACCTGACCCAGGCTAGCCAAAGAAGTATTCCACACCATAGCACGTCATACCCAGGATGTAACAGGGAGAGACCCAGAAGGGCTGGACCTCTGGGGGGATGGAGGAGGTATCGGTCAGTGCTCGGTCGGTCAGGGTGGGGTGAGTTATGGGTCAGTGGCTGATGAGATGTTGTATTCTCTTCACTTGTTACTTGCTTTATCATTATTATTTGTAGTAGTAGTGGCAGTAATGATTTGTGTTATACCTTAGCCATTAAACTGTTCCTATTGCAACCCGTGGGGGCTACATTCTTTGGATTCTCCTTCCTAACTCTCTGGGAGTTGGGGGAGCAAGGGGGGGGAGTGAGGGAATGAGCTGTGCGGACTTGGTTTTAAACCACGACACCCTACTAACCACACCGTTTCTAATGCACCCTAGGATGCCATTTGCCTTCTTGGCCACAAGGGCACATTGCTGGCTCATGGTCATCCACCAGGACCCCCAGGTCCCTTTCCCCTTCACTACTTTCCAGCGGGTCAACCCCCAACCTGCACTGGTACATGGGGTTGTTTTTCCCCACATGCAAGACTCTACACTTGCTCTTGTTGAATTTAATCAAGTTTCTCCCTGCCCAACTCTCCAGCCTGTCCAGGTCTCGCTGAATGTCAACACAGCCTTCTGGTGTGTCAGCCACTCCTCCCAGGTTAGTGTCATCAGCGAACTTGCTGAGGGTACACTCGGTTCCCTCATCCAGGTCCTTGATGAAAATATTAAACAGCACTGGTCCCAGCACTGACCCCTGAGGGACTCCACTAGTCATTAAAACAGTTACTTTTCTTCCTGCCTTCTGACTCTACACACACCCAGTAGCTGCCTCTTTTAGGTGGAGTAAAACCCAGCCATCCACCACAGGCCTCCTTCCCCTATTCTTGCCTTAGGAAAGAGTGTGTGTGTGTGTGTGTGTGTGTGTGTGTGCATGAAGGCTGGGGCTGGTGATACAGGCTACACACAGCCACATTCCCCCATCAGGCTGCAGGGTGCATGGGTGAAGGCTTCAGACCAGCGCCCTGATCTGCTGTAACATGGCTATGAGTAAGGCAGCAGGCATGTTGTACACACGAATATGTAAAGGTGTGGGTATCAGCTCCCTTGCCCTTTGAGGTGTAACTGAGATAGCAGTATCACTCTCATACCCTCTCACTGCCTCCTTCCTCCTGGGAATGTTGTGAAATGGGGTGGGGGGGTGTCTCATGAACAGGTAACCCCACCCCAGTAAGTCAGGGTGTGTTTCTGGGAGTCTCTCTCTTTCCCACAGACACAACAACCCACTACCCATGAGAAAGGAACGGGGGTGTGAACTGGCATCACAGAAGTGATCCATCACCGCTGCTCACCCAGCTGTAGGGTGTGTGTAGGGATGAGGAGTTGTCTCACACAGGTGTAAAACCCAAGCATCCTCCCTCACCCTTTTTCCTGCTTCAGGCTGCCAGGTGTTAATCACACAAATAAACAACTCAACACCCCCTCCTGTTGATTACAAGATGTGTATTGGCAATGGAAGGGGCTGTTTCTCACTCACACACACGAACAAGCACAGGTGAACCCTAATCCCTCCAATTTTGGGGGCCATTTGGAGGAGTGAGGCTCTCACACAAAGCTGATGCCAGGTTGCTGATTGGTTGGTCTGCAGAGTGTGTATTTGGGATATGCCTGTCTCACCCCTACACAACTGAGAAATTCTTAGCCGAAGGAAAAAAGGGGTGTGATGATACACGGGTAACCAATGTACGGGGGTAATACAGAGAAATTGTACAAGGGAGTTAAAGGAATTCCTTTGCTTAAACAAAAGTGTTGTCTGTCCTAAGTACCTGCCATTGCCATCTTGCCAAGGCATTGATTACTGCTGGAGGGGAAGAAACAGATGCTAATTCTACTGACAAAAGCAGATGAAAGGTCCTGCTGATAGGCGGCAGGAGAGGCAGACTGGGTGACCAAGCCTTATGACCATGACAAAAACACAGATGTTTGTTCCTACTGATAAGCGGCAGGAGAAGCAGACTGGGCGCCAACTAACCCTAAGTTCATGTCTGAAGATTAAAAGGTGTAAAGGTTAAGAAGAGGAAGACTCATTTACTTCATCTTGAAGACCCCTGCCCACAGGAGGAAGACTCATTTACTTCATCCTGAGACCCCTGCCCATGATCAGAAGGGGCACTGCGCAAGTGCAAAGGACCTTCCGGCTCATTATAATACGAAGCGGGGATAGATAATAAATATGTATAGGCGGATTGAGCAACCTCATGTCTATGTATACCTTAAGAGAATAAGTGTAAAGGGACAACAACCCTGAGGCGTGCATGCTTTGCAGGAGCTATCCCCATGCACCTCAGCGCTGAATAAAAGCATACCTACTTTACAAATTTAACTAGTTGTGGAGTCTATCCGCGCATCAGTGACACCAACAAAGAGAGTTCAAACCTGACCATCTCTTCCTGCTCAGCTATTGGGGTGCTGAGCTGAGGCAGGATATCTCACACACAGTCACACTGTGCATGACTGTCTGTCTGTGGGGTTTAGTTTAGGACTGTCAGCCTGCAGGGTTTCCTTGGAGTGGGGGCTAGGGTTGCATGTACACAGGAGATACCCTTGTTGCACTCCGATAGTTGCAGGGTGTGACACCCCCAGTGCACACGGAGATGAACAAGTTACACCCCTGTTGGGTGTGAGGGTCTGCATTCCGCCCCGCACCTGACCCCCAGTACTTCCCTGCGCACTGCTGTGTTGGCTGGGGATGTCTCTCTTGCATACATATGTACCCTGCTTGTCCTGCTAAGTTACCAGGAGTATGTGGGGCCTGGCACCCACACTTACAGGTCAAAACTCAGTTACCTCCCAGCAGTCTGTAGGGAGCAGCACACTCATACCCACAGACCAGCACCAACATCGCATGGGGTAGCAGGAAAAGTGATGGAGGAGTCAGATGGCTCACACAAAGCAAGATGAATGAGTGCTAGAGGTGTCACACACAGATACCAATCCCCCACAGGGCTGAAGGATGTGTGTTCTCTCACACATGTATACGTCAGGGTGCAAGGTGTGCTTTAAGATCTTCTGTCACCCATATGGGGCCACAGTTTGTGTCTTATGAGTGCTGGCCATAGCCAAAGAGGGTTGTTTCAGGAGTGCCTGCCATAAACACACCAAGCTGTGGTTTGTGTTTCGGGGGTGCCCATCACGCACACGCTGGGCTGCAGGCTATGTTTCAGTGTGTCTCGTTTACCTGTGAAGCCACTGAGCCTCAAGTTGCACTTCAGTGCATGGGTCTGTGTGTCTCACCTACCCAGAGGGCTGCAGGCTGTGTTGGTGGGCAACACTCATGGCCACGGGGCAGCACACTGGGGTTTAGAGCTCTCAGGTGCTGGTCATACACTGAGTCAGGGGCTGTGTGTGAGGCTACCGTGCACACACACATACACACACAGAACTTGGGCTGTGCCTGGAGGTATCTCACACTCAGCTCAGACTGTAGGCTGTGTCTGGCACACCTCACACATGCAGATATGGCTGCAAGTTGTGTCCGAGGGTGTCTCACAGCCGGACAGGGTTATGGGCTATGACCCAGGGTGTCTCTCACAGGCACCAGGGCCGTGTCCGAGTGCACCACCGACGGACACGACGTTCTCAGAGTCCGAGGGCGCCCTTCAAGCCCCGCACCTCTCCTCCGTCCCTCCGGTCCGCACGCCCCGTGCCGACGCCCCGCCCCCGGTAGCGGCTCTGCGCGAGTGACGGTGCGGCGCCGCCCCTGGGCGGACGGAGCCGGCGGCGGTTGCGGGCGCTGGTGGCGGTTTTGAGGCATGGATTACCCCGATCCCGCCTCGCAGCACGGCGCTTGGGACCTGCCTGGCGAGCCCAGCGCCCAGGGCGCCGCTTCCTGCGAGCAGCCGGTCGGCGGCGAGGAGGAGGCGGCGGCGCTGAGCTGCGGCTTGCAGCGTCCCCTCACCCTGCCGTCCCGCCGCCCCCAGCAGCTCTCGGCACCGCCGCTTGCTACGTTCTCGGCTTCCTCCTCCGAGGGGGAGCTGGATGCGGCAGCCGCTCTGCAGCGGGAGCCGAGCCTGAGCGACGAGGCCGCCGCCGGCGGCGATTTCGACTCGGCCGAGTCCGGCGCCTCGCTGCGCTACTCCACGGGTACAGGCGGCGAGTACAGCGAGGGCGAGGGAGCGGGGCTCGCGAGCAGCGAGAGCGGCGGCAGCGGCTTCTACCTGGCGGCGGCAGCGCTGCCTGAGAGGAGGCGGCCGGGCGGCGGCCGGCCCCGCTATGAGATGGTGAGGGAGCTGAGAGCCGAGGAGGTGCGCTGGTTCTACCGGGAGGACCGGAAGCCCTGGAAGCCCTTCATCGGTTACGACTCTCTGCGGATCGAGCTGGCCTACCGCGCCCTCGGACCCGAGCCGCGGGAGGGCGAGGCGGCGGCAGTGGAGCCGGTGTGCGTGAGGAGCGGGCTCTATGAGGTGGACGTAGCCAACGCGGAATGCTACCCTGTCTACTGGAACCGTGAGTGCAGCCGTGCCCCCTCGGGGACCTGGGGATACCGGTGTCCTCGCACCGAGACTGGCGGGGGGACGGCCGGGGAGCCTCTTGCCTCCCCGACAAGGGACACCGGGCATCCCCCATCCTCACAGAGACCCTGCACTGGGGTCAACCCTTCATGCCCCTCCAGCACACCCAAGCTGCGTGGGCATCCCTAAGCATGTGCTTGAGGGAGGGGGCACTGGGTACCCCATCACACACAGGGAGGGCGAGGCACTGGGTACCCCTCACCCCCCCCATGCAGGGTCATGGGGGAAGGATGTACTGGGCACCTTTTCAGCCACTTCTAGCTGCAAAAGGAGCTGGGCACCTTTCCCTCTCTTGACCTCTTGGGCACATGCACCTGAAGGAGACAGGGATCTGTGTTCTCACACCTGGCATACAGCGACATGGGAAAGGGCATCATATTTCTTGATGTGTGCAGAAGCAAGTGGGAAGGCACATGACTGAGAAACTTCTTATGCGTCCCTTTTCCTAAACAAAGGATGAATGAAGGTGGGTATTTGCTTTCAACATTCCCCCTGCTTCCCTCAAGGGGGAATGTTGAAGGCAAATACACCCTTCCTTCAGAAGCAGCAGGGTAGAAACAGCAGTGTGTCTGCTGCCTCCCTGCCACACACACACTTCTGACTCCTCTTTAGTGAGGAATGATAGAAGAGATGGCTGATACCTCATTTCCCCTCTGCTTCCTTTTTCCTCTCTGCTAGGAAAGTGATGATACTGTGCTTCATCTTCCCTTCCCTGCCCTATGGGGGGCGGGGGGGGGCATGAAGTGGAACTTCTCTCCTTTGGAGGGAATGCAACAGGTATCTTGGGTACACACACAGTCCTTACTTCTTACCCTTCCAATAAAGGGAGTTTCCTTCACTCCCTCAACTTCAAAGGCAGTGATGTACCCCCTCTGCCATCCTCCTCCTTGCATTCATGTGTGGAGGAGAGGGGACCTTGGGGAATAGAGATGAAGGAAAAGCAGGCACCTCAGTTCTTCCTTTGGGGAGAATATCTTCCAGGGTCTTGCTGGATAAGTGATATCTACTCTCTTTGAGCAGACAAGCCCTGCTCCTCTTGCTTACCCTCTGTCCTTGAGGACTTGCTTTCCAACTGCATTCTTTCAAGGACAAGGAAAATGTAATGGGGTAGAGTGAGAGATGCAGAGCAGCCAAGCAACAGACACTGTTCTGGCATGAACTTTAGAGATGGACAGGCAGCTTTCTCTTGTCTCCTCTGCATTTTTTTTGAGGTTCAGGTGGGAGTCATGAAGGAATACCAAAACTACTTTAGATATTAAAATTAAGGGTTTTGGTTGTTTCCCTTCTTATTTATTAGTGTCTTTATAGGAGAACTATCCATAAATTACAGTGCCACATGGAACAATTCACTTGTGGTGCAACAATTTGTCTTTCAAATCATTGCCCCAGCAGGCAGATGCTGAGCTCAAGGAGCAAGCACAGGTCTTGGTCCACATGTGTTTTGAACTAGAGGAGCTTGGGCACAGCTTCTTGAGCAGAAAGTGGAAGTGGTTCTCCCTTTCACCACCCTGGAGCCCCCGTGGTTGTTGGTACTTGATGCATCTGCCACATGGTTACTGGAAAGCGATGGTGCAGGTTTTCCAGGGGATGAGGCAACTGCTGCCATCCTTCCTGTAACTGTGCTATAGGGAGAGTGGGACAAGTCAGCAGAGCTGTCAGGTGAGGCAGGATTGCTGCCAGTAATGGGAGCAAGACGCTGTAGTTGTCAGCAGCTTAAAGGTTTAATTTCTTGACCCTGTGCCTTGTACATTTTGAAAGCTGATTCAGTCTTACTAAGCCTGAGGAACAGATGTTTCAAATGACAACCTACACTGGGCAGAGATGATTTCCGATGCTTGTAAGGAGAGATTCCCAGAGGCTGGCACCAGAAGCAGTGCTAGGCAGGGGAGAAATAAACTCATGGTCCTGAGAAGACTAATGACAGGGATGTTTTCTAGTCCTCAAAAGCTGCTTAAGGGGAGTACTCAAGTCTTTTCTTATTAGCAAGTCTGGTCCCTCGCAAGATTAAGATAAACTTTTGGTGTTTCAAAGGTCTGTCAGTGTCTTCTGTTTTAACTCTTCCTTCATTTGCACATTCCCTTGCTTCTCTTCCTGTGTATTTTTGTCTTTCTCCCATTCTGTCCCAACTGCTTTGTTCAGACCTGCGAAAACAGCAAGGTCAGATCCCAAAGATTCACTCTGATCTGTGCTTTTGAAGGCCTTGGTGTAGCATTTATTATATTCCAAAATTATTTCCGCTTGATAGTGTATGTATTATTTTGGATCCAAAGGGTAGCTGCTACATTGGTCTGCTGTAGCATGGAAGGGAGCTGGTGGTGGCAAACCAGATCTCACCTTAGCAAAGCCCATGGCAACGGAGAAGAATCTTGCCCTCCATCGCATGAGCATGGGAGGCGTGGCTGACACACCAGAAGGCTGTGTTGACATTCAGCGAGACCTGGACAGGCTGGAGAGTTGGGCAGGGAGAAACTTGATTAAATTCAACAAGGGCAAGTGTAGAGTCTTGCATGTGGGGAAGAACAACCCCATGTACCAGTACAGGTTGGAGGTTGACCTGCTGGAAAGTAGTGAAGGGGAAAGGGACCTGGGGGTCCTGGTGGATAGGAGGATGACCATGAGCCAGCAATGGGCCCCTGTGGCCAAGAAGGCAAATGGCATCCTAGGGTGCATTAGAAACGGTGTGGTTAGTAGGGCAAGAGAGGTTCTCCTCCCCCTCTACTCTGCCTTGGTGAGGCCGCATCTGGAATATTGCGTCCAGTTCTGGGCCCCTCAGTTCAAGAAGGACAGGGAATTGCTTGAAAGAGTCCAGCGCAGAGCCACAAAGATGATTAAGGGAGTGGAACACCTCCCTTATGAGGAGAGGCTGAGGGAGCTGGGTCTCTTTAGCTTGGAGGAGACTGAGGGGTGACCTCATCAGTGTTTACAAATATGTCAAGGGTGGGTGTCAGGATGATGGAGCTAGGCTTTTTTCAGTGATATCCATTGATAGGACAAGGGGCAATGGGTGTAAACTGGAGCATAGGAGGTTCCATGTTAACATCAGGAAGAACTTCTTTACTGTGAGAGTGACAGAGCATTGGAACAGGCTGCCCAGGGGGGTTGTGGAGTCTCCTACGTTGGAGATATTCAAGGCCCACCTGGACAAGTTCCTTTGTGATGTACTCTTGGTTACCCTGCTCTTGGAGGGGGGCTGGACTGGATAATCTTTCGAGTTCCCTTCCAACCCTTGGGATTCGGTGATTCTGTGTAATGAGTGTACCTGACTTTAAATATGCTGAAGTGCACATTAAAGAGTACAGAAACTGCTCTCCAGTTTTGCTGATTCACATTTTCAGTTTAGAGCAAAGGTCAAAAGCTTTTGTCTGTGTTGTTCTTGCCTGTTTTGTTCTTTTTCACATACGTGCCATACTTTAGGGAAGGCTGCTATCTCACTGCTACAATACTGAACATGCTGACAGTTCTTCAGCTATTGTGGCATCTTAATGACAGGCAAATGTTGATTATAGCTTGGCATGTACTGAAATACTTTTTCACTCCACATCTTCAGACATTTTAAGCACATCACAGGATTTGTTTGTAACATCAGGAATCTCAGACTGAGTTACAATTTGAGCAGATTAACTACTGAGAATTTTGTCCTTACCTTGTGACCTTTGGGATTTGTTTAATTAGTATTTTAGAGCTAATAGCATTTAGCAAAGGCGGCGCAAGAGGACTAAAATTATTAGCGTAGGCTTCCAGAGAACTGAGTAACTTGGAGTTGGGATCCTTCTCATCTTCTGTGGATGTAACAACAGGTGATAATTTATACAAGGGTCTTCTGTTGGCATCTTTTTAGATTACCCAGCTGTTTTCTGCCCTCCCAGTTGAAGAGGGCTGCGTTACAACCATTTTCCTATAGAGTTACTCAGCCTAGTTGTCAAAGTCGTGAGTAATTCTGTTAAACCCATAGCCTGTGGACTTCTGGGTGACTCTGTCCTGATCCTTGGCTTGTGACTTTGTTCCGTGCAGCTGTTGCCCTGTCTGGTATTTGCTTTTTTCCCCTTGCTCTTGCGTGGTTACACTGTCAAGTTACAGAAGTCTGTTAAGTAAAATACCTCTTGTTGCATTAAAAAAAAAGAATAAATCAGTAGGACTATCCCTGAATAAAGATGTAAGATCTGATATCACAGATACTGATCTTAGCATGGAAATACCTGTGAACACAAAGTGGACCACTAGGTCTTGATTTTAAAATTTGTATACTCAGGCTGGAATAAGACCTTGTATTTTCTTTTGTAAGCTCTCTGTGAGCTGCTTTGTAAACTGGAAGAAGAGGCGGTTGTTGGCACCTTGTGAAAAGCTTCTGCAGGTTGAGCTTGTGCAGGAGATGCGAATGCCAGGGCACTGTTATCTGTCCTCTGCACTTGGAGTTGGTCAAGATTACTGAGAGGTCTTGGAGTATAGCAGCTGATACATGGCACCAGATGATTACAAAAGGCTATTTTCTTAGTGGATTTTATTGTGGGCTTGTTTTGATGTAGGATGTAGACATTAGCAGTAAAATACTGAGCCTTTTGTTCCTAAGCCACTGTGTTTGGTTCTTCGGGCTGCACTGTCAAGGCTGAAAATAAACATTTTGGAGCTGTAAGGTGCTTCTCAGTTGTCTACCTTGTGCAGGAGAGTCGGGTGCTTGTGCCTTCCCTGGAGGTGACAGCTTAAATTTGTATGTTGACACTCTACAGGGCTGGCAATCCCAAACCCATCTTGAGGCCCCACTAAAACTCTTGCCTGGCTCTTTTAATCAATGTCTGATATTGCTTCTGAGTCTGTGTTTAGTTTATGGGGTTTGGTTTGTATTCTGGAACAGAAATAGTATTAAAACAAATACATGAGGAAACTGATAAAGCATGCTTGTAGCCTGCATTTGTTTGTTCTTAGCAGCAGAACACATTTTTAGTGACTTTACATGTGCTTAGAACATTGCTTTTAGTATTGTTGGACAGTCTTTGAAGTTGGTTGGCACAATTTTGTTTATGTAAAGGACCTTTGATGGAAGGCTGAATTCCTGCATCCTGTTATCTTGCTGTTCTCTCCAGGTATGTTGTTATTTTGCAGACAAAATACTGCTAATTTACTTGGCAAGATAAAGTGTTGCTTTTGCTATTCAAAATATTTCCTGGGGTTTACTTTTTTGCTTCTGTTCTTACCATATGACCCTTCCACAAGTATCTTGTGGCTTAGTTTTGGTCAACTCCTTCCTCACCAGAGGCCTAATACATGTAGATAGAACAATTTTTAGATTTGCAGTTAAGTCACAAATTACATTTGTTCATATGTATGTTCTGGTTATGTTTATGGTCTCTTGTACATTTTCTTCTTTCAGTAGAAAGAACTTGTGACATTTAGGATGCTTTTACTAAACCATGGAGGAGAGGTGTCAGCACTCTGATGTATCTATAAAGGAGAGTTTCTTCTGTGTCCTCAGCTTTTATGCTTGGTTCACAAGCATTTCTTAACCAAAATGAATTTGTTGTCTTACTCCTGTAAATGATACCAGAATCACAGGATCACTCTCCAGTGGATGGGATCAGCTACAGCACAGTAGCTAAGGATGGACTTAGCTTAGAAATCCAGTTGTGCTTGCCCTTCAGTGTGGTCCAACACATTTCCTGCTGGATGTGGTCAGCACAAAGGCAGAGATGCAGGGAATACTTGGTTTATAAGTTGTGGGTGACAGGATGTTATCCACTGTAACTGAGAAAGCAGAAAATGTTTGTAGGATGAGAAGGATCAGGATTTCTGTTCTGACTTAATTCATGTTTGAATACTGATTTGTCTGGCAATGTCGAAGAAATAGAACAGGATGTAATTTGGAGGTGACAGCTAGACTGAAGGTAGATGACAGGTGAATTTCTGCATGTATGTATGTGAGGGGGAGATGCTGATGGTATGACGGCAAAGAGACCTGTGCAAAACTCTTTTTTGCTCTAAGGAGTTCAACAAGGTCTGTAAGAGCTGACATTGTGAGTTAGTAAGCAGAAGGACTAAACAGACTAAAAAAGAAATTAAAATAAGCATGATAAATTCTTTCAGTGGTATCTCCAAGGTTAAAAAAAAAGTGAAAATGAAATAGTAGATTTGAATGTTGGACAGAGAAAAGGTCACTGGTGTGGTATGAACTGTTTGGGTGGGTTGCCAGTAGCTGAAGCCATTCTAGAGTGTGCCTTGTGTGGAGCTGAAGAGGAGAAGCTCCAGAGACTGTAAGTGTTGTAGACAGCATGTTTAGTAAGTGGTGGGATGAAGGGAATATGAGGTGCAACTGGGATCCGAGGCAGTGATATTTAAGATGAAAGAAACTAAACATGAATTAAATCTCTTTTCATCTCAGAATGCAGGAAAGCCGTATCGGGTAAAAAACTTGGAGGAAAAAGTGAAATCTGGGGGTGAAAGTGTAAGGGAATCAGGAGTTGGGGTGAAGTAGGTGGAAAAAGGAAGTGAGGTTAGGAGAGTGCAGAAAAAAGTCCCTGCAGAGGAGAAGGTAGAAGAGGTTGTTGTGTCCTTTGATATCTTCATCTTGGTCGTCAGTGATAGGTCTGAGGCATGCACAGGAAAACTCTTGCTGCTTATGATAGAAGAGATACTCCTGTGTAGGAACCTACTTGCTTAAGCAATATGTACATGACCATTGCTGCTCAGTGCTGGTGAGAGCTTGCTAACAAAGACCCATTGATGAGCACCTACCAGGAGAGCACACACACTGAGCAGAGGGTGTGATTGTGCAAATGTCCTGTGACTTTCAATGGGATTTGAGCACATGCTTACCTTTTAGGAGGTACTCACATGTTTGTCATGTGGCATGGTTGCTCTTTTGTGGGTTGGTTTAGTTTTCACATAATGCAGTTTCAAAAAGTTTCTCCCCATGAGAAAATAGCTGGTAAGGGGCTGGCTCCTACAGCTTACTGACCCCAGCCAGTGGTGGAAGTGCTTCACTTCAGTGTAGTAGTATTGAAATTTGATAAGCAATTTTAAGAATTCCATAAAATGAAGCTCTAAACGTAAAACTGCAGCCCCGTTTCACGTTTCCACAGTCCTAGGTTTTTTGTAGAGCATTTCCTGCTCATCATTGGCATGGCTAATAAGGTAAGCTTTAGGATTTTGACTTGGACCATTAAGTTAAGGTCTGTGTAAAGAGCAATTGTAGAGGTGTTAATCGAACTACTATTTTAAACCAGCAAAATTCTACTTGAAAAACAGTATACGCTATCTTCTGGGGTAATATGTAGCAATTGAGATGAGAGATGACTTTGAGGGTGTTCATCTCTTTTTGAGAGGTTCCTTCTGTTTGGGGGATTCTGTTTGACATCTGAACCAGCCCCAAAGATCAGCATTTCATTATCCTTTTGGATTGCTGAGTTCATAATGTAAACTGATTAAGTGGTTCAGGGAAAAACGTTCAAGCTGTTGACTGAATACTTCAGGCAGTCTTGGGAAACAGGCAATTTCACATTTGCACTGGAGCAAAGCATGTGTTCCTCCATTGGTGTGTCTAACATTGAAGCAAACGTACAGGCTTGGCTGTATAGCTGCTCTTTGAGATCAGAGTCTGGAAAGAATGTGCTTAGTCTCCGTGAAACCAAGAAGTAGCATCCACCTGTAGTTTTTTAAATTGCTTCAGTGATGCAATTTAGAGTTACTTGATGAACCGTAGTATCCTTTCCTGCTCAGTGAATTAAATCTCTTTTCATCTCAGAATTTTAAGGAAGTCTGGCTCTGTAATTTCATGTAGCTCTGTTAAGTTTTCTGAGGTCAGGATTTCACCTGGAAGGCGGCAAGGGAGTGTTTGATGGCTACCCCGAAGTTAGGAGTCGGGGCAGCCACACAGACTTTGCCCCCCCAGACTATGCCGACTCCATTAGCCCGGATGATCGGCAAGAGGGCGACACGACCCCTCCATCCTCGGGCGCTGACACGCTCGCGGAGGGACAGAAACAGGCTGGATCCCTCTGGGGAGCGCTGGTCGAGGAAGCCAGGGGGGTCGCGGAGAGAGCAGAGCCGGTGGAGGTCAGGGCCAGACCGCTGCCCTATGCGTCCCAAGATGGCGCCGAGCACAAAGGCGAAGGGCGGGGCGAGGATGCTCCTGGCGGGAAGAGAGAGGGAGCACAAGAAGGGGAAGAGGGTGCGGGCGCAGGGCGGACACGGATCCGAGCGGGCATCGGGAACAGTGCCCATGATGGACACACACCCCCGAGCAGAGGGAGGGGCGAGCCCAAAGGGGAGGAACGGCCCCGCCCACCGGAGAAGCGGGCGGGGTTGGAACCCGAGCAGAGGGAGGGGCGAACCCAGAGAAAGGGAACGGCCAACCCGCTAAAGCGGGCGGGGCTGGAGCCCAACAAACAGGCACCGAAAACCGGAAGTAGCAGCCAGTCGAGTTCCGGCTCTGAACCAGACACGGGTGGGACGAGCGGTCCGCAACCGGTTCAAGTTTAGAGGAGGAGGAAACAGAGATAAACAAAATCAGGAGCCAAAGTATTCCCACCCAAACTAAACGGGGACCACGAGGGGAAGAAATCCCTCTCACAGATTGGAAGAAAATACAAAGTGTGTGCGCCGACCGGACCTCAGCAGCCACATTAGCATTCCCGGTCCGGGTGGCAGCTGGGGGACAGAGGTACTATTCACCAATAAGCCCCAAGGACATACAAGTGATTGTTAAGGCAATTGCAGATAAAGGGCTTAACTCTGCCATGAGTTTCTATCCACGGTACTGGATTATCGGGCGTCCCCGTAGCCCATATACCCCAGTGACAAGAGAAGACGATAAGCCAACAAGCATCCAGCCTGCACCTGAGAGTTCTGCACCGACTGGATCCAAACGACAGCCAACGCAGTGCCTTTGTATAGTGAATAAGCTCATGTCGTTTGTAAAGAGCCAGCTAGAGAGAGTTAACATCATGTTAGTAGAACACCGGCAACTGCTTTAAAAACACAGCCAACAACTGCTTTAAGAATGTTCTTGTTAAAAATTTCCTTTACTTATCCCCAGTTACACCCCGTTATTCCCAGTTATTCTTCTGTTACCTCTTGCTTAGTGTGCCTTATGTTTTCTATCCAAGTTTCTGATATATATCCTAAGTCTGTTATAGAGCAGAGAATAGGAGTAGAATGCATTTAGTATATTTTTACAATATATATATATTCTTTAAGACTGTTACATTTTAGCCAATTTAATTAAGCATAGGGAGGGGGGAAATGTAGGCAGATAGGGTCTGGCAGCCGGAAGATATCGTGCTGTATGGAAAGATAAGACCCCTCTCCAGGTAGCCAGTAGCGTTTAGGTGATGATACCGGTTTTACGATGCAAGCAGACGGAAATGACATCGTAAACCTAGGCTATATAACGTCGTGTTCTCTCTCAATAAACGCTGTTTGTCGTCCACCACATTGGTGTCTGTTAGCATTTGGACTGAGCGGCCAAGGATGGGCCATCACGCTGTTCCTGAACCAGGTCACCACGCCTTTCGAAGGCAACAGCTGTGTAACATTAAACTATTAAAGAAAATATAAAGAAGTCTGTTATGTTACTGAGCAAACATGAAATAATCATATGGTAGAATGGTTTGGGTTGGAAGGGACTTCAAAGCTCATCCAGTTCCGACTCCCTGCCACAGGCAGGGACACCTTCTACTAGATCAGGTTGCTCCAAGCCCCCTCCAACCTGGCCTTGAGCACTGCCAGGGATGGGACAACCACAGCTTCTCTGGGCAACCTGTGCCAGTGTTAGTTTGGGGTTATTTTATTATTACATCTGTTCACTCAGTATACATGATCACTGATAGTTAAAACATAGGAATATTTAATCTCATGATTGGTTTCTGTAACCACCTAGTTTCATAATAAAGCTTCCTGACCTCATGAGTTTTTCTTTCCTTTTTTTCCTTTACAAACCCAGCCATGAGGGAACTAAGCAAGAGGAACAGATCTTGTCCTGCAAACTGCATGCTGTGCATTTGCATTGGCAAAAATAGAATCTGCAAATCATTATTGCTGTAGAGCCCTTTGTAGCCATGGCTGCCAGGTGGGTAGGAGGAACACTGATGCAGAGGTTGAGTAATACCCATCCTTACAGTTAGTGGTGTTTGCACTAGTGCAGAGTCTTAAAGGCTGTGCAGTAGTTAATATACCTAAAATATAATTTTAGGCCTGGTACAACAGGAATGGATAGCAAATTTTTAAAAGCCTCTAGCAGTACCCTTGTTGTTGGTGTGGAATACATTTATTTCAGTGGCTTTTGTCAACACACAAGTTCTTGTATGTATTGCAGTTGGTAGGAATGCTGTGCTCCAAGACATATGATACTCATTTTTTAGTATGCCTTTGGCATGTGCTGGAGGAAGACTGGTTTTGCCCTGGATTTTTTTCACTTGGTAAATGTGTGGGCACTTAATTATTTGAGTAAGTTTCAGCTTCAGATATCACATATGGTAAGCTTCATGGTTACCTTCAGCTTGTGCAGATGTTATCTTCACACGCTGAAAATTGTTTGCAACTGTAGTAATAAGGAAGTGAAACTTAAGGAGCAGAAGTTACCGCACTGAAAAGCAGGAATCTGAAATTACTACCCTGAAAAGCATCTTGAGCCAATGGCATTTTAGGAGCTTGTGTTTCTTGTCCAACCTCTTGGCTTTAGTCTTGGAGAGCTAGGAAATTGGGGTTATCAATCTCAACAAAACACCAGCTTTAATTTATATTTCTAAGCTGGTCAATATTATATTAAACTTTTATATCTCATTTGTGGGTGAAGCGTTATAGCTATCTTGAGACTTATGAGCAAATAGTGCCAGAAATGCCTTAAATTTGCCATCAAGCCTTTTGAACAGGACCTCAGCTTTGAAGCAATGAGGCAGAAGTTTATTGAATCTTGCTCCCTTACGATTTTATTCTATCTTCAAGTTGCATGGTAGCTGGTGTTGGTATTTCTGAAGCAGACCTCCTTTTGGTTGCTTGTTAAGCTCTGTTTGCTAATCTTTAGTTGTTATCTGTTCCATTTTAGTTTTGCAGCAGTTTCCTGATTTTGATTTAAGTAAGGTGAAAGAGGGTTAGGTGAGCCACACTTTGAGCTATAAAATATTTGCATTTAGGTATACACCATTTGAACAACGTGGTGGAAGGAAGCAAATGACAGCTTTGCTGTAGTAGCACAAGAAATATTAAGGCAAATTCTACACATAGGGACAAAGATAAATAATACTTTGTGTTTATAGATTTGGAAGAAAAAAAGTTAAATTACAGCATGATCTAGGTATCAGTGTATTTATCTCTTCTGTAAAACAAAAATAACTGGAAGAATGTAGTTTAAGCTTTCTAAAATCATCTGAATATCCCATGGCAGGGGGGTTGGAACTAGATGATCTTAAGGTCCTTTCCAATCCTAACTATTTTATGATTCTATGATATATATGAATTTATTGAAGATGGATGGGAGTGAGAGAAATTGGGTCCTAAAATGGCAATTTAGGTTCATCACTTTTTAATGGTGATTAGTATTGTAATTTGCATCAAATTCTCTTGATGAATCACATATTTTTGATGAATATCAGCATGTGTCCAAGATTAAGCAGAAAAATTGTATTTAGGAAGGTGTAAGTAAGAGTAATGCATTAATCTATTCCATAATCAAGAGATGATATTGAAAAATCTTTGCTGATGTTGCAGTGCCTCATTTCCCCACCAGTCCAGGGTATTCAGTGTAATATCCTTCTCTTTCTTCATAACTGAAATGGCACTTGCTTTTGGAACTGGTGACTTTTAACGTCAGTAGGTTGTCATCATTGTTGTGATTGTAGTTCAACTTTGACTTGGACTGAAATCCACCATTACATGTTTCTGATAAAATAGAATCAGAATGGTTTGGGTTGGAAAGGACCTTAAGATCATCAAGTTCCAACCCCCTTGCCATGGGCAGGGACACCACACACTAAAGTATGTCACCCAAGGCTTTGTCCAACCTTGCCTTGAGCACTGCCAGGGATGGAGCATTCACAGTTTCCTTGGGCAACCCATTCCAGTGCCTCACCACCCTTAAAGAACTTCTTCCTTATGTCTAACCTAAACTTCCCCTGTTCAAGTTTGAACCTGTTACTCCTTGTCTATCGCTATTGTCCCTAATGAAGAGTCCATTCAGAGCTAACATTGCTCAGTTCTGAAAATACAGATGTTAATTGGAAAGTATTCTTTCCCACTTTACCAACCCTCTTCTCTCATGAGAAAGAGAAAATGGTTTTTTGTGAGCTGTGATCAGAAATCTGTTTCAGTTCTGAACGGCACTGTTCAGGTTTCTTAAAATCAAACTGTGCTTCTGATGGAAGGAAATATCATTTACTTGTTTCCTTTATCAGGTGGTTTTCGCTTGAGGTTTCCCAGCAGCACAGTGATCAAACCTGCCATCCAGCTGGCAACGTGAAATAAGACAGACTTGTAGACCAGTGTGCTGTGACTGCACACATAGTGTACAGCAGTTCAAAGGAGGGGACAAAAAATCCAGCTTTTGGGTCCCCCTAAAATCCCACTGAGCTTTGGAAAACAGAATTTCCTCACTCAAGTTTTAAATCCCTGGTTTGGAAACAAAGTTCCATAATAATCTGTCTTTTGATCTGGAAGTGATATATTTCCATATAAATGCCCTTTCCAGAGACAGATATACGAGTTTATTAATGAACTAAATTATCCTGTAAAGACTTTACAATAATTTTATTTCAAACATGCCAATTTTTCCTGGCTGAACCTTTGTGGGAAAGGCAGTGTCCTTTTAATGTTTGAGTGCTACAGTCTACCCTTGTAAAGAACCACTATGGGAAAGTTTCTCTCAGGCAAAAAGAGCCTGAAAATACTTATTTTAATGCTTTATATTTAGAATTTTAGAAACCTGTAGGTGGAAATTCCGATGTGAAAGTCTTAAAGCCCTTCAGAATTGAAAAAGAGGTGTCTTGTGTTCATTTAGTTTAGAGTACAAAATAGTATTCATATTATTTGAAAAAAATATCTTTTATGGATTCAATGAATGGAGTCTCATCAGAACGCCTAGTCAAGAATTAAGGAATTGCCTACAGATTTTCCCAGTGAGGATTAACATCTGACGTAGTTGTGTCATTGCTTCAACCACAATGGGATCCTTTATCTATGCTCACATATTTGTCCATTTCATTTTTTCCTGCAGACAGTGCTTTGTTTGTAAGAGCAGCCTAACTGGATCTGTGTGTATTAGATCTGCTGAAAAATGGAGATATCTGGCAGGTGTGAAATGTAGGTGTGAAAAACTAAAGAATAAGGTATTGTTTATTAAGATATATGTTAGGTATATATATGTTAAGCCCAATATAAAGGTTAGACAACAGAAGATATGAAATTGCTTATGCACACAGTTAACGGACACAGCTTATGCAAGATAAGATAACCACAATCACTTACACCAATTAAACCAGAAACCGTTTATGCAAACATAAGATGACCACAAGATGTTACAGAAACTGGCTTGCAAGATGTTCCAGGAACTGGCAGAAATAAGACAAACCACTCCATATAAGGACATGAATGAAGGGTCAACTATGGGACAAAGGAGGAAGACTTCTTACTTCGGCCTCACCGACCACCGGGAGGCAGAGGTCGACCCCCTAGCAACAGCTGAAGCATGCGCAGAGTACCTCAACTACGTCATGAACGCGGAAGTAAAAAATGTATAAGGGAGGGCTTTTTGAACTGCTCAGTACGGCAGTTGGCGGAGCACAGACTCCCCTGCCGTCCAGCGCTGTCTTTGCTCATATTCTACTTGCTATAATTAATAAAATTCTAATTGGATTATGATCCGTTGTGGTCTCAATTTATAACAATTTCTGGTGCCGTGACTCAGATAAGGAACGGTGAGCTTTGGTCCTCCGGGGAGGCGCCCCGCGATATTTCGCGGCCCCGCGACCAACAGCTTGCCTCAACCTTACCGACGAACCTAAATTCTAGAATAATGAGCAAAGGAAAAACCGGTAAAATCCCATAAAAATTCTGTGCATGGGAGTCCGGACGAAGACGCAGGACGCGTAAGTATATTGCGAAGTTGTTCGCAGGTTTGCCGTTCGTGCGGGATTGGGTTTCCTGGAATATAACGAATGAGAGGCTCGATATACTGAACCAAGCGAGTGTGGACCCTTAAGTACTGCGTTTTCCATCTCCGGCGAGGGACTGGGCCAGGAACAAGGGGGAGCGAGTGAGTGTATATTTGTGGATATTCCAGAAGATGGGGGGCGAAGGGCAGCAAGCCTTCGACTCACATGAATACCCCTCTGGCATATATCTTAGATAATTGGAGAGATTTCCTTGGAACCCTAGGGAAAGATAAGCAAAAAAATGATAGAATATTGTACTAAGATATGGGGAGGGAAGACGGGTCCCAGTAGAGGTCCCAGTCCCGGGGCCCAGGCAGAGGTCCCCGGAGTAAGACAATGGGTCAGAGTAAGAGTCGTAATTAAAACCCAGGAAAGGATCCAAGGAGAGATCCTAAGAATAAAGCAGGGAGCAGCCCACCGGATGCACCACCGGACGGTCCCCTGGGGTTAATGATAAAGTACTGGGACATTCAGTCGTCCCAGGAAAAAAAAAAAGTAAGGAAAAAATGGTCCATTACTGTATGGAAGTATGGGGAAAAAAAAATTCGACCCGATATTTGGGTCCGCAAGACACAGTGGGTGTCTTGTACAAAAAGGTTTTATGCACAAGAGGCAGCGGGCGTCCTATGGTTTACAATCACAGGAGGCAGTGGGCATCTTGTGGTTAGGGTCCTGCAAGACACAGTGGGTGTCTTGTAGAAAAAGTTTTGTTTTTTAGGCAGCAGACATCTGATGGTCTGAATCCTGCAAGATATAGTGGGTGTCTTGTAGAAAAGGTTTTGAGGATTTCAAAGGTATGTGCTGCATGAACGTAATCTGACCATTCTGAATCAATCCATGCTAAGCTGGGAAAACTGCAGGAGAATATGCAAAAGCTTAAAATTGTTGGAAGTGGATTGGATGAGGAGTTACTGGATGGTTCAGAGATATACTTAACCAAGGCCTTCTCCAGGTAACATGGATAGGTCTGTCATAAATACTAGAGTAAAAGAATTTACTCACTTTATAAAAAAAGGGGGAACTGATACACGGGTAACCAATGTACAGGGGGAATTGTACAAGGGAGTTAAAGGAATTCCTTTGCTTAAAAGTATTGTCTGTCCTAAGTACCTGCCATTGCCATCTTGCCAAGGCATTGATTACTGCTGGAGGGGAAGAAGCAGATGCTAATTCTACTGACAAAAGCAGATGAAAGGTCCTACTGATAAGCCGGGGAGAAGCAGACTGGGCGATCAAGCCTTAAGACCATGACAAAAGCACAGATGTTTGGTCCTATTAATAAGCGGCAGGAGAAGCAGACTGGGCGCCGACTAAACCCTAAGGCCAGGTCTGAAGATTAAAAGGTGTAAAGGTTAAGAAGAGGAAGACTCATTTACTTCATCCTGAGACCCCTGCCCATGATCAGAAGGGGCACTGCGCAAGTGCAAAGGACCCTCTGGCTCATTATAATACGAAGCGGGGATAGATAATACATATGTATAGGCGGATTGGGTGAGCCCGGGTTTTCGCTGTATCCCAAGTTTTGGGAGCCAGGACGGACCTGCTAGGGGGGCAGGTGAAGGGTAAGCGAACCCACCAGGTTTCTGCTGTATCTCAAATTCTGAGAACCGTGAGGAGGGTAAGCGGAACCATAGTGTGAGGGATCCCATGTGTAACTTTGTGTTTCTGTGTGACTGAGACGTAGCCTAGCTACGAAGCGAGTGTGGAGTCCCAATCCGCGGTTCCGTGTCTCCGCGAGGAGAGCGGCCGGAGACGGACGAAGCGTCTATATTCTTTTGGACCTGTGTGTCCTGTCTGTGAGCGGGGGCCTGGCTGCCCTCCCGCTGTCCTGTCTGTGTAACCCTGTGTGTGTCCTGTCTGTGAGCAGCTTAGAAAAGGGCGGAGGGGGAGTGTCCGGCTGCCCCTCTCGCTGCTTTTTTTTAACCTGTGTATCCTCTTGTGTGTGTACAGCCATTAAATTATAGATACCCAATCGGTAATTCTCTGAGAACAGAAATAAAATGATTATTTTGTGGAAAAAGCCACAAAAGTTCTGGAGGATCCTCTGGGAGGTTAAAAAGAAAAACTGGGAAAGGATTTGTAAAAAAAAAAGTATCAAAGAAAATTTGAAGAGGCATAATTGTAAAGGAAATTTTGCTGTAACCAAAACTATGATCTAACAACAGGGGAGCTGATCTTCAGAACCCAGAGATATTATTGTACTGACCCCCTTAAGAATATCATACAACTTGTGTGTAGGTACTCTCATTTTCATAAGTGCATTTGCAGAGCACTGGGAAAGAGAAGCTATAGAGATCTATAAAAGATTGGCTGAAATGGGAGCCGGTCAAGGCAAGGAAATTCTGAAGAAAAGCCCATTGGGTTACATTTTGGCACATTGGAAAGAACTGAGAGGGTCTTCTGGGGCCTCTGTAAACAAGAAAACGTTGGTAAAATACTGTAACCAATGCTGACCTTCATACACTTTAGAAGATCAGGAAAAATGACCTAAAATGGAACTTTGTGTTGTTTTTGAGGTGACAAGGAAAATGGAATGAAGTAATGTATGCAGATATGACAGAGTGCAAAATTAATATACCTCTTCCTGATCCCTTAATTTTAGCTTTGGAAAAGGACAGGAAAAACTAAAAGCTAAAGAGATGTTGTTCAGATTGTGATACTAGGGAAAGATGTTAAGATGTTAAAAGGAGGGAGCTCGAGCAGCTCCTGTGTTTGAGCATGGGATGGGTGCCGGGATAGGCAAACAAATGGAAACAGACATGTTGATAGATGGGACTGAAGGGTTGTTGGATAAATGTGGACTGGGAGTAAAGGAGGAAACATGGAAAGTGGATAAAAAGAAAGCGGTTGCTTTAAAACTGGTGGAGAAGGAATGTTGAGCAGAGGTGGGGGAGTAGGCTCTTCTGTGGAACCAGATTGGTGTGTGTGCTATGGGGAGTCTGGACCCTGGAAGTGAGACTGCCCTGGAGGGGAGTACAATGGGGCGGCTGCAGTGAATGAATTAGAACTAGAATGACATAAAAGCTGAAAAGAAGAGAGTTTATCCCCTCGTTGGGACAATTTCTTGTTCTTTTAACTACAGAAACGGCGATAAGAGCTGCTGAAAAAAGGTGGGCACATGCGTCTCGAGTAAAAGGACCCATAAAAAAATGGAAAGTTGTGACTAAACCCAGAGACGCCAAGCTGACCCTCTAGAGGACGTGGATAAGTAACTGAGAGAATTCAGACTCCTGTAAATCTGATATGAGAAATGAAGATATAGTTGAAATTATTTTAAGAAACCATAGGATAAGGGCCAGTATTAGTCCATGTCCTCCTATATGCAAACACTGCAATTTGTATATTAGAGCCAAATGTCCCAATTGTTTGAAGCATATTATTACTCATAGGAGAGACCATGAACAATTTTTGAGAAATCAATTACAGTTCTTTTTGCATTCAGTGTGAAATTACCACCTCGTTGGAACAGTTGTTGTGGGTCAAATACTACTGCCATAGTAGCCGACGGGGAATATACCTTTAACCTACCAGAGAGGGCAAGACCGGAGGGAGTCGGTGCTGCAGCTGAAAAGGTCTGCCGAGGGCTGCAACCCCTGGGGCTGTGACCGCTGAGCACTATGATCCTGACCGGACCTCTTTTGGTGTCGGTTCTGATAGGAACCATATGGGAAAGTGCCGTGGCTTTTAAAAACATTCACAACAACTGTAGTTGAATGTATTACCACAACTAGATGAGGGAGAATAATCTCTAAAACCTTGGTATATCACACTGTTTATGAATGCAAAGGAACAAAGATAGGCAGTTGCATATATCATCAAACCCGGTATGAATTGTGTCAGGAAAAACAAGCAAAACTGTGTGTTATGATCCAAAGGAACTTCCAACCTTGTATTGGGTAGAAATGAGAACAAATTCAGAAGAAGGGAAATTAATTGGAATAAGTGAAGTTATAACCAATTTGAGTACCTCACTGCCAATGATTTTTGATGCATGTGATATTATAGATGAGGATTTAGATACTAATTGTGGAAGTTTAGAATGGAGGCAGTACTACAGTAGCCAACCAAAATATATTTATCCAGGTGGATACCAATGTCATATAAATCCTGATTATGTACCTAATCAAACAACTAGGTATCAGTCATCACACCTCTGTGGAAGAAAAGGATGGTCTTGTGTATGCTGGAATACTGCAGGCTGGGGATATGACTGTCAATGTAAGACTCTATGAGGTTTAATAGCAGGAATAGCTGTACAACCTGTGCCTGCAAGCCAGTACATTTAACTGAAATTTAACTGAAAAATTGAAAAAAAAAAAATAACTAAAATTGGACTTAAAATATATGGAACTGGAAAAAGACCCAAATGTAATTATTAGTATTAAGATCAAAGAAAATATAGAGAGTCAATACAACTTTATTTATTATTCAATTCTTTTTATAATGAAATGGAAACTGGAGTCCAATATGAAATTCTCACAGTTGCTAAAAATCTCTTTATAAATCTTGCTGAAAATATATCTAAAGCATTGAATGTAACTAACTGCTATGTTTGTAGGGGAACTAACCAGGGAAAGAGATGGGCCTAGGAGGCAATGGAGAGTGATATAAGCGACCCTACAATCTGAAAAAATCGAAAAGGAAACAAAAGGAGACAACAATGGATCTTGCAAACGGGTATAATCTGAAAAAGTTGTTGGCAAAATTTAGAAAATGGTATAAAACCAATAGGAAATTTACTTTGTGAAGGGGGTTATATGTGGAAGAGAGCAAAGAAAGACTGGGGAAGATGGGGAAATCCCATAGAAATAAATCACCAATTCAGTAACTGGACTAGTGGAACTAACATACCAAACAGTTGGCCTACTCCAAATGGATATTATTGAATCTGTGGTAAAATAACCTTTGCATTTTTACCCCAAAATTGGACAGGTTCATGTATATTAGGAATGATCAGACCTAGTTTCTTCTTATTAAAGAGAAAACAATATAAAAGAGAGCTACAAAAATGGAAAGACAATGAGTGGCCATCTGAATGAATAATCTATTATGATTTGACAACTTGGACCGAAGATGCATCCTGAGGGATACAGGACTCCTACATGTATGTTGAATAAAATTATAAGGTCACAAGCTGTGGTAGAAATAGTAGTAAATAAAACAAAAAATGCATTAGGATTAATTGCAAAGCAAAATACTAAAATGAAAACTGCAATATATCAGAATTGTGTGGTTTTAGATTACCTGTTGGCTCAAGACGGAGTGGTCTATGGAAAATTTAATCTTAGTGATTGCTGTTTAGGATTAGATCTATTATTCTTAAAAGAAGGACGGTTATGTGTAGCTCTCAATGAAGAATGTTGTTCTTTTGCTGACCATACTGGAGTAGTCCAGAACACCATGTCTGAACTCCGGAAAAGGTTAGATCAACGTAAGAAAGATCGTGAGATGGGCAGGTCATGGTATGAAAACTGATTTAATGTTTCACCTTGGCTAACCACTTTGTTGTCCACTTTAGCAGGACATGTTGATTTTGGGACTTATATTTGGGCCTTGTATATTATGCTATATTTTACACTTTATTAGGGAACGATTTGACATAGCTAAACTGCTTATTTTAACTACGAGGTCTGGGGCAAATTATAAAAGTGTATCTATTGATGAGGATGAAGATTGTTGTGAATATATTATGCCACGTAGGGGCTACACTGATTGTAATTGTGAGGTATTACCCTGTGAGTGTTCTGATAAATGTTGGGATTGTGGAAAAAGGTTTATTTGCAGTGCTGAGAATGAAAGCAGCATCTAATAAACAATAATAGGATAAAAAGAAAAAGGGGGGATTGTGAAAAACTGAAGAATAAGGTATTGTTTATTAAGATATATGTTAGGTATATATATGTTAAGCCCAATATAAAGGTTAGACAACAGAAGATATGAAATTGCTTATGCACACAGTTAACGGACACAGCTTATGCAAGATAAGATAACCGCAATCACTTACACCAATTAAACCAGAAACCGTTTATACAAACATAAGATGACCACAAGATGTTACAGAAACTGGCTTGCAAGATGTTCCAGGAACTGGCAGAAATAAGACAAACCACTCCATATAAGGACATGAATGAAGGGTCAACTATGGGACAAAGGAGGAAGACTTCTTACTTCGGCCTCACCGACCACCGGGAGGCAGAGGTCGACCCCCTAGCAACAGCTGAAGCATGCACAGAGTACCTCAACTACGTCATGAACACGGAAGTAAAAAATGTATAAGGGAGGGCTTTTTGAACTGCTCAGTACGGCAGTAGGCGGAGCACAGACTCCCCTGCCGTCCAGCGCTGTCTTTGCTCATATTCTACTTGCTATAATTAATAAAATTTTAATTGGATTATGATCCGTTGTGGTCTCAATTTATAACATAGGGGTGTACAACAAAGCTTAAGAGAAGTGTGTGTTGAGAGGCTACTGTATATGGTGACAACTAGCATTGCTGTGGTTAACTTTCATTTCATAAAAACTAAATACATGTGTTTCACGCTTCATTGGTGGGTTGTAGGCTTCAAAGTTAGCTTAAATATTCATAGACAGTTAAATCTATGTTATAGTGACTATTCATTTCTGCAGTTTAAAGCCATTCAGACCTTTTGTTCTTCCGATATGTTTGAGATTAATTTTTATTAAGTAACCGTGCCCATTGAATACTCCAACCTCTTTATTTGTCTGATGGAACATCAACAGACAAAACATTAGAAATTTAGTGCTTAGCAATTGGCTCTTATCTGGAATGGCTATTTTACTAGCCCAAACAAAAATTGAATGACAGAACTGGATCTTGCACTTCTGTCTGCATTTTGGACAGAGCAACAAGACCCAAATTGTGTTCTATACAGGCAGAGCTGAGGATCCAGGAGGATCAAAAAGTTTGAATGGATCTTTGGGTGACTTGGAAGGGATGAGTCAGCATGCCAGATGCCTGCCAAAGAAATCCGGGATCTGCGAGAAGTTGGGATGGGAGAGGCTGGTGGTTCTTGTAGCCACTGTTTTGTGAAATTCACTCTCTGCCTTGTGCCACCTGTGCACAGAGGCACTGTTTTAGAATGTTGCCTGCAGGATTCCCTGTCACGAGAATGCTTGGGTAACCAGGCAAACATGTGTGCCAGCACCAAGTGAGGGAAGTTCAGTGGTAATCTGGGCTCTTTGCTCCAGGTCATCTGCTTCTGGCATCTGCGTCCCTCCCCACTGTCCCTCCTTCACTGCTGTTGACCTTTCCTCACTGATAGCTTCAGGCTGTTTCAGGCACAGCTTGAGGATGCCATCACCTGCAAGTGTACCCTCCTTCTGTTACAAATGTGGAGTGCTAAAAGCTTATAATCATTTCTAGTACACAGTGTTTTTCTGTAAACCTGTTATGGGAAATGTTTTAAAATAGGCTTTGGATCACTTTGAGTGTTACTTGCCCTGTAGGGAGATTATTGCAAGGAGATTTTCCTTTTACTTTCACAGTTTGTAGGTGAAATGACCTGAGGGATGAAGAATTCAGAGCGGTTCAGAAGGTCCAAGTAAATTACAGAGGTGCTTGCAATTCTCTGTTACATTCTTGTTTGCAAACAGTATGAAAAACACTTCTGGTGTATGCTAGTGTCCACAGGAGCAATGAGCAGTAGTGTCATGCCTGTAGTGGAGAGCAGTGCAAAGATTTCTGATCTGCTGTCAAGCTTAGTGGGACATGCCCAGTCCTGGTGTGATACTCAGTGCTCTGTGAAGCAGATGATTCCACAACCTGAGCTAGTGGCTGTTGCTAACAGTGGTATGCCTGGGCTAAAAACCACTGACTGGCTGGATAACCTTGCCCAGCTGAACTTAGTACTGATCTGGGGATAGATCAGTAACTCTAAAATCTCCATGCTCTCTATTGTTTCTGGTCTGCTTTTTTTACCTAATTTTAGTTTACTGTTTCTTTGCATCTATTGTTTCTTTCCCAAGCTCTCTTATCAGCTTTTTTCTCTTTTCCAGGGAGGGAAAATACAGATATTTGAGTAGTAATTCCCAACCTCCCCCCCCATCTCCTTTTTGAGCCTCTTCTTTTATGGTTAAATTCTTAGCTGCGTCAGAGAGCTAAACTTCTGCAGGAATCTGCACACATGCAGCATTTGCATTTGGATGAGTCTCTACACATCTGCAGTGTACAGCAGCACATATTAGTGGGTACTTGGAGCTGCATGGTCTAACTGGTCTGGGTCTCAGCAGACCTGTATCTGTGCTGTTCCCATGAGGCTGGAGGTTGGGGTCTTGGAGTTACAGGCTTGTGGAATACAGGCACACATGGTATTTCTCCTTCTTTCTTTTCCAGATGTAGGAGAGATTCTGAGCTGAGCTACAATGGATGTTATTGTCTCAGTTTGCTTGCAAGGATGGGTATAAGAGAAGAAGTCTTGCTCCCTACAGCCCCAGTAGTTAGTGTGGGCATCAAGCACAGTTTGATGAAGAATAAGCGCCAAGATACATTTTTCATAGGCTTGTCTTTTGTCATGTGGACAGCAAGCACTGGGCACAAGGTTCCTCATTTGGAGTGCCAAAACTGAAATTAGAATGACAGTGACTGAAAAGCTTTCGGTGAAAGGCTAATTTTAGTAGAAATAAACCCTTTCATCTTTAAATTCGCCCTTTGTGCTAATTGATGTATAATTTGAGTTATTGTAAGTGTAGTTCACAAAGGAAACAAAGCCGTGTGCAGTCAGGGTGAGCTTGAGAAGTTTTGTATCTCTCTTCATTCTGCATTCTCTTGATAACAACTGTTGGCTTCAAGTTATCAGTCAAATTTTATAGAGCAGCATGAGTCTCACAAAGTTCCTAATTTTTTGAAAACTCAAGGCAAAAAGGAAGAGATTATTTCCTGTTAAAGCTGGACTGTTGTTTGAACTTAATCCTTAATAAATTTTACAGAATTTGCATATTTCTGCCCATCGCTCACATCCTCACGCACACTCTGAAGATTTGTCCCCATTAGCTCAGGTGTTAACAAATTAACACTTATTTCATTACTCATTTCAGCCCAATGGAAAAGATGGTGGTGCCTTGTCAAGGCATTTGTGTTTACTCTGTTAGAGGTCCCAGCAGCAGGAGTGTAACTTTCTCATCAAAACACCAAACAGAATTCCCTTTTCCTCTTAATTCCCTTTCCCTTTTATCTGCTGTCCATTTGTGATTGGTTACATTAAAAAAAATAAAATTAAAAATATCTCTTTTGATTTTCAGAATCAGAAAAGATCCCTGTGATGCGTGGACAGTGGTTTATCGATGGCACGTGGCAACCTCTGGAGGAGGAAGAAGGTAACTTAATAGAACAGGAGCATCTCAACTGCTTCAAAGGCCAGCGACAGCGAGAGAGCTTTGATATAGAAGAACAGGCAAAACCTGTTGACAGGAAGGAGGGTAAGATTGTTTGGATTACTACTTTCATAGTATGCTCCCTGATCAGTTGTGGTCTGGTTTTCTTAATGTGATCTGTTTTCCATCCTACATGGTGGAGAAATTGTTATAGGCATCAGTTTGCTCTCCCATTATAAGCATATCTTGATGTAGGTTTTCCTGCTGCAGCACATTTGATGAACACTGTAAAAATTATATTAATGGCTGAAGAATTTCGTGTTTCCATTTTGCTTCCTACCTTTTGTCTGTGTTTGAAATCTCATTTCAAACTGAAATCTCTTGATGGTATAAGAGGAGTCAATGTCCAAATGCAACTGGGTGTTAGCTGTCTGGCCAGCATTCCTAATGCTGCCCTAAAGGGAGTATCAGTTTTACAGATCACATTTCATTTTCTGTTCTTGTTCAGTCTGTGAATTTATTAAAGTAGTTTTCAACTATGGCAAATCTTGGGGTGTTTTAATTCTGTTATGGGAGTCCTTATATTTTAATGACTAGGCTGAGGACATTCAATTAGTGTTCCTGGAAATCTCAGTCAAATACATTTAAGGTTTTTAAGAACAGCCTTCTGAAATTACTGATGTATTGTTTAATATACACAGTTGTATTGGTTGCTCAGGGTAAGCATAGCACAGCAGAAGTCCAGTGTTTTTGACTTTCACACTTCGTTTTGTTTGCTGGTTTTCAATTGGTGAACAATCTACAAATCAAGAGCTGCAAGTACAGAGCCTCACAGTTGTTCTGGTTGTGTTATTCTTTATAAAGCAACTTTATTTTTAAACTTTTGAAACTGCAGCTTTGTACAAAGCAGTTACAGAATGTAGGAGTGGCTGGATTTGGCCACAAGTACATTGGAGGCAAGGCAGCAGGTACTTCTGTAATTACTGTAAGGAAAACCAGAATATAATTTGCTGACTTAGATTTTTCAACAGTAGAGACAGTGGTTAAGTTTCTAACTCTCCTCAAAGCTAGAAAAAAAATCTGTGAATATTTATTTTCTATTTCTGCTACTTTAAAAGAACTTTTCTCCTGGCCAAGCCTGTAGTGCAGTCTTCTGCTTTAGCAGCTCTGTCAGGTAGGTGCATAAAATGGTATGACAGTACAACTGCCCTTTTGAAAGGCACTTTTACCTGTGTTTCTGTGTGCTTGTACTGATTTCTTGTTTCAGTGTACTGGTGCAAAGCTCAGCTTTGGTAATACAGCTACACACTCACTGTGAGAGCAGTGCTGTTTGTGGTAGTGTATATGGCAAGCACATCTTTAGGGCTGCTGGGTGCTTCCAGCCTCTGATAGCTTACTTTCTGAAGGAAGGAAGGATGGCTTCAGTTGTACTTGGATTCTCCTTACCAAGTAAGGAAGAGAATTTAGGGTTTGTTCTAAAAAACGTCTGGTCTGTGGAGCAGAAATTTTCAGATTTGAGGGTGGAGAGAGTGGAGCAAGAGGTGAAAAAAAGGTAATCCTGGTATTTATGAAAACATAAAAGATGAGAGAAAGATACTCCAAATTCAGACACCAGTCTGAAAACTAAACTAAAACTAAAGGTTTATTTTTAAAAATGCAAAACTAATAAACCCAAGCTATGCCTGCAGTCACTTCAAAATGGAATATGTGTCAAGTCACTAATAACTTTCAGTAGGTTTTTTTGGTAGCAATAGGAGTTGCAGGAAAATTCTAGCTAACAGTAAATATGAAAAGTGGTTTTGGCATTGTAATATGCCTCTCAATGCATCTCTGATCAGCTGGCATCCGTGATTGCCATCTGCACGTGGCACTGGGATAAGCTTTACAACTTGCGTTATTGCTGGTGAAGTAAACATAATTAGTTGGAGAAGTGCTGAATTCCGTTTATAAATTCCCTAAATGCTGCAATCTGTTGCTACAATTGGTTGTAATTGCATGCTTTATGAAGCAGATTTTGGTCCCATCAAGGTCTACAGTTAGCTGTTACTTAAGACTACTGAAAGTTAGAATAGATATTTACAAATATTATTGGGAAAAGAAGTGACTATTCAGTGCTATGATAAAGCATTGTAAATGCTTTACACCTCATCTCAGCAAAATTAATACAATCTGCTGTAATACTCAGGCATAATTTTATATGAACATGCCAGTTTGCATCACGAATAACAAAAAATTAGTTTGTCAACAAGCATCATGTCGATGCAGTAGACAAGCCTGACAGCTTTTGATTTGACTGCAGCCATGCTCTAAAGAGGGGCAGTAGACTGAGAAGTTAGGAGCATGTTCAGCTTTGCTGCTCCTGTTCTGGATTATTTTCTCTTACTCAGCCTGCTAACTCTGGGCAACAGATGATAGCCTGAAGTTTAGTCTCTAAGACTCAGCTCAGAATTTATTTGCAATTTAATTTTGTTTATTTATTTATTATATTGTTCTCTGAAATCTTTTTGTGAAGGAAACAGAATTGTTTCCTTCGACTAGCGACTTTGCTAGGTGTTTAGCACTGTTAGCTTTTGAACAGCCTTCATCCAGGTAGCACTATGCCTTTTTGCATGTTGGCTTTGCTTGTCCTTCTTGAGAACAGTTCTTTCTTCAGACTTAATGCATGAAATTAATATCAGCACAAGATGTAAAGTGACATTCTGATCTAAATTCTTAGGTTCCAAATTTTAACTATTTGGTACAAAGTTCAGTCAAAATGTGGAAATATTTGTGGTGTTATCACACTGAGAATGCGTTTTATCTCTGTGTCTTTATGACTTTTCTTGTATTGCATATACCCAGTGATTGCACTTAAATATTTTGCTATCGTAAAATAATTCCATAAATATTTCTGAGAAAACCTAGGTTATAACACTTTTGAAGCATATTTCAGCTTCATATTACCGGAAGAAATATTTCAGCTGAAACCATTTTTAAGGATATATAAAAAGAGTATCAGAAGACATTTTTAGCAGTCAATAAGCTTAAAATTTACAGAATAACATAAAATTTAGTAACTGCTTTTTATGCCTACTTAGTCAGACAGTGGACCCATCTAAAGTAGTCTATCAAAGGAGCAGCATTCTCAAGATATTTCAGTAATATCAAGGCCATTGTAAGATCAAACAAAACCATGAACTCAGATCATAGCAGATGCTTAAAGGTTCTCAGACTAGATATTTTGCTAACAGCATTTAACCAGTAATGTTCAGACCAAGAGCTGCTTGATGGAGGGTCAAAGTCACTACTTCAATTTTGATTTTTCTCTTGCACTCTGTGGGCAGAGTGTGCATGCCGTGGTACTTCACTATGGTAGGCAGCTTCTTGCGGACTTGCAGAACAGGGTAATAGTAAGATATTTTGTCAAATCTAACTTTCAGTGATTCTCTTATACTCCTTGGGGAAAATAATAGAGCTATGCTTAAAACTGAGTTGTTTGCTTTTGTTTCCCAAATATTTAGTGTATACTTAAGAAGGTTACTCTGTTCTGCCTACACCAAGTAGAGTGATTATGCTTTTGTATGTGTAAATGCGGAGACACTTGGTGAATCTGATAGTGCTGTATCTCAGGTGTCTTTTACTGACACCTTCAGCTTTGTTGTGATGTCGTAACTGTTTATGAAGAGTGAATAAGTTGAATTTGACTAATGTGACCTGACACTTTTGCTACAAAACCAGTGTTTTAAGTGTCTATGCTTTTTCAGAAAGAGTGCTTTTTTTTAATAATAATGAAAAAATGACAACCCTTTTAAAAATTTTACTTTGAAACTCAGTGTTTTTACTTTTAGTTCTCTACTACCTACCTTCTTCCTCCCTCCCTTCTTTGTTCAAATGGAGAGGATATAAGAATTCAGATGCTGCATGTCTTAAGCGAAAGCGTTCCGAAGGTACAGTAATTGTAGATTTCTTTCTTTGTAGTACTCCTGGCTTACAAAGCTTTACATTCTAGTTTGCTTATATCAGTTAAGCTCATTAGATATACAAGCTTCAATTTCTTGAGCTGTATGAATTGCCACTTCTTCAAAAGGGAAGGAAAAAGCATCATACATACTTAAAAGAAAAGTAGAAGTGTTGTGAATCTTAGGGGAAAGTAGATGCCAACAGATGTAGTAAACCTTCTGATAGTTGTTTGTGATGAAAACTGTAAACATTTGTTTCTTATATTCTTTATATGTGCTTTGGCTATGTCAATTATCTAAAAGCAGATTTTTAGAATAGCAGCAGGCCTGATATAAGATAAATTGTGCCAAAGAAGGAATGGAGGGTTTATACTAGGTAATGTTTTGTTTGCCACTTTTTTTTTTAATAATGCATGCATCTGTAATTATATGTTGTATGTTGTATTTTATTGCAGTTTTTGTGTGAGTACTGGGATGAAACGAGACCTTGGACATACAATATAAACAGGGGAAGCTGTACAGAATGCATGATAAGGCTGCTGTGTTGCAAAAAACTATTTTGAACTTTGCAGCAGTTGATGTTGTATAAATTTGTTCCAGAAAGTGGGAGTAGATCTTACAGGAGCCATTAATGATTGCAGAAGGCTCAGAAGTACTTGTCACTGGCCTTTCTCTGCCACCATTAAAGCCAGTAGAGATTAAATTTTTACTGATGTCATGGAACTAAACTGCTGAAAACTGCACCCTTAATTAAAAATGTAAATGCACATGGTAGGTTTAGAGTTATTCTTGCCATACCATACATTCTTTTAGCTCCTAGGGATATTGTAAAGTATGAGAATTTATTTTGACATGCATATATGTTTGCCTTTTGACTTCTTTTAGCTACATATTTCTATAATTGGCTCTAAATGAAAATGCCTGAAATCAAGATGTTGTAATAGTAAATAGTAAACTTTTTCCTGCCTCTTCTCAGACGCTGAACTCAAATCTGTTAAAGGTGAATAAGGGTAACTACTCTTTTGATCAGTAAGAAAAAACTTCTGCCTTTTGTTTTGTGATGGTGATTTTGAATTTATTTTGCATAGTTTTGGGGTTTCTTTTCTCCAAATCTTGTTCAGTTGTGGTAATGAATATGCTTGAATTAAAATACTAAAAGTAGATGCTTATGTAATAAATAGTGACACTGATGAATTGAGAGGTAGTGAAGTGCAATACAAAATGACAGTAATGTTAAACAGCCCTTTTTAATTAAGAGCAATAGCCTTTATAGTGGCTTTGCATTTGTTTTTTAAATAAATTAGAAAAGGTTTTCAAATCCACAGCTGTACATACCACCTGTAGATTTACGTACCAGGTTTACATTCCAAAACTTCAGAGTTATTTAAGAAAGAACAATAGCAGCCAAATTACGCTCTCAGCTACCTGCATTATATGGCTTGGCTTTAGGGCAGAACCTACTGCTTACTGGTTGCAGAGAAGATTAATTTAAAAGTACCTGAAAAAAAGAAGGCAGAAAAAGTTTTAGTATGGCATGTACCCTTCTCTGGTCTTTAGTCTGACTGGAATGACAGAGATGGAGGTAATATCAGCAATTAGCAGTTCAAAGATGCTTACCTCTAAGTTTATTTTAACTTGAGCATAGTCAAACTTAGGTAGAAAAGAATCACCCCATACTTTGGTCTAGGCAAGTAGATGAAAGAATGACAAGTAGATGGAAGAATGACCTGCTTTTAGCTGGGATAGAGTTCATTTTCTTCCAGTAGCTGGTACAATGCTGTGTTTTGGCTTTAGTCTGAGAACAATGCTGATAACCCACTGATGCGTTAGGCTGACAATAAAGTTGTTGCTCAGCAACTCTTACCCTGATAAAGGACTTTTCAGTCTCATGCTCTGACAATCAGAAGGGTCACAAGAATCCAGGAGGGAGCAGAGACAGGACACCTGACTCAAACTAGCCAGAGGGGTATTCCATACCACAACATGTCATGCCCAGTATATAAACGGGGGGAGTTACCCAGAAAGCCCATATCACTGCTCAGGTCAGCCTAGGTATTGGTCAGCTGGTGGTGAGCGGTTGTATTGTGTATCACTTGTATTTATTGTTTTGGGGGTTTTGTTTTTTTGGGGGAGTTTTTTGCCTTTTTGGTCTTATATTCTCTCCCCTTGATATTTCCCTTATTCTTACTATTATTACTAGTAGTATTATACTCTACTTTAGTTATGAAACTGTTCTTATCATAATCCGGGGGGTTTATACTCTTTTCATCTCTCTTCCCCGTCCTGCCCAGGGAGGGAGGAAGGAGGTGTGAGAGAGCGGCTTCATGGTGCTGAGTCACAGGCTAGGTTTAAACCATGAGAAAGTATCAGGTAAAAACCCAGGTGCTTACCTTAAAAAGTATTTAATTTTAAACTACTGGCCCCATGAAATGCAATGTTCAGGTGTCTGTCTGTCTGCACTTGGTGCTGGAGGCATTCGGCTCCTCAAGCACTTCAGCTGGGAGGATGTTTGCACTAGCAGTGCACATGCAGTGTGCACATCCCAGCTTCTCCATGGATTCTGTGCTAGAAGTATAAAACATAGCATAGGTTTTCTACTCCTTGGCTATTCTCCAGTTATTTTGTCTTCAGATGAATTTCTACAGTCTAACTGAGATCGGGTTCTTCAAGGCTATAGGAATATGTATTCTATATGTTTACCTTTCCAGTTTTCATATTTAAACTTTTTAGATGGCTTTTTCCCACGTGTTAATCTTTCTTGGTGGAACTGGAGGTTTGTGTGATAGTAACCATTGATTTCTTCAGCTGAAAGAAGTTATTTCTTGATCCCTCTCACTTCCCCTGTGCTTCTCTCCTTGGTTTTGCATGGCTTGCTTGCTACTGTCTAGTGTCAGGCTGTTTTCCATCTACAGTGGGGTTATGCTTTCCACATACTCATACTGTAGGTGTCTGTCTCTGTTGGTATTCCTGACAAACATTTAATTTCTAGTTTCTGGATCAAAAGGAAACCAAAATTTGATTTCATTTGCATGGGCTTAGCCTTCAATCCCAAACTAGAAAACCTAAGCAGTATACAAAATACTTATGGTTTTCTGCAGGTAGGGAAGATGCCCTTACAAAGATGCCTTCTAAGAAAGCTATGCATGGTGTCAGAGAAGTAGTTCATGTCAAAACAAAGCTGCAGGAAGTTGGGTCCAGAGGGAGATTCCTTTTCAGTCGTTTCATTGGAGACCCTTTATCTTCTATGCCTGATGTTCAGAGATGACATAGGCACAGTCAGATCTCAGTGAAGCTCAGTGACATCCTAGCCTGGTGCCCTGGAGAGAATCCACAAACATAGAAAGTGTGCTTCTGAAGGACCCAGAAGGCAGAGGAATGAACACGAGTATTCCTCTGTGGCATATCTACTGCCTAATCTGAATTCTACAACTTGGCTTCGTCAGCCACTCAACAACATCACTTGGTGACTTCCTGACATTTTGTGACATCTCTTGATATGAAAAGCTCCTGTGTTGTCATTTTTACCATGTCCGCAGCATCAATGAAGTTTATAGGACAGTCACCATTTGTTCTGCAAAGAGAATGTAAATCACATTATCTTATTATTTCTAGGAAAACAAATATTTTCTTCCTGTGTTCGGTTTCAAAACAGCAGTGGCAGCCCTTGTTATTCTATACCTGGAAAGCACAATTTGCATATATTGATTTTTTTAGGATGCTTATTTTCACATTGCTGTCAAGTCCTCTCCAAAGACATTTCTTCCCATTCTGGGACTGTCAGCAGCATGAACTCCCTTTGGTTGGGCTCTTGAGAGTCTTGAGAATCTCTTTACAGTCCTTGGTGCAGTGTTGTTCCTCATGAAGATGTACCTTATTACAGGATTGTTTTGTTTTTACCAAAAGAGTATCTCCAGTGCATAGTGACAGGGAACCATTGTCTGTCTAGCTGTTCATGCACACATGGCTTGCGGATCATTTATCCTTGTGACTGATAACAGCTATGCAGTTCTTCTCTCCGTTGGGTTTCTGCCATGCAGATCTGCAAGAGCGTACCATTTTTCTCTCCCAGGCAGATCTTACATAAGGATGGAGTAAGCACAATGATATTCATCAAGTGGGATGTCACTCATATTTTGAAGGGATATTTTTGCTCACCAGGAAGGCATGGAACTTAGGATGATAGCTTTTTCTTTATTAGGGGGTTTCTGTTCCACTGGTGGACATTACATCCAGGGGTCTGAGGATGAACAGACATCTCAGATATAGTTTATTTACATATATATAAAGGGGAGACAAAATCTCACTCCACTTTAGTAAGAGGGCGGTCAGCTTGTGGAATGGGTGCATTGATCCCCAGGCAGACTTTTTAAAAGGTGCATCCCCTGGGATTTCAAAGCAGAATGCCAAGATGGAGCACCTAGCTTTGTTTTGACCGAGGTGACTCTTGTTAACTTTTAAAGGAATATGTCTCCTCCTGGTTGGTGAGATAGACACCCTGGAAGCATTATCCAGACTTCTGCAAAATACTGCACTCGAGTGCATGGTGCCTTTGCAGGCACTGTTTTTCAGGGCTTAAGTGTCTCTACTGCTGGTTTGGACTTTGCTCTAGGGTGTACACATGGATAGGAACTCTACAGCAAAGCAGTGAGTGTGTTGGTAAACAAAATTTACAAAGAATTGCAAAATAAAAACTGTGTAAAAATTGCAAAGTTTATAGTCTTACTGGCAAATCGGTAGGTTAAAAAGTTAGAACATGTTTTTAATTCTGAATGCTGAGTAGAAAGAAGTGTGTGTAGTCCCAAGTGCTGTAAAAGTACATATCAGAGCTTGACTGCAACATGTTTGTTAACAACATATCTCAAGTAAGTTTCAAGAGACAAGAGTCTATTGAAGATTACTGGCCATATCATGTAGTGCTTGCGTTAACGGCAAACTAAATTTTTCAAGTTCCCTTTTGATAGCATTACTAAATATGCAGAGAAGTAGTGTTGGATATTTCTTTTGCAGTTTCTTAGTGCTTGCATGTCTTGTAGTTGATTTTGATGTGCCCTTCAACATGTTTGATGAACACCATAAAAATTAGAAATTTGTTCTTCCCAAGTGATAATAACTCATGCAGGTTAGGGAAAACCTACTTCTTTCTATATATTCTTTCCAGTAGAGAAGCTGGACTTGATTCCAGAAGAGTTTGAGGATGGCTTCTCCCCAAGCTGCTGTTCTTCCAGTGGTGATAAGCAACTCAGTCATAGGCCTCTCCGTCTCTTCCTCTGTGTGCTTTGGACATTGAGCACAACACTCGCCAACCTTCCAGCCCTCCTCTGTCAGCTTCCCCAAGAACATACTGCAAGAGGGATTTTACAGAATGCAGGTGGAACAGCTCTTAATGACCTGCATAAAAAGTCTACATTGATCATGGAGTTGAGGATGGAGGAGATTTCAAGAGCATGTGCAAGGAGGTCCCCTTGCCTTTGCCACTTGACTGTGTGCCTCTCTCAGGACATCACAGTCTCTGTTGCATTGTCTCCCTAGTCTAAAAGAGGAAGTTTTGCTGGTAGTTTGCTTTCCTTCTCCAGTTCCAAATTGAGATTTCTGGCCATGGACTCAGGTCTGCACCCGCAGGGATGTTTACGAGTTCTCAGCTTCTTGCTCTAGCCTGTTGTTACCCTAAGCTGACACATCTGCTCTTCAAAGAGTAACTTACTTTGTTCTCTCTTCTTGCACGGTCAGTGTAAACCAGCAATGTAGTCCTGGTTATTTTCTGTGAATCAGTTCCTTACTAGAGCAGAAGCGGTAATCCCTTTCTAATGCTCTGGTTTCTTACAGACTTCATTTAGTTTTTCATCAGACTATGCGAGGGCTGTCTGCCTTGGCAGAGAAACAAAAAATACAGGAGAAAGGTTACAACTTTTACCTTAATGTGTCTGGTTTGTGCTATGTCAGAGTTAAAATATGATCTAATCATGGCTTAGGCTTTCTCAGAATGTTTTCAGATGAGTTTTCAGATTCATTTGAGTGGCTTCAGGTAGGGGACAGGTTGGAGCTGTTACTGGGGGTGGAGACAAACACCAACAAAAAAAAAATCCTTGCAAACCAAAACAAGCCCTGTAGGTGTTTTCTGTGACTTTGGACTTTTGACAGTTAACTAATACTTTTTTTTGGTTATGGGGCTGTTGCTGTTGTCAGCTCTCCAAACGTTGTGTATCCCACATTAGATGAGACCTAAGCAACAGATTTTCAAATGTAGATGAAATCCAAATTACTTTGCTCTGCTCATTCAGGCTCCAAGCCTTAGATGAGAGATTCTGATTTGCATTATAACATGGCCATTGTGCTTAGTTCTGACAAACAGGCAGTGTGTCATGAGGTTGGTCCCAGAATTCAATCAGTTCCAAACCTGGAAAACAGAGTAACTGCACAAAAAACCAGCAGAGCTCTTAGTGCTTTTTGAAAGAGCTAGATTCTGTTCTGTGCTAGAAATTATTCATTCAGAAGCTTTCTCATTGAACTGCATTTCCAGCTTCTGGATATTTCTGAAAGGAAAGAGATGCAATGAAGCCTTCTAGTAATGGAGCCTTGAAAGCCTCTGTGTTACAGCAGAATACATTCACAACCAGGGATCTTACTGTACAGATGGAGGAGAGACAAGACAGGAGTGAAATTGCTCTTTTTCTAGTGATGAGAGTACATTTGTGTCCTGGGTTCAGCAGCAGCAGTAATTTTTTCTCCTTCTTAGTAGCTGGTGCGCTGCTGTGTTTTTGACTTTCAGCCTGCGAACACTGCTGATAACAGTGATGTTTTTAGTTACTGCTCCAGTGTTTAGACTGACCAAGGATTTTGTGAGTCTCATGCTCTGCCAGGGAGGAGGGGAAGCCAGGAGGAAGCAGAGACAGGACACCTGACCCAAGCTAGCCAAAGAGGTATTCCATACCACAGCACGTCATGCCCAGGATGTAACTGAGAGTTACCCAGAAGGGCTAGTGCACTGCAGGGTTGGACTAGGTATTGGTTGGTGCTCGGTTGGGTGGGGTGAGTTATTGGTCAGCGGGTGGTGAGTGGTTGTATTCTCTTCCCTTGTTATTTCCCTTATCATTATTATTATTGGTAGCAGCAGTAGTGGTTTGTGTTATACCTTAGTTACTGGACTGTTCTTATCTCAGTCCATGGGAGTTGCATTCTTTTTGATTCTCCTCTCTGTCTCTCTGGGAGTGGGGGGGGCAAAAGGGGGAGGGGGGAGAGAGGGACTGCATGGCTAACTTGATGACAGGGTTTAAACCACGACAATGTGGCAGCCACCTGGTCATCTCAGCTGGCTGCAGTATTTCAGGATGTGTTGTCCTGCCCCCCTTGGTTTTTATTTTCAGCTAAGGGAATATTTTGGAAACCTACCATCCCAAGATGAGGGTAGGAGGAGAATTGATCTGAAATGTCCTCAGAGGTGGTCTCCAAACTGCTGCTTGTCCTGGTCAGATTAATCCTAAATGTAAAAACTTTTAAAGGTAAGAAGTAGTACAGATTTAGGTATAATGGAGTGCCAGATTTTAGCCTGTATGTAAATTACACAGTTCTCTCTCTCTCTTTCTCTGTTTGAAGAGGCATTTTTTCCCTCTTACTCATCTAAATTAACTGTTGTTCCTTTTTGCTGCAGCTATTCATAGTCTGAAGTTGAGTCGCAACCATGTGGACTGGCACAGTGTGGATGAAGTGTATCTTTACAGTGATGCGACAACATCTAAAATTGCAAGAAGTGTTACACAAAAGCTGGGGATTTCCAAAGGTAATGTTTTTCAGTGTTCGTAAAGAATACTGTAAATACCAGCATTTTAAATTTGTTAGTGGAACACTAAGGGGAGATTGCAGGTTTGAAGTTTTAATATGTCACTTAGCCCACTTTGACCATTGCATTTTTTAGAGTAAATTAAGGTCCTTAGGTTGGTGTACATAATTGCAACTAGATGTGAATCGGCTATGACTTACTTTTGTTACATATTTTATTATTATTTTGGATGCAGCAGTTAACACTACGTAATAAATATATGAAAATATTACAGTGGCAGAGTCTAGCAGCTACAATGTAAGAATTACAGACTCCTTTGCAACCTTAACTTTGCAGCCTGTGTACTTGCATAATATGATGCATTCCTTAAATACATGTTCATACTGTCCCCTCACCATCTCTTGTAGTTTTATCCATTCATTAAACAGACATATGAACTTAGAGGAGGGGTGAAGCATTTAGACAGAAATTGTTTCAAGTAGGGATCCAAGCTCATTTAAGCTCAAAACCAGCAGTCATAAATCCAGCAAGGCTGAAATGGTTGGAAGAGAGGATGGTCTCTCTCAAGCAAAAGTTAGATTATTGCCAACCTTGAAAATTGGAACTCATTCTCTCAGTTGTGGTGCTTCTGTGCACTGCTGGAAAACTACGAAAACAAGAACATACACATTTATCTTTTTCCTTGGTCTCTGAAGAAACAAGATCAGGTAATAGGTTTGCCTTTAATCTCCATGTCTCTGGCCTGTGATTAATGCCTTCTTACACCACAGGGCTCTTGGGTGGATAATTAATTAAATGTTTGCCAAAGCTTAATATAATTCAGTGCTTCAGTTCCAAAAGTAGTCTGTGTCCAAAACACAATTTAGATACTGTGTAATAAATAATAAGTAAGATCTGACCTAAATCATTTGAAGGGAAAAATATCAAATAAAAGCCCACTTGATGAACAAAACCTGTCCTGTGTAAAAATTGCCTTTAGCATTTCTATAGTGTTTTCTTCCTTTTTAAAACCAAAAGAAGTTGGTTTCAATTTTTGTGGAGGGAAATGATGCTGCCTTCTTCTCTGTGACCATCTGAAGGGGTTGCTGGCCTCTTGTGCAGGTTATGCAGGGCTGCGATCCTCTGTATGGGTTTGTCACTAGACGGGGATGAAGACACGCTGTGCCAGTGGGTTTCTCAAGCCATTGGTGTAATAGTGAGAGAAAACCCATGTTTGCCCTGGGTAACTGATTTTTGGATTGGCCACTGGACTGGAGAATGAGTGGGGAAATTTGAGGTTGGATCAGCTTGAAATAAGATACAGCTTTTCCCCATAAAAATGAAAAAAAAAATATAAAGCTTTTCAACCAGCTCTCTTAAGTGGGTCAGAGAGAATGACAGTGTTTATCAGGTTCTGGGGCAGATAATTTCCATGATTCCTTCCATGCTGTAGGAGTAAGGTAGAAATACAAGGAAGTTTAATGACTGGGACACAAAGAAGAAGGGTATGGTGTTGTAAAAGTGGATGGACAGCTATTTTCTAAAAAGTGTTTTTTAAGAATACTTCTGGAATTAGTTACTTTTACAGCAGGAATGTCCTAGTAATACACTGACTGATACAATTAATATCATCTAGTTGCAGATATTTATAAATACATGCTATTCCTTTATGTATAAATTTGTTTTCAAAATACTTTAATGTGTTGGTCTGAGAAAAGTCAAGCTTTTGTCAACTTCATAGAATGTAACTGATCTAGGATAATGTTTTTTCTACAGCTTTAAGTAGTGGGACAAGGCTACATAGAGGCTATGTAGAAGAAGCTACATTAGAAGACAAGCCACCACAGATTAGTCACATTGTGTTTGTTGTGCATGGTATTGGGCAGAAAATGGACCAAGGAAGGATCATCAAAAATACAGCTATGTGAGTGCTTTGTAGTATTTGCAATACCCATCTAGCCTGGTTATAAGGCTGACATTAACAAATGACAGCAGACCCTTTGGTTTAAGCTGTATCTTTTCGTGTTTCCTTGTGCTCCTCTTCCCCTGAGTCTTTATATTGTGGGTACGCTACTTTCTATGTGAATTTGGATGAATGGACTTAGTGAGAGTAGCTGCAAGCAAGAAGAGCAAAGATCTATTCTGTTTTTATGACCAACACTTGCAGCTTTACAAGGGCATGTAATGACAGGGCAAGGGGGAATGTCTTTAAAGTGACAGAGGGAAGATTTACATTAGGTACTAGGAAGAAGTTCTTCCTCACCTTGTGAGGGTCCTGAGGCACTGGCGCAGGGTGCCCAGAGAAGCTGTGGTTGCCACATGCCTGGCAGCATTCAAGGTCAGGTTGGAAGTGGTTTGGAGCAACCTGGTCTAGTGGAAGGTGTCCTTGCTCATGGCACGGGGTTGGAAGTGGATGATCTTGAGGGTTCCTTCCAACCCAAACCATTCTATGTTTCAAGATTCTGTGCCTTATAGGGGACTAGCCTGTGAATTTCTAACACCATTGACTTTGCAGACAGAGCAGGGAGCAATTTTTCATTTGATCAAAATCAAGGGGAATCTCCATTGTTCTGGCTAGTTGTCAGAATAGCAGGCAAGAGAAGCGTATACTGGCAGGAGAAGGGAAACAGGGAGCTAGCGGGAATGTTGGCTGTCAACTGGACAGTTCCTTCATGCTGTTGGAAGCTATTGCTGAGACTGTTCATGGAGTTCTGTGCATAGATACCAGTTGAAAACTAAAGTGTGACTGAAAGCTTACTGAATGTGTATTTTGAAGACTAGTTTGCAAATGGCTTGTAATTTGACATTTGAGGTAATTCCAAAGGCCAGTTAGGAACTAGATAATCTTAAGTTCCTTTCCAAACCTAAGTATTCTATGAATGCGGAGAGAACTCCTGAGCTACTGAGACTGCTGCACCTGGAAAGATTTTTGAGTATTAGATGCAGTTGTAAAGTCATGATGAGTAAAGTGATGATGACAATGTTAATTACAGATCTGTATTGTGCAAATATTTTAGTATGTGTTTCCCACGTAGTTCTATGTTCCGTGAAAATTGACAGGAATAGTGACATACCAGTGACTCCTGTGAACATGTATGTAGAACTGGGATTACTGATTTCTTCTTAAGAGTTTTGTAAACCTCCCTTTAAATCCAGAATGGCAATGTATGTCAGTGCTAATGTGTCATTGCTGTTGTGTGTACCATCATGTCAGCAGGCTCTTGTCTTCTTTCAGCTCGTTCTTCTGCTCTAGTGTCCTCTGGTGTGGTAGAGCATAACTCTTGATTTCACTGCTGTGTCATTTGTCATCTCAAAGCAGCTGCCTGCTACTCCACACTCCCCTTGTTCTAGCACTTACCTGCTCTTTTATTTGTGTTGTTTAAGAGCAAGCAATCAAACCAAAGAGAAGAGGATCCACAGCTCTTGATAAAAAGCTGGTTAGTCACCAAAATAAATATAAAAATTTAATTTATTTTTTTAGGATGCAATTACTTTGGAAGGGCAGAGACCCTAAGTTGCTGGTTTAACAGCAAAAAAAAAATAAAACTCCCATCTTGGAACCATTAAGGTTTTCTATTTTTTCTTTTTCCCTGCCTCATTTTCTGTTGAACATACATACAGGGGTTGTACGGGTGGTCTAACTTCAGCTCAGGACACAGTGCATAGGTGTTCATGCCATAAGAAGTCCTGCTTTAATTGGCAGCCCATTATGTGAATTTTTTTTATCTACAAAGGAAGCAAGACTTTTTATGCTTCAGTAGATCTTGCTCATATTCTCAGGAAATACCAGTCAGTATTGCATAGCCTTTTTATGTGCTAATTGTTGGTATAAATTGTGTATTCTTGTACAAAATCTGCAAATTAAAAAAAGTTGGTGTTTGGGTTGGATTTTTATTTCCTTTTAGTAGCTTTAAACTTACCAGTAAGGAACATCCCATATGTTGTAGGAAGAGATTTCAGAAGAAATGCCTGCCAAGCCAGCACAATGGCAGCTCTCACAAGCCGTACTAGAACTTTCTCTTAGTACCTTCATCCGTGATGTATGTGTGTATTTTTTTTATTTTTTCTTTTTCTTTTTTTTTTTTTGCATTAGGGAGACAGGAAGTCAGACGTTGCCTTTTGAAAAATCGTAAGCTCGATAAGGACAAATATTTTTGGACTGCTCCCATGTTAAAGCAGCAGCTAAAGATTTCAGTGCGTTTTTTTTTCCTTTTAAATGCACATTCTTTAATTTGAAACATGTAGTTGCAGCCATGCCAAATCTGATAACTTAAGCCATACATCTGCCCATCAGTGTCACCACTCCTTCCCTCACCAATATATGGGTACCACCGAGTAACAGATGTAGCAGGCATTATTATCCCTCAGAGCTCATCCTTGCCTTGGGTTGCATGCAGCTGTGAAGGACGTGGCTGTCACTTGTGATGCACAGTTATAATGTGTCCTGGTGTGGGAATCTTGTGGTAGGTGTGCTCCTTATGGTAGGTGTGCTCCTTAGAAGTTGCTTTTGGTTTAGGCCCCAGGACATCTGACAGGAGACATTCCCTGCAGAGAGCCACCAGTCCTCTCAGTGGATGCTGAGACATGGATTTATATGACACTTTTCATCCAAGGTTTTTAAACTGCAATGTGTTATAATTTGGTGGAAAGCAAGCAAACTTTTACCTAAGAAACATGTCCTGAAAGCAGGTATTAGAGAGGTGGGGGTCGGTCTCTTCACTTAAGTAATAAGCGACCGGACAAGAGGATATGGCCTTAAGTTGTGCCAGGAATGGTTGAGGCTAGATACTAGAAAAAATGTCTTCACCAAAAGAGTTGCCAAGCATGGAACAGGCTGTCATGGGAAGTGGTGGAATCACCGTCCTGGAGGTATTCAAAAGACATATAGACATGGTGCTGGGTTAATGGTTGGACTCAATCTTAAAGTTCTTTTCCAACCTAAATGATGCTATGATCCTGTTTTGAGTACAATTTGCTTGAGTTTTATATGGTAGAGAGAGATGCAGTCTGGGTGAAATACAAGACCTGATGGAGAATGGTGGAAAAAGGAAAGGATGGCCCCAGAGAAAAAAAGGAAGAAATAAAAAAAGAAAGTGTGTGATTCTCTGGGGAGAGAACAGAGATAGGGCTGGTCAGGCAAGGCAAGCTCCGTGACACGTTGCACTTTTTGGTATGGTGCTTGGAGGGACTCCGGGGTCCGCAGAAGAGAATGGTTCAGGTGCCTTCCACTTCTACAATTCACAAAAAAAAAAAAATCTCTTGTGCATTTTGTCTTTGTCACATATATTTATTGATGCTTCTTCATGGGTTCATCCTAGCTTGGAATAAAACTTTTGTATTTAGCTAAACCTGTGTGAGTGCAACACTTCAGTTCATAGCACAAAAACATAGCCTCACTTGAACAAGTGGTCCCAAAAGAAATAAAAGGAAAAAGAAGTGCAAAACCACAGTTTATGATGCAGATGTTGAATACTCTGCCTGTTAGCCAGACCAGTAAGAGACCCAAACAGAGCTCATTTGATAGGCTCTGTCCTCATGTTACCAGCTGGAGAAGAAATTGGTGCAGCTCATGTGATGTTTCTGTATCATTAGGCAGATCCTGGTGATTATAGAGGTGAAAACAGAACTCTCTTTCTAGGGTGATTTGAAATTATATGTGCTAATTTCATTAAGTAATGGAGTTCAATCTAATTAATGTGGCTAGATGCTGTGGTTGCAGGATGTCCTTTAAGTACATAAATGGAAAAGAAGCATTTTATCGATGCTTGAATGAACAGGTCCTTGGTAGATGTGACATAATTCTGTTTTTCCACAGTGTACTTAAACACATTTATTATCTAAATGTAGACCAGCAGCTGGTACAGCAAGCTGTTCCTGTCAGTGCTGATATTAACTGCAGAACTTGTCTGGGAAGAGACAGTACCTGCTCCAGGCTGGAACAGTGATTCAGCCAACCTAACGTGAACAGAATAATGCACTGTGAGCTGCTTTGGTAGTATAAGAGTGATTATTTAAGGATGAAAATAGCATATTCTGTATTTCTGTATAAGATATTATGGCATAAAATGCTTAATTGGAGGGGGGTTGTTTGCTGTCAGGTGCAATATTCTGGCAATAGTAGGTTTCAGATAAGGTACAATGTTAACTTAAAAAAAAATAATTTTGGGATATCCTTTTATTGTACTCACTTTAATATTGTTATTTGGAATATTTTTTCACTGAAATACGATGTCTGATTTTGTTGAACTTGTGCTTCTGGATTGAGAGGGTAGGGGTTGTCCTAATACATTTAAAATAGAATTTAGGAATGTTACTATCCATGTCTCAAATCTCCTTTAAAAAATCCTGTTGTTTTACCTGGCTTATGTAAAGATCAGACCCTCTAAATTTCATTAGCTCCTGTGCTACGAAAATTGAATGGAGTAGCTGCTCTGTGTATTTCTATAGAAGCTTTAATGTTGTGACACTTCTTGGCTGCTCTTACCCTAAAATCGGCATCTGTCTGCCTCTGTCCAAATTTTCTATTTTGATTCAAAAATTGTATTTGCCTGTGCTGCTGCTCGTAGCACAGCACTTGCTGTGTGCAAAAGCAATGTCACTTTGGCATTCCGTAATCACCAGTTACATTTTTATTGCAAGTCCCATTAGAAAGCATTTTAATTATGGATTATCATTATAATAATTACCTCAGAATAGCTATTTTGGTAAATTTCCAGTGGTGTAGAAGCCCTTACAGAGTGCAGAGCCTCTCAGAGGCCTTTCAGTGCATTAAATACGTGCTGCTGGAATCAAGATTCTCTGTAAAATTTTTCCTATAATTTTTAGCTTTTCAGATACTTTGTAGCTTTGCCTATTTTCCATTTAAATGCTTGCGTTGCATTAAATACATATTACATGCTTGCTTTCCATCCTTAAGTGCTGGTGATATTTCTGAAATTAAGTATGCAAATGGTAAAAATTGTCTTACAGGTTTCAACTTGAGCTTGCTGTGCAAGCTAAATGAAAAGTTCAGCTCAAGAGGTAAAAGGTGATAGTTAGGTCATTAATTGCTTTCATAAGAGCTTGTTTTGTGTAGATTTATTAATTATCTAACATGCCTGCACATTGAAGGGAAGCTGTAACAGCCTGTTTAGAACTTAGATGTATCTATAGATCTGTTCTTGTTCCCATTCTTCCTCCAGCCCTCATTTCTGCCCAGTGCTGCCCTTTTACTGCCCACACCAGCACAATTGTCTGTGTGGCCCCATTGTAAACTGAATCACTGCCGTTTGTCTGAAAAACTGGAACCCCATCTGGAAGATGCAAGTGAGTGGTGAGGAGGCAGGGGATGACAGAAGTGACAGGGAATGCCTGATCTGCTTTATGGCAAAGCCAACATCTCCATGAAGGGCAAGCCTGCCTGTTGTTTGGAAAGCAGTGCTGAGGAGGGAGGCCCTCACACTTGGAGCACCTGGATTTCCACAGGGATCTTGTAATCAACTAAGCAAGCAGCTTGCGTTCTTTTGATCCTGCTGAGTCCGATTATTCTTGAAAACAAAGTGTGAATCACCATCATGCTACTTTGTTTGCACCCTAGAACTTCCATCTTTCTTCCAAAATAAAATGAGCCTGCATATATCATAGAGCAGCAATCTTAATGTATCTGGTCTGAGAGCAGATGAATCCTTGAAGAACAGTGGCAGAAGATGACTTGTGTCTTGCAGTTGGTCTTTGAAATCCACCTTGAGTAAGACTTGAGTTGGCATTTCTTCAATGCAGCTAAGCTTTTGGAAACAGCCCCCCTTCCATTTCCTCTGGCTTGAACAGATCTCAATTTTTGTTACTCATGTCTGCTACTCTCACTTTGACTTACTAAATTTAGCTCGTCAGGCCTGAGTTTCCTCAATAACTCCTGGTATTATTTCCTCAAAGAGGCAGCGAGTGCTGCCCTCCATATGAGGGAACCCCAGAGTAGTGAAAGCAGCTGAGGAATGCTTTAGTGCATAATTTACCAGTTTTGTGAGCAAATCCAGGAATGGATCTACACAGTTTTGCAGGTAGTAGTGAGAGCTGAGGGTTGTTTTTCCTGTGGGGACATCCCGTTGCCCTATCTCTTAACTTGAGAGTTCAGAGCAAGAAGTTGACAGGTCTAACGCTTTTAAAATTAAAGACCATTCCCTTTTGCTTAGCTGTGGATCGTCTGACTGAAAAGAGTCTGTAAAGGTAACTTGGAATGAGTGACGTTTTTGAGCCTTCAGGCATTTTGCTTTGTTACCAGCTATCAAGGTCATTTTATAACATTTGCGAACTGGCTGAAGCTAGCTTGGTTTGTAGCTCCCCAGTTTTTAGTGTAATATTTGTGAATGATAGACAAGAGTAAAATTAGTAGCATAAGATTAAAAAACTCCAAAGCAATAATCCTAAATATGTTAACTTATCTCCAGAATATATTTCCTTAAGCAAGGATGTGTATATATGAAAATAGGGTTTATTATTTATTATTCTAATTGGAGAAAGACAGACAAGCACATTTTCTTTATGGTGAGTCTCAAAGCATCTATTTTCAGGCCATTGCTTCTTTCATGGAAAACAGCAATATGTCAAAATACTTTCTAAGGTATGTATTGCATCTGTGCCTCAGTGGTGGGTTTTTTCCTTAGAAAAACCATAAATTGTAGTTGTTGCCATGTGTATAGATTTAAGTAATTGTTGCTTTGGGGTCAGTATTTCAATGTCCATTTGTATTGGAAAGGAGAAGGTTTCTCTGCCTGTTCGGATGAGGATTTATTGCTTCAGTTGGTAGTTAAGTAGAGAGACTTGCCATCTCATAAAATAACTCAAAATATTTAAAAGCCAGAAGAAGGAAAACAAAAACAAAACAAAAAAAAAACCCAAACACTCACCCCCAGCCAAAAAAACCCAAAGCAAACCAACAAAAAAACCTGAAAAAACCCACAACTACAACACCTTTATAGCAGAGCAGATAAGCATATTTATAGCTTATATATAGCACATATGGATGCTGGGGTTTTGATGTTAGCATAGCCACATTGCTTGGCAATTACACTAGGTTTCGTTAGGATTTATAATATCAAACTGTTGATCAGAATCAGTGGGAGCTGTTGTATAGTGCCATTCACTGTAAATGAGATGTGTTGCACTGGGAATTGTTCTGGTGTATTTCAGTGCCTCCACGATTCTTGCGATCAGGACATTGCTGCTGTAAAATAACAAAAGAGAGGATAATCGTACCTCTGACAGTATTTGGCTAGTAGCACTGAACTGGATTGCCTCAGGAAGTTTAATGAAAAGTGTAACAATTAAAAGTTTTAGTAACTATATAGTTCATAATTAGCAAAACCTCCAGTAAGTAATTTGTCTTCTTAAGGTCAGCATGCAATACAGTGTATCATAGTGGAGGAGCATGCTCAAAACATTGAGAAATGCAATTGTTGCATATTTGATGTGACATCAGTGAGACGGCAATTAATAAAAATTTGACAAAGCGGAACTTTGTGCACTTCTAACAGAATGCCTTTTGCAAGGCATAAGGGAACATGCAGAGGTGGGGTTTGGTTTTATGTGCTTTTGAATGTTTGTCCATAATAGTTCATAGAATCATAGAATAGTTAGGTTTGGAAAGGACCTTAAGATCAGCAAGTTGCAACCCCCCTGTCATGGGCAGGGACACCTCACACTAAACCATGTCACCCAAGGCTCTGTCCAGCCTGGCCTTGAACACCGCCAGGGATGGAGCATTCACAACTTCCCTGGGTAGCCCATTCCAGTGCCTCATCAAGTCCAGTCTTTACTCCAGGACTGCCAAGTCCACCGCTGAGCCATGTCACTAAGAGCCTTGCCTACACATTTTTGGAACACATCCAGGGCTGGTGATTCTACTGCTTCCCTGGGCAGCCTGTTCCAATACCCGGTCACCCTTTTGATGAAGAAATTTCTCACAATATCCAATATAAACATCCCCTGGCACAGCTTGAGGCTGTTTCCTCTTGTCCTGTCACTTGTTACTTGGGAAAACAGCCCATAAATTTTTCCTGCAGAAGTTCCCTGACAGTATTCTAGGCCAGGTCAGATGGTTTAAACAACCTGGTCTAGTAGAAGGTGTCCCTGCCAATGGCAGAAGGGTTGGAATTTGGATGATCTTGAAAGTCCCTTCCAACCCAAACTGTTCTGTGATTCTAAGTTTGGGTCCTGCTGGAGGCTGGACCATGTCTGGATAATCTCAGCTGACAGGAACAGGAACCCTCCAGACCTAAGTGCATTTCACAAAATGTTGGATAAGGAAAGAGAGCTTGGCACTGCTTTTAGGAGGGGAGACTTGAAGCTTTTTCTGAAAGCTCTGACAGAATTGCTGGGCTGCACTGTTTTTTTCCAAACTCTTATATCCCACATTAGAAAGGAAACTTTTAGTTAAAAAAATCCTGTGTCAGATTGCCTGTTAATAGGTTTGGTAATACCTGGATCCTTTAGAACAGGAAGAAAACCTGTAGCTATTTGAAGATGGGGATGTCAGTAGCTCTAGTAGGTGTTTGTAAAATTTACAGCTGCTAATGATGTGTAGTTTGGATATTCTTTCACACTCTGTTAGGACCAGGATGTTTACTTGTCCCTTCACTTAAAGTAATTGTTGCTGTGTGGAAATCTATGCTTTACTCATAAAACCTTTGTATGCTTTTAGTGCTTTTAAGCCTAGAAGCTTCAGAATTGAATTTTGGATTGCTGCTTGCCTGGTTTTCTTCTAAACTTAACTGTTTCTGAATTCATCTAGCTAGCCACTATAATCCTTCATGCAGAGAAAGTTAAGGTGTCTTGGCAATACCAAAGAACTGTTCCAAAGAATATTCATTTAGATTTTAGGTCCCTACATTTCCCTACATGGTGCTAGTAACCATATGATTTTGTTCAGACAGGCATATTTCTCTTTTGTTTTGGTTACTCAGAGACTCTAGGAATGTTAATGTATTTGCTGAATTTTTATCTTCTTGATGATGTAGAAATTCTCTGTGGCTGAAGTTCAGCTCTCACACAAGCGTCCTGAGAGGCATGTTGTGTGGGGCGATAGTGCAGAGGGTTGCTTTGTGCTTTGCAAGGCTAGGTCAGTTCTGGCCTTAAATCAACTCTGCTTTAAGCAGATCCTCTTGCTGAAATATTCCGCCTACCTCCCCACTATCATGGGAAGGACATTCTGCTATCTCTTTAAACTAGAGACTAGGAGATTAGAAGTGCAATCAAACCAGGCTTTAAAAATAGAGATGCTGATCATTTGCATTTCTTGGCTGTTTGGTCAGGCCATCGATAATGGCTTTGGAAGAAAGGATGTTCCTTCTTCCCCCTCTTTATTCCCCCTCTTTTTTTTCCCCTTCTTAGAAAGTAGGTTTCAGTTATGGAAAAGTGTGTTTTGACTACCAGCTTCAAAAATTTGGTACACTGTTGAGCTGCTTTTGTAGTATCATAGTGGGCCTTTCTTGGGAAAAAAAAAACATGTAGGACTAGGAGTATTCATTATCTTTGTAGAAAATATTTTTGCAAGGCATTGGCTTTCATACTCTTTCCTCAGTGAAGTGTGTTCCTCTTGCTGTGCAGCTGATAAGGCTGAAGTAAAAACGTTGCAGGCATTTTGCCCAAAGCCACCATCTTTCTGCAGAACTTGGGAGCTGCTTGTGATGGCTGCAGCTCATCTCTATGCTTGTTCCATCAGACATATCTGCCTTCAGCTCTTCTGTGCCGTCTAAATCCTGCTAGCAACCTGTGTCCAAGCAGAGCAACAGCTACCCTGGGAGACTAAGAACAAGTTTGGTCAATACTTCTAACTTTCTATCTGTATTTTCACCTCCAGTGGAACCTTATGGGGAAGATTTGGGCAGGTCCTGACTTCATCTTGCAGCTATCTGCTCTGTACTCCTGACTTAGTTTTAAAGGGGCCTGAAACTCAGGACAGGAGCTTGGCAGAGTTGTTGATGCAGAAAATGCACATCAAATGAAGCAGCTTAAGTGATTACTGCCTCAGGTACTGCTAGTGATGCAGGTTAAACTTTCTCATTTCTACTGAAGGAGAGCAGAGGAGTATTAATATATTCAAGGAAGGTATCTCAGCTACAGGGTTAAACTTACTAAACTGTATTTGGACTGATGGAAGTACAGATGGGAGATTAATGTCATCATGCCTTTAGTTGTAGCAATCATTAAAAGGGGTTTGCTTTGAAAATGGGAAAAGAAGTATTGAAACTCTAGGCTTTGCCTGAAATGAAATTCCCTCTGCTGCCTGGAATTGGGAACCAGCTCCTCAAAACCCAGCACTGTGGCCTCTTGGTCAGATTTAGTTTGTTGTGCTCATCTTGAAAAATGTTAATACCATGGGGAAACAAGATTCATGTAAAGGAAGAAAAGGGAAATATAACACTTTCACAGTTTGGTTGCTTAATGATTTTGATAGAATGCACAGATATTGTACTATCTTGTATAATTTCATGCTGGGTTTAATTCTTTACTGATGGGTCGTGCACACAGCGAGTAAAGTAGTTTGTTTTTTTTAATATGCCATTATTCCTGTTTTACTCCAAACAGAGAGGGCCAGATATTCTTTGGGGATTAGGTATTTTAAGTTTCTCACATCCCTTGAGGGAGGTGCCTCAATGTTCATGTTCAGATACACTTTAAAAGTTAAAATTGTCTTTTAAAAGGACAGTTAGCCTTTTCATCTGCTGCTGCACGTTGAAACACTAATAAATGATACTATTTCTCACTCTGAGAGCTCTCAAGCTTTCCAATTTGGAATGTAAAATTAAAATAAAATTCTGACTTTTCAAGCAATATTTTTAATATTTTTCTGTATGTTGAAAAGTACCTAATGACTGATTTCAGTGATTCAAGATTTTCAAGTTGGTGGTCAAATTCTTAATTTTCAGTCACATTTTACCTCAAACCCACCAGAGTGAACAGAAATCTTTCAGATCAATCTATATGGTTTATGTTAAGCTGATAGTGTAATATAGTTAAAGTTTTTAAACTCTTTTCAGTGTGTAATGCACAGAATTTTTCATTATATTGAGAGTTTAAGTGCTTCATAACAGAAGCACGAGGTTGAGGTAGTTAGCTATTAGCATTGAAAAGTAGTAATGCAAGAAATGTGGTGTTGCTGAATGCATTTGCTGTATTTGATAAAGAGCACCAACACCTTTACAGGAACATGTTATTTTTTATTTTTTTTGTAGGATGCGAGATGCTGCAAGAAAAATAGAAGAAAAGTATTTTTCTGATATCCCAACAGTTGCTGAATTTCTTCCAGTTGAATGGAGATCAAAACTTACCCTTGATGAAGGTACATTGCTTGGTTCTTCTGCTGCAGTCTGCAAAATTGTCCCCAGAAGTTCATGCAGTGTTCTACGCCCATGTCTTGTTTGGATTTTATCATTCTCTTGCGTTTAACTCAAGTCTCTATTTTTGTTTTCCCTCAGACACAGTGGACTCCATTACTCCAGATAAAGTACGAGGTTTAAGGGATATGCTGAACAGCAGCGCAATGGATATCATGTATTACACCAGTCCTCTTTACAGAGATGAAGTAAGTGTGGTTTTATGTTGTTTTTACTACAGCAGGGCATAGAGGCTGAAACAAATTGGACTTAGGAGTGTAAGGAATGTTTCCTTCTGAGAGACCCTGTATGAAGAATACAAACATTTTGCAAGTATGTAGTGGTAATCCATAGTAATCAAAATACAGAATTTTAAGAGTGAGAGGAGTAGAGAAACAGCAAAAAGTACAATCAGTGTAATTTATTTAGAGCAGAAATAACTATCTAAAATCAGAGCTTGGAAAGGCGAAGGGTGTTTTACAGGATTTTCTTGCAACTGCATATTCAGAGCAATGGGAGGCCATAGAGTTGAGATTATTCTTACCTCTTGCAAAATCTGTAGACATTTGTCACTTAGTTTTTGTCAGTTCTGAGCTCAGATGTGATGGCAGCATGTGCAAACATTCCTGAACCAGTTTGAATTCACTTGTGTATTTGCCTTGTAGGAAAAAATGAGATGACCCTCAGTTACCTGTTTGTTAGGGGACTGTTTGTATACTGGATGCTCCCATCTTACCTTGCTACATCTGTGTAGGCACATGTGTGCTTTTGTGTAGCTGTACAGTGACCCCGTTAATCAGAGGGGAAAAGCCTTGAATAAATGGTAAAGTAGCCTGTAAATCATAGAATGGTTTGGGTTGGAAGGGACCTTTAAAATCATAGAATCATAGAATAGTTAGGGTTGAAAAGGACCTTAAGATCATCTGGTTCCAACCCTCCTGCCATGGGCAGGGACACCTCACACTAAACCATATCACCCAAGGCTTCATCCAACCTGGCCTTGAACACTGCCAGAGATGGAGCATTCACTACCTCCCTGGGCAACACATTCCAGTACCTCACCACACTAACAGGAAAGTATTTCTTCCTTATATCCAATCTAAACCTCTGCTGTTTAAGTTTCAACTCGTTACCCCTTGTCCTATCACTACAGTCCCTAATGAATAGTCCCTCACCAGCATCGCTACAGGCTCCCTTCAGATACTGGAAGGCTGCTATGAGGTCTCCACACAGCCTTCTCTTCTCCAGGCTGAACAGCCCCAACTTTCTCAGCCTGTCTTCATATGGGAGGTGCAAAATATATCTAGTCGAAGTCCGCTGCAATGAGCAGGGACATCTCCAACTAGACCAGGTTATTCAGAGCCCCATCCAACGTGACCTTGCATGTACAGTGCTTCACCTCAGTAACATCCTTTGTGTATCACACTTACTGCAAAACCCCTGTGGGAATGTTTTATGATTAGTTTCTATAGGAATCACAGTTTTTTCTGTATTGATTACATTATATATAGAGTAATGGTAATCATTTTGCAGACTTGGTGCTCTGTGAATTATTAGACTGGGGTGGGGAGAGAGAGACTTTCAAAGTCTGGGGATTTGACGCTACTGTTCATTAAAATTAGGTATATTTAAGTGCTTTAGACTGGCAACATAATTCTTAAACCTAAACTATCTAAGAACATTTCTTTTTCCTGATAACAGCAATGGTGGTGAAATCACTACAAGGCTGTTAACACTGCCAATAGGTATGCAAAAGCTGTGCTTCTTCTGTAACTCAGTAATGCGAAGTTCAGGACTCGGTTCGCCACTGTGTATAGGGTTTCTCTGGCTGATGTGGAACTGAGCAAGAACCATCATGGCAAGTGGTGAACACTCCTGGCAGCTTCAAAATTGATTTTATTTATTTTATGTAATTTTTTTTAAAGCTGCGTTAGAGGCTTGGCATGGTGTGGACCTCTTATGGGAAGCAGCCTAGTGAATAAAGTTCAAGTGTGCTGTCCAGCAATGCATGAAAAATTTAATTCATTGCTCAATAGAACAGTAGTTTTGCAGGTTTATCACCATCCCTCAGGTACAAGAATTGGCAAATAGCATGGGTGCTGTAGCTGTGCTTAGATCTGATTGCAAAAGACTAAGTTGTTTTTTTTTCACCAAATTAAGTGAATTTTCTTTAAATGCTTGCAGCAGTCAACACACAAGTTAATCATACTTTTAGACTGCACTGATAAACGTAACTTTGTCAAAGCAAAGTTACCATTTGAATTTCAAGTATTTGTCAAAAAAACAGAAGTGCTATTTCAGGTAAGATGTTAAAACCCTGAAGAACAGGTTTCTGAAATGCATTTTTGTTACTGCAGCCAAAATGTTTGGGATGAAGGTTTCCTTGAGTTTGTGTTCTGCCAGTGAGTTGTCAGGGATGTGACTTCTTGTTTGATTCTTCTCAGTTGGTTAGAAGTTCTGTGAAGCTCATAGTCATTAAATAGGTTTTGTATGTTTTTTTCACCTTTCATTTTGCCTTTACTTGCAGAAAGGAGACTTGTTTTGGTTTGGAGTTTGTGTTTTGGGGGTTTTTGTTACTCTTCCTTATCCCATTTTATTTTCTGTGACCTAACTTTGCAGAGTTTAAATGCAGCTGTATCAAACTGAGCATTCTTCTGGAAAAGGTTGGCAGTTTTTCACATGTTCATTGTGGCACTTTGTTCTGAGTGCTCATTCCAGCGTGGAAATGAACCTTGTAACTTTGTCTTCAAGCATTCGCATAATCACATGTCCTTGGAATTAGTATTCCTGCTTGCCACTTCATCGTGCCAACATGATTCTTTGTATGCTGTGGGCACTCCTAACATCCAGAAATTCTGAAAGTATCTCAAAAAGAGCTAATTAAACTTTGCTGTGCCCTTGTGAAATAGATTGAGCAATGTGCTGAGTTCAACCTAGAGAAAAGCCGCTATTCATCTGACAACACTCAATGGTAGTTTGATATGAATTTTCTTTCTACTTCCAAGGATTTTCCCCACATGTGGAAGTAACATAACTGCTGCTTGAAAGCATTTGACCACTCTTAAACAACTATCTTCTTTCAAGGGGGAAGAAACTTTGTCATACTGGCTTTCACATGAAAGGACAAAGAGCTGTTTCAGGTGCAGCTGAATTGCTCTGCTAAATGTTACAGCAGCATGGGGGATGATCTCCTCTCTGATTTCAAGCATTGTTTCTTCGGCAGCATGTTAGAATGTCCAAAAGGTGCCTCTGACTTCTGACATGTAATGTGATAGCAGGCAGGTATTAATAATTAAGTGCAGCCCCATGAACATATAAGTCTGGTCTCAAAATTCGGTCTCAAGAATGTTTGCAGCTAAGAGATTCAGCTGTGGCATTTGTGTGTGGCTGCAGGTGAATTGTGCAGGTCCTCATCTGTACAGTGGTCCACAGACTGTCCTGAATCCCTCTTTAAACATTATACAGATAATAAGGAAGAGCAATTAATTAGTATTTTAATGCACACATGCCTGTTTCTACATAATCATTTCACATTTTAATTCTGACCTTGCCAGTGCTGTCTATGGTAACTTAATCTTGGCTGTTAGTGTCTTCAGTGGGTGACTTCGTTTCACATCTCTGTCACTGAAGCTTCCTATTTCTTTAATAATAAATAGCTGTAACAGATTTGAAAGACTAATCCATGCATAGTAAATTTATTGTTGTCACTGTCATTATATCCAGTGCTATATCCAAGTGCTTATTTTACTGATCTTCACTGTATTTACTTGCAGGCTGATTGTAATTGTGTAAATTATTGATATGTTTTGGAAGGAAATGCCTTTAGTACAGGATAAATATTATTTACATCTATCATCCCAAGATCACTACAGATTTAGCCCCACTTCTAAAGAGCAGGGTAATGTGGTGGGTATTGAATGTTTCTCACCAGTTGAGGAAAAGAAATGAAGAAGCCAGGGTCTGGGATGTGGTGGCTGTGGGCTTGGTGTTGGAGTGACATTACAGGCTGTAGGAGGACATGGGAATGCAGTGTGATACAACCAACATAGTATTGCTCCCTTGGACAGACTTCACTTGAAATGGCTTGATGGTTTGCTACTACACTCATATTAAAAAAGGAGAATTAATGACTATACTCTTGGAATTCAGACAAATGTTAACTTCCTAGAGCTTTCATCATCTGTCTTTGATAGGAGGTTTTGCAGTGGAAATGTCCTGCTCTTACGCACTCCTTTCAGCAATAAAAGGCAATTGTTTTATGTGTGTTTGAAAATGAGAGGGATGTAAGGCAGGAAATTTTTACCTGAAGACTATTTCAACACTGCTTTTGCTTGTTCTATTGAGCTTCATAGTCAAGGAGCTGCTTGGCAGCACTTTCATGGCTGGTTTAATTTATTTGATTGTCCTTGAATGTGTTCTCAGTTAGAAAGTAATGGATTACTGTTCTCTCTGAACCTGAACTTAGTCTTGAATGCAGTGACTTGGTTGAAAATGGGTTAGATTCAGCTTTTCAACAGCAAAAGGAGTACTGAGAGAGACTCTCAGTTTGGGACATGCTGGCAGTTCCTTTTCTGTAATGTCACTGAGACATGCAACCATTCCTGCCTGTTCATATAGCTGAGTTCTAGCCTCTCAGTCTGCTGTTGTGACACTTATCCATCAGTGATGCCACCAGGGAACACAATGACTGTTGTATTCTGGAGGGTCAACAGTCTTATCATCTGCATTGTGTGCTGGCATGTTCTCCTGGCTCATGTAAGGAAACGCTCGTTATCTTTGCTTTCACGGTCCTTTACAAATCCATCCTTGAGCTGCAGCGCTTTCATTGGTTTCAAGGACCTTCTACTACCTCAAGTTGGCTCACACACCTTCTTATTGCCTGCTTGCTGAATTTCAAGTGAGTTTCTTCTGAAAAGTGCTTTCTTCTGAAGTTCTCTTGACATTTGGAGGGAGCTGCTTGCAAAACTGAGAGTTCCTCAGATCTCCTTAAAATTCCTTTCCCGTGAAGCCTACCAAAACAGCCCCACTATTGAAGCTGGAGGGATCGCAGAGGTCAAGTTCCCTCAACTCCGTTTTCATATGTAGCTGCCTGTTGTTTTATTCCCTCTTGGGCTTCAAGCTGTCCAGTCGATGAGAGTTCTGTGGAGACTGCAGAAAGGACCTATGGAAGTTACAGGAAGGGCATGATCAGAGATGGGAGCAGTCAGAGCTCAGAAGAGGACAATCAGCATAGCCCAAGGGGAGAGTGTTTTTGTTGGCTTTGGCAGATCAAAGAAGTTGGGATGGCAGTGCTCTATCCAAGTTTTGTCAGCAAGCAGGTCATTGAGGATTTGAGCAAAAGCAGTGCAAGCTCTGCATTACTTCTGTGCTTAAGGTGCTAGCAGAGGCTTTTTTTCCTTCTTTTCTTGAAAAAAATAATTTCCTGGATATTGAGGGGAAAATGTCATCTCCTACCCAGGTATTTTTGGCATGCACTGAAAAGCCCCTTTGAGCCGAATGATCTGCCTGCTAGAACGAGTGGGGGGTGAAGTTCTTCCTCCTGCTTGTGTTGTGGTTTAGACCCAGCTGGTAACTCAGCACCATGCAACCTCACTCATGCTCACTCCCTCTTCCCCACTTCCAGGCAGGATGGGGAGGAGACTCAAAAGAATTTAAACCTCATGGGTTGAGATACAAACAGTTTAATAACTAAAATAAAGTAAAATATAGTGATAATAGAAAGAATACCAACAATAGTGATAGTAGGAAACAGCAAAAGAAGAAATCACAAGTGATGCACAATACAGTTGCTCACCACCCACTGACCAGTGCCCACCCCAACCCAAGCAGTGATCTCTCCCTTCTGGGTAACTCCCCCCCAGTTCATATATTGGACATGACGTGTTGTGGTATGGAATACCCCTTTGGCTAGTTTGGGTCAGGTGTCCTGTCTCTGCTTCCTCCTGCCTTCTTGCGCCCCTCCTCAGTGGCAGAGCATGAGACTGAGAAGTCTTTGGCAACAATTGAAACACGAGTGTGTTGTCAGCATTCTTCTCAGACTGAAGCCAAAACACTGCACTGCACCAGCTACTAGGAACAAAAATAACTGTTACAGCTGAAGCCAGAACAGCCTGGAACTCCTTGGTGTAAGTCCGGGAAGTGTCTGTCTGTCCACCATGCACAAAGCCAATTTCCCTTCTGCTTTGCAAGAAACAGGCATGCTTGTTTATGATTGTGTCTTTCAAGGCTGCTTTTGCATCAGAGAAGGAATGAACATCTGTTTTGTATGCTGGTGCCAGGGATTTAAAGGTTTGCTTTCCCAGCTCAGCGCAGAATGCTGTTAAATGTTCTGCGTGAAAGGGTTTCAGCAGCTCTTCATGTTTCACTGCTTACACAGTTACTTGCTCCCCATAACGATCCAGCAGTTCAGGCTTATCCACCACCAAAGAGATAGTTAGAGACATGATCTTTCTGCTCTCATTATCAGCCTTGCTGCAGCTCCTTCTGCCTCAGATGGCATTGGCATGTCTCATCAGATCCAGACTCCCATCTTGTCTTTATAAAACACATGCCCTTGCCACCAGGATTCCTGAATGGGTGGAATAGGTGGGCTGTTATTCTCTGCCTTCTTGGAAGCCATATGCCAAGCAGGCATTCAGCTGGAAAGTATAGAGGATTTTTAGTGGGATCAAGTCCAACAGCCTGTTTCTTGGTCAGCAGTCTGGCTTTTGGCTTCCCCTCAAATTGCACAGCTGTCACGATGGTTCTCCATGGATGTGCAGAAAGACTGTTCCTTACTTTGCCTTTAATTTGGTTTGTGAAGGGCATTGAGCATTTAACCTCAGTTTGTCAGAGTATGAACTGACGACTTCTGAGCAACTTGATCCTGTGGTCTTGAGTTTCCTGCATTGAAGATCTATTGGCAAAACTTCAGCTGATACAGGGAGCTTCAGGAAACTAGTAATGTAGTAATCAATCTCCTTTTCATTAAGCAGAAATGAAACACAATCCAGAAGAGCTTCACAGGAGAACAGCTTCATACACATCTGCTGAGTTGTCTGGTGGCATTTTTAATCCATTCCCCCCATTTTGCGGAGGTCATTGACTGCTGGAAATCAAGTACCTTACCCTTTGGGACCAGTGTAGAACATGCAAGGAGCATGTTCAGTTGTTGGATGCTGCTCTGTCAGTCTGTATCACAGCCTGTCTGGAGTGTCTGTGGCTTGAGGAGGTCTCAAAATTTAATGGTTCATAAGGGCTCTCTCCTTAGCTCGAGCACTGTGAGGTGCTTCATGTGGCTGCTTATGACTTGCCACAAAATCAGTCTCAGAAATGTGGTGGTATTAAAGGCTCCAGTAAAGTCCTGCTTTATTTGTATTTCATTTTCTTTGGGTGTCTATGAGTATTTGCAGTCGTACATCTACAAGGCTTGTAGCATTTTAATCCTTCACAAGACTTCTGTACTGAAACAGTTGGTCTGCAAAAGGTGCTTAGGGAATTTTTCCCTAAAAGTCAGAACAGGGGAAAGGGACTTTTCTAGGAAAGAGCAGGAGAACCCTGGAAGATTATTTTAAGGCAAAGGTTTTGCCTTTCTTTGAAATACTGCCGTTTCCTTAGGCTGATGGTAAACTAATGCTGTGGTAGAAAGGTCAGCTGGGAGAAAGGGATTTGATATAGCTGGTTTTTGAAGAAATAGGAAGTGTTCCCTTTGCTGCAGTAGTTTGGTCTGTTCAGTAACAGATAGATAAGCTTGCTGCGTTTCACAGTCCTTCAGGAAGAGCTGAGGGTAGTGAAGCAGAGCGGAGCAGCCAGCAGGTTAGCAGCTGAAGCAGCAAGCAGGGTTTGTGGGAGCAGCTGTGCAGGTGAAAAACAATGTCCTGCGTCTCCTGCTGCCACATTTATTCCTTCATGAGATATTTGAGCTTGTTAAGTCTTTTGGAGAAGCCTTAGGAGATGGTAATATGGGTTGGGAAGAAACTCAAGGAAACTCTAGCCCTTTTGTGTGGAAAGCCCTGCTTGGGGGGCTGCCAGAGACCTTCAGCTGTGAAGGCTGGAGACATGGCTCTGGGTATTCAGCACTCCTGGTCCCCAAAATAAGGTGACAGCCTGGAGGGAGATGGCAAGAGTGAGAGGCATCTGGTCATGCTGCATTCCACTGTTCCACTTTTCTGTTTTCCTGGATAATTCCTGCTTTCCTGTTTTCTGGCAGAAAAAGAGGATGCTTCCTAAGGATTGTAATAGGCCCCATGGACTTGCAGGTGGTTGTATGCTGCTTAACCAAATAATTTTTTTAGCTGGGACTTAAAATGAATATGCTTTTCTTTTCCTTTTTTTCCCCCATTACTACTGTTCAGTTTCTAATCTTAGTGCTGATACAGAACTGTTGGCGAGACAGAAACATCCATAAGTGCTCACTGCAGATGGAGGGCTCCTCTTTCTCTCATAGCAGTAAACCAGACCATTCATGGTGCTTGAAAATCTGGAGGCTTTACTACTGCAGACCTTCTACTGTACAATTAAGTTAGGTAACAAGTGATTCAGAGTTTAAAAACAATCTAGATCAGATGATTTAGTTGAATTAAATGCTTGGACTCTGGTTTGCAGACTTCCAAATATGTGGCTATTTGAAAACTGATGCACAGTTTCTTAGTTGCTGTCTCAGTAACAGCATGTTCCTGAGGAGCAGGACAGTTGAAAAATAGGGTTGGGCTATCCAGAATATTCTGTCCTATGCCTCCTGATTGCAAGAGAACAAGACCTTTGTAATGAAATGCCAGGATGCTAGAAGATTACATAACCTGCACTGTGCCTATGGGCTGGGGGGGAGACCGATATAATATCATTCTTCCTGGAAGATATCTGCTTTTGCAGGGAAATAGGCTTGTTGAGCAAGTTGTGAAGGACATTGGAAGTGATATTTTTTATGCAACAAGAAGCAGAGGAAAATAGATGATTAGTTCTGTGTCTTTTCCCACCAGAAAAAACATTTGGGGCACTGAAATATATTACTAGAGGTTTTTTTCAAACCAGATGGTATTACTCATCTCCCTGATATACTGGCGGATACTGGAGGCCGTGATGAGTCCAGCAGTAGTTTGCTTGGCTTTTTTTCCACTGCCAATTCTGAAGCCACTCCATTCAGAGTGCCCACTGTATGGCTGCGGTCCCGTGCTCCATGCTGGATATCAGCATTCCCTCATTTCACTGAGCTCCTGTCAGGAGTCCCAAAACCCTTTGATTTCAGCAGATCCCTGCTATTTTGTACAAGGTTTTAATCAAGACCTTTTTAAATGGAGAAAATGCTAGCCAGCCAAAGCTAGTTCCGATTTCTCTTTTCAGTTCCAAATCTTGCTATAACCTCTGTGTGTTTGTTCATGTGTGAAAGTAGTGCCCAAAGTCTCTACAGAGCCAAATGCAAGAATAGGCAGCATCACAGTCAGAAATACTTGGAAATGGGTATTCTGATACTTGTCTCACTAAGCTGTTGCAAAGCTTTGTTAATCATTTCACAGTGCTTTAGGCACAGAGTTTGATGTGTGGATTCTCACTCAGTAAAATGTGTATCAAACACTGACAGCCCTAGTGCCATTCATATTTATATTCAGTAATGATTCAGGGTCTTGAAAAATCATGTTCAAATTACATGTTCTAGAGCTTTAATTTCCTGTTGCTAACAAGGGAATGATTTGCAATTTCTTGTTTGGCCTCCTCTGTGCCATAGCCTGGAAGCATTGCTCAGTTACTATGCAGAGTTTCACAAGCAAAGCAGCCTTTTTTATGTTGTGTATTTCCTAAATCTCATGGCTTCCAACATTTCTCTCTAAAATATACTTTCTATGAATCTGAATATTTTCATGCATATGTATCCTAGATGCAGGATTTGAAGCGGATAAGCTTCTCAGAGACTCAATCAACATAGGACCAGTATATTTTTGTTGCAGTAGTATTATAGGATTACTCTATGAAGTTTGAGAACCATGTTGCTTTCCTGTTTTTCACCCGAAACCTCTCCTTAGAAATCTATAGCCAGAAAATTGGTTTTTTAGCATTGTTTTTATAAAATATTTAAATTATGGCTCTACATGTCTCATTTGTGTCTTTTCTCCTCCTCTGTTTTCCTTTGCCTGAAATGAGGCTTTTTAATCTTCAGCAACATAATTTTCATTGTCATTCTTTTGGAAGAAATTACAGTAGGTGCAATATGGTAGGAGGGAAAGTAGGACAGACAGCTGCATCTCCTTGTAGCCAAACAGTGGGAAGAGTAATGAGACTTGATGAGCTTGAGTATGCTTCACAGAGATCTAAAAGCAATTTGAGGATATTTTCCCAGAGCCCATTTAGGCTGTCAGTGTAGTATCTGAACATACTCATTTTAGTGGATTTATCTTCCCAGTCCCTTACACTGATGTAGGAATTCTCACATTGATCAATGGAGAAGAGCTAGTATGACTTGTCTAGGGTTATGTCCCAAGCCTGTGGCAGAGATGTGAGCTGATTTCAGATCATGTGTGAGTCAGGCTTCTTCCAGCCTCCTTAGGTTAAAAAAGGAGATGAATCTCTGAAACAGGAGAAATATTCAGTGCTCTGAAAAGGTAGGGAAACTGAGGGAGAAACAAGCAAGAAGGGTAATACACCTGTGTTAATAATCACTGTTATGCTAATTGAATGCTACTGAAAACCAAGTACCTTGCTATTGTTCACCTCAGAGGATACTGTTAAGTACTTTAAGACCAGAGGTAATTTGTTTAAGGGTTTATTTCAATGTAATGCTTTGGATTGTGTAGTATAGCAATTCTAAGGTCACTACTTGTCCTGTGTGGTGGTTGCTGCCGAGTCTGTAGGGGAGAGTTGAACCAAAGGAGTCAGTGACAGCCATCCAAGCTGTTGCTACTCACCATAGGATTTTCCTCATCTTCCCAGCCTAAGTGAACTGACTTAGTGATCCTTATCCTACATGCATGCTCAAGAAGCTGGTCGCTGTACTACAGTGACCTGAATATGTACAATATATATCCTGAACATATATGAACAGGAGTAATGAAATACTGATATTAAACTTTCTTTCTTTATCTTCTTGAAACAGCTAGTGAAAGGGTTGCAGCAAGAGCTGAACCGGCTATATACACTCTTCTGCGCCCGGAATCCAGAGTTTGAAGAGAAAGGAGGGAAAGTCTCAATTGTATCCCACTCGCTGGGCTGTGTCATTACCTATGACATCATGACTGGCTGGAACCCGGTCAGGTTTTATGAACACTTGCTGCAGAAGGAAGAGGAGGAACTTCAAGACAGCTGGATGAGCTATGAAGAGCAACGTTTACTTGAAGAACTTCACATAACTAAAAACCGGTAATGCATTCACTTCTGATTGTTAAAGAAAACCACATCCCCAGATGATGCCCTTTGAGTGTTTGTAAGAACCCACCATGCTTGTTACCTTTTGTGGCTGATGTTGTTCTGCTGGTGCTGAATGGCAATGATAAATGCTAAACAGAGGATCAAGCAGGCACAGGGAGCTGGTACTTACTATAGGAGATCTGAAGTCACGTGGGGCTGTATCAGAACCAAGCAACCAGCTACTGCTCACTGACCAGAGGCACTGGGAGCAGATCATAGCCCAGAAGAGCAAGTCAAGCCATTAGCCTTCCAGATACTTCAGGTAAAACACAACAAAGTAGCTTGCAGGTGAGCAGGGAGATGGAATACTGAGCTGAACCTGAGCAGTGAATTCCCAAGTTTCTAGAGGAAAATGAGAAATTTTCTCCTAGCCTCAGCTTGGAAATTGGGCTCCACCAGCTAGATACAGATATTGTAATTGCTGGAATTTGGCTTGCAGGGTTGCTACTTCGCTGCAGTTCATTTACTAGCTGCTTCCTGCTGCCATATAGAAATGTTTGTACTGTTTGGAGCATGAAGGAGCACTGTCCACTGTGACAAACAGGATCTGTTTCAGCGCCTTGCAAGCGTTAGTAGGGATTCTCAGTGTTAGGGGACCTTGCAGTTCATCATGGTATCTCCACAGTGTTCAGGTGACTTCCCTGTCCTAACCTGGATATCGTGGTGCTAGTGAGACACCCATATGTCACAGTAATGGACTCAGTCAGAGATCAATGTGGTCAGACAAAAGCCATTTATTACAAAGCATCTATCCTTTTTATACTGTTATCTGCATCTGCTTACAATAACTTTGTGTATTATGAGTGGATACATATTCTTGTAGCATGCAGCAACTAGTATACAATTGGTCAAATAAGAGCATGCGAACCTAACCTTTAAAGCTTGCTAACAATTCACTATTTTGTATCTTAGCACATTCCAGTTTCTTCTTATCTTGCTTGTACCATTCCTCTTGCTTCCTTACCCACGTCCTTCTTCATTCTCGGTTCATGTCGAACTCCATGTAGGCACTTGCTGACTTGGGAACGTGGCCATTCTTTGCTAAAAATCCATCCACATCTCCCCCTTTTTCTTGTTGCACAAGCCAAACACGCTTCATAGCATTCATTATCATACATTGAATACATTGTAACAAACAAGGTACAATACAGATACTGGCAAAAAAGACAAGCAACAAGATCAGTCCTCCTTTGACCAAGACTAATAACCATCCATTGACCAAGACTAATAACCATCCAGTTATACCACAGCCAGAAAAATGTGATGATAGCCAATCTTTATCATCTTTCCTTAACTTCATCACACTATCTTTCAACTTGTAGATACTTTCATGTATAGATTCTGAATGATCTGACAAGTTCATACAGCACATTCCTTCCAAAATTTCACACCCATGCCCATGTACTAAGAGGAGAAAATCAATTGCTGCCCTATTTTGCAAAGTCACGTGTCTAATAGAATCAACATCAGTGAGTAATGCAGAGAGAGCGGATGCTGTAGCATTAGTTTGTTTAGTAAGCCAACATCCTAACTTATTCAATGTTGCTAAAGCTTGAGCGCTACCTACTCCAGGAGCTAAGAACGAAGCAGCTATAATTTCACCTGGGTTCCAAAAATCTATTCTGTCATTACAGTTTGGCTGGAAAGCATGTGTTGATCTTTGAGATCGTGATTTTCTCTTGTTCAGTATCATGGTGTTATTAGGGAGAAACATTCCTAGGGTTCCCATGGTACAGGAGCCACCTTTTATATGGGATGGCACTCCTTGCCAGGCCCAGTCACCACATATCAAAAACATACCAGCCCTAACATATCTGTATCTCTGAGTAAACCAGTAGGTGTGGATGGATTTTTAGGTAGAGAATCTAATAATAATAGTGACTTGAGCTTCAATCTTTTAAGCAGGAGGTAAGCGTAAATCACGATCACAGTTCTTTTTGATTCCTTCTTGAAAACTATCTTAGTATTGGTGGTATTTTGGAAGTATTAATATAGCATCAAATCTATTGCTGTGCTGGAAATCACTATGTAATAATTAGGGATTGATACAGGACATCTGCATCAGCTGCAAGGCTGGATAAAGTGCAATATTCCTGAGAGAAGTGAAGTAAGAAAACTAATGAACTTGTCTAGTGGTAAGATGACCCTTCAGGCATATCACTAGCATATGATCAGGGGAAAATTACTATTTTCATGTGCATGCTCCAGCTACTTAGGGGAGTATTTCAGGTTGCAGCTGCAGTAATACAAGTATTATTTGATACTGGCACTTCTGTATATATAGTCACTCTCCATTTTGTGAGCAGTTCAGTCTGAAATGATAGAAGATACACCATTTAGTTTCTGTAACTTCTGAATTTCTAGTGTTGTGTGGTTGGCAAACACATAGTGGATTTCTGGATATGCTTATGCCTAGGTAGAGCATGTCATAACATGTATAAATATTCCACACTGTAGAATAACATACAGCATGTGAGACGTATTGTGAACCTTTGCCAACAGTTCACAAGAGTCACGAATTCTGCATGCCTTCTATTTTAAGACCGATTCATGTTCATTAAAGCATACAGATGTTTTTGGAAGTACTGGGATGTCTTTGTGAAGTTTCAGCTCCAGGCTCGCTTCTTTCTAATCAGATCACAGAGGTTAAGTTTAACGTAATTGTTTACATAATGCTTTTGTGGGACTTGAGTAAACGGTGTTCTCGTGCTCTGAAGAGGTCATAATGTTCTAGTGCTGGGACTGGGGACAGTTTTGTCAGTCCATTGTGAGTGTTTTATATTGTAGCTGCCTTTTTAAGTTCAGGCAGAGCAGAAGAAAGGTGAACAACCTTTTTTAATGATAGCTGAAAGAGTGGGACCCTGCCCTCCAGATACTCCACCATAGTACAGAACTCCATAATGCTTGGGCCATGGAGTTTCCTGGGGCTTTGTTTTGGGGAAAGAAAAAAATAGAAAAAGGAAAAAAGTTTTTAGAAAAAAAGTGATTTAGCTGCAAAACTCCCAAGGAAACAGGAGGTGAGTCACCTACTCCTTAGGAAGGAGGGTGGGCAGATGCTTGGGGTGGTCAACAAGGAAATGGTCAGATCTTGATTGATTTCTTCTGTGGTCAGAGAAACAAGATTTCACATACATTGGATTTCAGTCAATTGGACCGCCTCCAAGAAATACTGATGCAATCACTCTCTCTTCCCAGCAGACAAAACTGCTGGACCCCACAGGAATGCCTGTTGTACTCTAGGTTACCCTGCTTTTGCAGGGGGGTTTACTAGATGATCTTTTGAGGTCCCTTCCAGCCCTTGAGATTCTGTGATTCTGTTTGGATCAGAGAGGTTAAAGCTACATTTTTGTTGGATCTCAGAAAGATCTCTATTTTCTAGGTTGAAAGAGACAAGAGAGAGGTTACGTGGGTTTAAGGCATCCACCATATCAGAACCACCTGTCTTAAAATTTAAGGTATGTATGTTTGAGAGTTTTTCCCTGAACATTCTACTCACTGTATAAATATACCTGTGGTGTTATTCTACTTACTCTTTTTTTCTGTGTCCCTAGACATAATGTTGGTAGAATTAATTTTAATGTGTTGTTTGAAGTGTGTGTAGGTGTGTGTAAACATGTATATGTATTCATATAGTACTATTTATTACAAATACATGTTTATATATAAATATATAAACCTGAATACAGATTGACAATGTATTGTGCATGCACATACAACTGTGTGGGAAGGTAAAAGCCATTTGGCAAATTATATTAATCGCATCCCTTGAACAATTTCACTTCTACTTTGTTGACTAACCCATTTTCCTTGGGATCTCCTTCTAACATGTCACATCTCTGAGCAAATCTAATTGAATTTCCTCCAGCAGTGGATTTTCCTTCCAAGTTACTCTGATCTCACAGTTAGCACAAGTTACTTTAAGCCTCATGAAACAGATTGCTTGCTAATCAGCTGCATAAATTGCTAAAATTTCTCATCATTGGGAAAAGGCATTTTCTAGCTTGTCTCTAAGTTGGAGAGACATCAGTTTGATAGGTGGACCACTCAGTGGATAAAGAACTAGCTGGATGGCCGCATATAAAGAGTTGTGGTCAACAGCTCAATGTTCAGCTGGAGATCAGTAACAAGTGGTGTTCTTCAGGGATCGGTGTTGGGACCGGTCTTTTCAACATCTTTGTTGGTGACATGGACAGTGGGATTGAGTGCGCCCTCAGCAAGTTTGCCGATGACACCAAGCTGTGTGGTTCTGTTGATATGCTGGAGGGAAGGAATGCCATCCAGAGGGACCTTGACACGCTTGTGAGGTGGGCTAATGCCAAGCTCATGAAGTTTAACCATGCCAAGTGCAAGGTCCTACACCTGGGTGGGAGCAATCCCAGGCACAGCTACAGGTTGGGCAGAGAAGAAATTCAGAGCAGCCTTGTGGAGAAGGACTTGGGGGTGTTGGTCAATGAGAAAATGACCATGAGCCGTCTGCAGTGTGCACTCTGGATACACTTGGCTTTCTGGGCTGCATCAAGAGGAGCGTGACCAGCAGGTCAAAGGAGGTGATCCTGCCCCTCTACTGTCCCTCTACTCTGCTCTTGTGACACCTCACTTGGAGTATTGTGTGCAGTTGTGCCATCCTCAGTATAAAAAGGACATGGAACTGTTGGAACAAATCCAGAGGAGGCTACGAGGATGATCAGGGGACTGGAGCACCTCCCGTATGAAGACAGGCTGAGAAAGTCGGGGCTGTTCAGCCTGGAGAAGAGAAGGCTGCGTGGAGACCTCACAGCAGCCTTCCAGTATTTGAAGGGGGACTATAAGGATGCTGCTGAGGGACTCTTCATTAGGGACTGTAATGACAGGACAAGGGGTAATGGGTTAAAACTTAAACAGGGGAAGTTTACGTTGGATATAAGGGGGAAGTTTTTTACTGTAAGGATGGTGAGGTACTGGAATGGGTTGCCCAGGGAAGTTGTGAATGCTCCATCCATAGTGGTGTTTGAGGCCAGGCTGGACAGAACCTTGGGTGACATGATTTAGTGTGAGGTGTCCCTGCCCATGGCAGGGGGTTTGGAACTAGATGATCTTAAGGTCCTTTCCAACCCTAACTATTCTATGATTCTGTGCTTCTATGTGCAGCACTTTCTAGTTGCTCGACTATATCCTGAAATATTAGGCCATTAAAATGTGACATGATAGATGAGAACAATTCTTTCTGAACTTGCCACTTTTATTTCCTTCTGAGTTCAGAAGGACTTCTAGAAGACAAGGTCAATCTTGAGCCATAAAAAAAAGAAAACTAACCATAATTCAATTTGTCATAGCCTTTTCCTTTTCATCACTGCTTTAAATTTTGCACTATTATATACTAAAATTGCACTATTATTTCTACCATCAAGGAAGCTGGAGTCAGGCTGATACTCCTCCAGCGCTGTGAATGATTATTTTTCACTCAGTTGTGTTTAAACTGAGATTTTTTTTTAACAGATGCTTTTTAGAAGGAACGTGAAAGGAGGGGAAAAGAAAGGGGGAAGAAATCTATCTAAATTACTGCTAGGTTATTTCCATTGTTGTACATCCTTTTTCTTCAAGGATTTGTACACTCCTTTTTACATCCTTTTTCTTCAAGGAAGATGTTCTGTTTCTGTGAAGCTTTACACTAGGGAGTGTATCATGCCTGAGGCCACACCATAAGAGCACTCTCCAAAAAGAGAGAGGCTTTCCAAGAACCAAGAAGCAAAGTGCGTCTGCCAAGGGAGGATTTCAACAGGATGACTGAAAGATGACTGCTCATTAGCAAGCCAGTCCAGCTTACTGAGTGTGCCTAACTTGTTGAAAGAGAACTTAACTGCTTTGTGCACTACCAGCACCTTGGCTCTTCATGGCAGAACAGAGCCTCTGGTTTGATCATGAGTTGCTATTCACCACAAATGCTTGATCCACAAATTTGCTTTGGTCTGTGCAATGCAGGAGACTGGAGTCTTTGGTCACAGATCTCCTTAGGTGGTATTACTCAATGAAACAGGCATGTACATCTGCAATGAAAAAGGCTAGCTGCTGTCACTGTGTTGCCTCTTTTATGGACTGAAACAAATTAAGTTTCCCTGGATGACTGTCCTGGGTTCAGCTGTAGCAGTTATTTTTCTCCTTAGTAGCTGGTGCAGTGCTGTGGGTTTGACTGTAGTCTGAGAACAGTGCTGATAAAGCATCAATGTTTTAGTTGTTGCTAGGTAATGTTTACCCCGATCAGGGACTTTTCAGTTTCATGCTCTGCCAGTGAGGAGGGACACGGAAAGCTGGGAAGAAGCAGAGACAGGACACCTGGACCAAAGTAGCCAAAGGGGTGCTCCATAGCAGAGTATGTCATGCCCAGTATAGAAACTGGGTGGAGTTACTCAGAAGGCCCAGATCACTGCTCAGGTCAGGCTGCGTGTTGGTCCATGGGTCGTAGGGTGATTTTTCCACCACAGCAGAGAAAAGGGCAGGAGGTACCTCAGTTGCTTCCTAGTACTGGGATAGAAAATCAGTTAAATCTGGACTTGTCAATATGCTGACCCAAAGTGCTTGAAGATTCCTTAGCACTTCTTATTCACCCAGGGTTACAGAAACATTTCTGGGACAAACTCCAGATTGTACATGACTTTGTGGTTTCTATGGAGCATCATCTGACAGTGATGTCAATGTTGATAACTATCACATATTATTTACAAGATCCTAATGATTTACCACATGTACAAGAATTATGAGAGCTTAATGGGATGCTGACATTCAGCCTTATCTGGGAGGAGGAAGCCTTTAAATTGAATGCGGAAATGTGCCACTGTAGTTCAACACGCAACCACCCAGTTAAATTCCCCATGTAATACTGATATAAGTCTCTGTTCCCTTTGTCTGCTAAAGCTGCAGAAGGTTCCTGAGTGCAGGAACAGGTAGAGGCTACTGCAGAGGTCTGTATTTCCTCACTCTAGGAGGATGTTTGGGATCCTTCGTGGTGAAAGGCAACACAGCACTTCTACGTCTTCTGTTTTAACATCACTGCTAAACACATTCATTTGTCCCACATGCTTACCTATGCACAAAAGAGCTTTGCCGACTCACTCCTGTTGGCTCATTCAGGTTTGTTTTCGTGTTATTAATTCTGAACATACTGCAGTCTTAAGTTGAATGGATGACTGTTTGGCTCAGCTGCTGCTTAAAATACAAATAAATTCATTAAGCCTGCTGTTTATGAATCATAACCAGCAGAAAAGTGCTATCCTGAAAGGTCATATTCTTCATCACATCTTCTCTGTTGTTAAACATTTAGAGGAATAGAAGTGAAGTGCCCCCCTTCTGCTTATAGGAGAAACACCAAAATTAATGTCTTCTAGAGTTATTTTAGTCCTGTATTCCCAGTAGCTTCCAGCACATGGCAGTCTTCTCTTCAGCCACTTTGCAACAGTGCTGAAAGTCATCTAATGGCTGCAATTTCCATTGCTCCATCCCTAGCAGTCTTCAGGGCCAGGTTGGACAGGGCCTTGGGCAACATGATCTAGTGGGAGGTATCCCTGCCCAAGGCCAGGGGGGTTGGAACTAGATAATCTTAAGGTTCTTTCCAACCCAAACCATTCTGTGATTCTGTAATTTAAAGGACTTTAATTTTGGAAGACTTACTTTGGATTCTTAGTGTTAACTGCTTTGGTGTTGGTCTGGTGCCACCTGTTAAGGTACCCATCAGCTGGTACTTTGTAAGCATTTCCAGAGCTGGAAGACCATGTTGAAAGGCTTGTGCATGTAAGAAAGTACATAATAGCCTATGTAGAAGAACAGCGGCCTCCTAGGAGAAAGCATCTGTCTGTGGACACCATTAATCTTTTGTTCATCGATAGAAATGATGGAACAAAAGCCATGCGCTATGTAAGTACTGAAACCACTTCCTTTTTGAGATTTTTGCCTAATTTGTACTTGCCTAAGGTGAATTCCTGCAAACTTATTTTGTGCATCTGCTAGCAAGTGAAAGCTGGCAGTCACTTTCTGATTTCTTTCTGAAGCAGAAACCCCCTAATTGTGTACTTCAGATCCTCAATACTAGCATATCAGATGGACAGGGTTAAAGATTACTTATTCAGTTTAAAGGACTGCACTGTGAATATCTGTTTCTGTTGTATTTGAAGATGAGAAAGCTTTTTGTCCAAACTGCAAAAATGTAAGGGTCTGTGTAAAGCTCAATTATAAGAGGGGAAAGCAGCTCTGCAATGGGCTAGGTTGACAATGCAGATGACAGAGAAGTGCTTTGTGCGTATGACATTGGATAGCTTTGCTGAAGACCTAGATTTTTTTTCTTTTCCATTGGGCTGGGACTTGTGCATTCTTTTGGAAGGAAGAGGAGGGGTATTGGTGCCAAGTCGGAGGAGGAGGAATGTTTTGTGCAGTGCTGGAATCTGATAGATGAAATGGACCATTATTCTACACCCTCACTCCATGTACTGACATATAGGGAAGGCACATGGGAATCCAAGCTTCCTTCATGTGCACTTAGCAAGAACACATCAATTTTTCTTGCTGGTTAAGTAGCAGTACATTAGGAGTCACTCAGCTGCAGTGCTCTGTAAACTGGGCACTACTATGGGAAAACTTGCATTGAAGGTCTGGTAATGGTAGAATTAATTTTTCATGTAAGGAGGTCCTCTAAAGGTGTCCTGATTCCGGTGTTTAAACCACAATAAAAGATTAAAAAGTAATTTTGATTTATGAAAATGTTTTTACTAGAGTTTTACATTAAATGCTTCTAGGAGTCAGTGTCTGAGGATTGGTAATGGGATACAAAGCTATTCACCTCTAGATCACTCTTGAATCCTGGCCCAAGTTTTGTAGTGACCAAAAGTCATTACCACTGATGCATTTGCAGTGGCCTCTGCCAGATAGGTTAGTAGTTGCAGTTCAGGTTTACTCAGTTGCCTCTCAGTGTTAGAGGCAGTCCTTTTAGAGCAAAGTCATAGTAGCTTTGGATGACATGAGAGTAGCCTGCAGAGTTGCTCAGTATGCTGTACCCATTCCTGGGTAGTGGCTCCTAATGTGTGATGATGTGGCACTTTTGACAGGTACTGTCCTGTTCACTTAACATTAGGTGGGGGGAGGAGGGTCTAAGAGGTTGTACATAGCACCAGCCTGTACATGTGTGACTAAGTATTCTCTAGGTTGTCTTTAATATGCATTTCTATCCCCTTGGTGGGTTTATATAGCAAAGCAAATCATGGAGTACTCAGGGTAAGATTAAGGAGGTGAGGTAAGCTTTAGGAATTTTCATGAGAAATCAGACTTCAGTCTTGTGAAACTCATCACATTTCCTTAGTGTTTTCCAAAGTCTTCATGCTCCAGCCTTTCCAGTGTTGGTAGACCTCTTTCAGTTCAAATATCCAACTTGTTTTTCAGTTTTCCAGCTGTTTAGCACCCCAGCATGTAACTCTCTTCTCACATCAGAGGGAAATGAGAAGTGTAATCTTTGTGTTAGAGTATGTTGTAGGTATGTTATAATGGTCTTCCTCGTTTTCACTTACAAATACTATAGGAGTCCTCAGCTGAAACTGAGAAATCAGTCGAAAGACACAAATCAAAACCAGTTATGTTAGAAAGCATAATTTCCAGCCTTATTAATTTGTATGAAATCTCTCCTTAGGTGGAGAATTTCTTCTGTATGGGATCTCCATTAGCAGTGTTTTTGGCATTGCGTGGCGTCCGTCCGGGAAACTCTGGTAGTCAAGACCATATTCTGCCCAGGACAATTTGTAACCGCTTACTAAACATTTTTCACCCAACGGATCCTGTGGTGAGTTTTAATCTCAGTTGCAATCTTTTACCTTGACTATTTTTAAGCATCCACTGTGTGATAATGTGTGGTTTTCAAATGTGCTTTTTTTTTTTTCCCAGAGACATGAGAAATAATCCTCCATCAAGTTCCCACTTGTGTTTAACTTATTGACTTCCATTAAGCATCATCTGTTTTAAGATACTCTGCTTGTTAATAAAGGTTTCCCAAGCAGTTCATAAGATCCTGTAAGAAAAACAAAGCCACCATTTTTTTAATCAAAGCATCCTGAGTAACAGATTGTTAGAGGGTCAGATAGTACTTGGGAGAGTAGTATTGGTACAGCTTTGCCCTGTCCTTACACACTTCCATAGGCAGACACTGTTTGCCCTTATCAAAAGGCAGGATGCTGGAACTTTGATCTGCATCACCTTGGTAACTTCTTTGATACAAGCTTGATTTGCAGTTTCATTCTGACTGTAGAATAGTAATTTGGGGATACTTTTGTGTATATAACCTCTACCTGAATCTTGTTATATTCCAAATCCAAACATGCTTGTTCTGCTCAACTCAAAATCTCATTCAGCTGCAGCTACTCCTAAACCAGGATTTTTCTGCGACATCTAGGACAGTCGGTCAAGCTGCAGTCTGTGGTCCCACTCTGCAAATACTATTTTTACTTAGATTTAAGATATAGAAGTGCAGAATGGTTTTTTATAACTATGTAAACAAAGAAAAATAATTGATAGAATTACTGTTTTTAAATAAGCACACCAATTCGTGGTTTGCACAGAGATCAATGAAGAGTCATCAAACAAAATGTTTACATAGCCAGTTCCTCCTTCTCTGCTGTGTTGTGCAGAATCAGCTTAACTGTAATTAAATTAAATTTGCTCTGTCGATGCATAATAACAAACATCTGTTAACAGTAATGTGTGCGTTCATAACATGTAGTCGAAGTGTGGCAGAAAAATGTGCAGAAGTGAATGCACAAGCAACTGGGCAGCTAAAATGTCTTCTAAGCTGTGAAAATAAAAGGGAACCAGAATATAACACCACCATATTGTCACTTTCTAGGCTTCACTCATTACAGGTATTTTGGATTTTGGGCTGGAGAGGACTTTGTATGGAAGGAAATACGCTTTTTCAGTTTTGATACTCAGGATTTTCTTTTCTGTATTATTCTTGCAGGCGTATAGATTAGAACCTTTAATTCTGAAACACTACAGCAACATTTCGCCTGTTCAGATCCACTGGTACACCACTGTAAACCCTCTGCCTTATGAGTGCATGAAGCCAAGTTTTCTCAACCCAACAAAAGAACCTACCTCGGTTACCGATAGTGAAAGTGTGTCAACTGGACCAAGCCCAACTACTTCACCGGTCATGGCTCGACGCCCCTATGGGGAATCTATAACAAACATAGGCAAAGCAGGTATATTAGGTAATTGTTCTTTATTTCTTTTGGTTTATATATAGGACTTTCTTGTTGAGCTTCACCACTCTGCAGTGTTTGAGTGTACAACCATAAGCAAACTATTGCTGGCTGTTTCTGTTTGTTCTGTATAGGTGAATGGCTTGTTTTAATCTCAAGTGACATTTACTTTGAAGAAAACATAGTTTACATATGCCAGAGTCAAGGCTTGCAGGGAGAGGTTGTGGGTCTGGGAGTTTATGCTATTGCTGTCTTATTGTTGTCTGCCTTATTGAAGTAACATCCTCGTGATTTAATAGTTCCCACTCTACTTCATGGAAAAATAAAATCAATTAAAACTTGTTTTGTGATTACATTATCTGGTATTGGCAAATAGGAGAAAAATCACTCTGTGTAAACTATTACAGTTACATTGAACTTATGCTTTCAGACTAGGAAATTCAGGCTGTTTTATTATGAAGTCTGTCTCCTAGCTTTCTCATTCAAAATAAGCCCTGGTTTAAGTGAGCTTAAATTCACTTTCACTGGAGTTTATATTTGAATATGTACTTGCAGTTTTTGTTGTCTCAAGGCTTATCTTTAGCTCTCTCTGTGGGATTTGGAAGAAGACTAGTGCCAAGAATCCTCACAATCAACTAAGTATATAAAAGCAGTTTAGTCCTTAAGTAGAAATACCCGGTATTTCAAATCAGGGTTGCTTGTTGCTGTTACCAGAGTAACTTTAAATGTCCATAAGGTGGCAGCAGAGTCGGGAGAAAACATCACATACCTGTTCTTCACTTTTACAGCCCTCTTCCTGAGCAGCCAAAAGAGTCCTTTTAAAGGATCATACAGCATTTCTAAATGTCTATAGGGCTGATGCCAACACACGGACCCTTAATGAGAGGAATGTCTTAAATGTCCTGATGGGATTGTTGCATGCAAAAGATACTAACATTGTTACAAAGCATTTTTGTCCTAGTCTTAGACTTTTGCGAAAGGGGGAATCATGACATGTCCTTAGAAGTACCAGATTTCTTGCTGCAGAAGTGTTCTTATGTATTTTTCCCATAGCTGCAGTTTCCAAATCATAGTTTTTGCTTGTACACTAGTCTCATGATAAACAATGTGCACTTAAGTCAGATAAGCTGTTCCCATCCTAGAAAAGCATGAATAGAGTTTTCCTTCATCTGTCAATCAACTCTAATTGATGGGTGCTGCAGTGACTTTAATTTGTGGTTTGATTTAGCTGCCCTTGTTTATGTTGTTTTCCTCTTGAATGCAGGAGCTGCAAGCATTGGGAAGGGCCTCGGCGGGATGCTTTTTTCAAGATTTGGTCGATCTAGTACAGCCACCCCACAGACACTCGAGGCAGGAAAAGATGGAGCCGAGGAGGATGACAAGAAGGTCACAGCGGCTGGGGAGCCCCTTTTACTGCACAGCAACAGCTCGAGCTTCCTCGAACCCACAGGTTAGTGACGAGTCCGCTATCCAAACCCTGTGGAAACAAGACCCTCAGTGGGCTATGTCTGTGTGTTGTGGGAAGCTGGAAATACCATAACAACATGTGCCACTATTTACTTTTGTTGGTTTTCTCTAAAGTGTTAAATACAGAGCCTTGGGTGACAGGGTTTTGTGTGCGGTATCCCTGCCCATGCCAGAGGGGTTGGAACTTGATGATTTTAAGGTCCTTTCCAACCCTAACTCTTCTATGATTCTATGATATGTATTGAATCTGTTCTTGCTTTTTGAGTATCTTAAGAATGTCCAAGGACTGACTTTTTGTTCTCCTTTTAATCTTTTTTTCTCTTATAGGAGGTTTATCTGTATGTACATTTGTACATACATGTACACTATATATATATGTATGAGTGTATGAGTTTTGGCTAATGATATATGTGTATCAGTAGTTCCTAGGAAAAGCAATATGATTGCTGCAGAGAAACCCCTCACCATTTATTGTAAAATGATTTAAATTTCCCCATACATGTGCAGTTCTGAAGCAATCTGGATTTAAAGGCACATATGACTGAAAGCAGAAGCTGCCCTTGTCCTGATCTGAACTGCCCAGAACAGAAAGTAAAATCTTAGCAGCTGGGAGATTTTTTTTTCTTTTTAAAGTAAAGTATAGGTACTTCCTTTACAGAAATTCATACTTGATTTTATTTCTAAACTTGTAAGCTTCCCATTGACACTCTTGCAAGGTGGGGTTTTTTGCAATCTAAGGAGTCACAAGTATGTTGCATCTTGTGATAACGTTCATATGATACACTGCTGTCCATTCATCACTGCTCATTTCAACAGATAGCCTGTCCAAGTCAGTATCGGAGGACAGAGACTTTGTTTTAAACTTGGGGAAAACAGTGGCACAAGAGAGAACATTGTGCAGCTGCTGATGAGGTCCTTTTTGGGGAAGGGGGTTGGTATGTCCAGGTCTTTCTGCACACTTCCGGCATCCCTCTTTGATGAAAGCCTGTCCCTGCTCCATAGAAGGCAGACATGGAGCAGAAGCCAGCGAGGCAGCAAACTGAGTGATGCAATCCACAGCCAAAGTGTTTGCTTCTGAGAGGGCAGCCGCTCAGCTTGTGGGGTTTGGCTGCCTCCCAAGCTCCTGTAACAGCCTCTCATCAGAGGGAGACAGAATCATTCAGGGTGTCCTTCCTGCAGAGCAACTGGGTTTTTGAATATGTGCATCCTAGTGGAAATGACTGTGGTCATCTCCTGGTATTGGAAGGATCTGACTCCCTCTCCTTGCTGCGTTTGCAACACTCCTGTGAAAACACAAAGGGATGTCATTCCCTGAGCGCTGCTGTGCCATGAGTGCCAGGCAGCACTTGTGCACTTTATGTGCTCTTTGAGCCAAGAATTAAAATTCCTTGGAAAACTGGCCTTGGTAAATGGCTGCATTTTTTTACTCAATATGGGGTTTTGGCTTTTGTAGCTAAGCAGGCTTTTAGTTTTGTCCTTTTTATTATATTGCTCCTCGTTGAGATTTTCTAGCTGCTAAAATGCTGTAACAATAGGTTAGCCAATGGCCCAGTTACATATGCAGTGAAAATTGCTTTAAATGTGGTATTAATCAAAGCAGCCATTTAAATGAAAGGGTAACTGCTGAAATATATGTGGAATAATGTGGAAATTAAAAGGGCTAGTGCAGCGTAGGGATGGCTGGTTTTCAGAAAGGGCTTGTAATATTGGGTGTAGTCTCCTTGTAGAGCCTCTAAAGATGCGAGAAGTCCATTTATTTCAAAATGTTTTGAGCATCTGCCTTCTGGAAGTCAGTGTTCCCTAATGGGGGACACTGACATTTGCTGGATACTTCTGCATAGTGGACATAGACTGTATAGTATAAATAAATGTATTTATATGTGTGTTTATATAAGGAAAAGAGCTGCTTTAAAAAACTCCAGGGTTTTCCAAGCTTTAGATTTAATTATCCCCCCTTTTTTTTCCCTCTGAACTCTGAACTAAGCACTGAACTAAGCACTAACTCCCTTTTTCACTCTGAACTAAGTGAGGTTTCTGCTAAATGCATGTGCATCAAAGAGTATATGCACATCTAAATCAACTGTAATTTTTAATAATGAATATACTGTTAAACGTAAACAGAGGTATTCTGTGTATTTGTCACAGAACAAATAAATTTAGGCTAAATAAAACTTAATGTTCAAACTCAATTAAAGCTCTTCCTATAAGTACCTACTACAGATTTGGGATGCCACATGGATTTGTCACTACACCGCTGATTCATAAACTTTAAGGCCAGTGATCCAAGATGCACAATCACTCACCTAATGAAGGGAGAGCTCTCAACCTCGAGTTGTTCCCTTGGACAGTGTCCTGACCCAAGGGGAGCATCCCCAACTGCAGCCCACTGCTCCAAGGGGGACCAGCTCCAAATGGCTGCCCAAGGGGCTCCATTTCTACCCTGGTTAAATCAGCTGTGGTCAGACATGGTCACGTAGCCCTCCCTTGGCTCAGGACCCAGCTTCCCCATCTTTGTATCCACTGACCACCACAATGAGGGTGGGACAAGAGCAGTGCACACAGGACATCTCCCTGTTTCTTGTCTATTGTGGGAGCTTTCATGGGCTTTGGTTAGGCCTTTGTCAGGGCAGGTGTATCTGCCACAGTACTTTGTATGCAAGTAGAATCAGAACCCAAAGCTTATGAGAAACTCGGGGGTGTTTTTTCTTCTGCTGACATACAATTCTAACATGATTTTTGTTTCTTGTTCAATTTCTAGTGGAACTGGAGCACAGGATTGATTTTGAGCTCAGGGAAGGTCTTGTGGAGAGCAGATACTGGTCCGCAGTCACATCACACACTGCCTATTGGTCATCTCTAGATATTGCTTTTTTCCTTCTAACCTTCATGTACAAACACGACCAAGAAGATACGGACAAATCCAGTATGGACGCTGTTTGAATTTTTGACTGGGGAGGGGGCAGGATGGGAAAGGAAGTTCTAAAACCAGTGGCACAAAACCGATGTTTTACTGTTAAACTGTAGTACATAGGGCATGGAGGTTTCAGGTTTAAGTGCATGTTTGGATTTTTTTCCTATTTCTATGGAGCAAAAGTTATTTGTATTTAAAAGCACTTTATAGTTTTAAACATTTTGCAGTGCTTAATTAGACCTGACATGATTCCAAATTCTTGTCAACTTGGACTGTATAAAAAGCCAATACAGTGTGTAGCATCCTGTAAGCACAGTTGTGCAGTGTGCTTGGGTGACATACTTAATGACCATAATTGCTGTTCAGTTCATTAAAGTATAAAAGTTCAGTTGATAAAAAAAAATATTAATTTCCATTAACAACAACATATGTTAGATACAAACCTAAAACTGCCATGTTCTTATGTTTTATGTATCAATTAATAACAAACGGTGGTATCATTTCTAGGACTTTATTCAGCTCCACATCCTATTATCCACAGTACCATTGAAAGGCCATTCTGACTGCTGGCTTCTGAGAGAATATTATATGTGACACATCTAGAAACAAATGCTGAAAAAGGATGAAGCAAATATTTGAAATACTGTACTTATAATTTATTATTATCTCTAATTGTTTCATTTTATTCCAGTGTATAAAACATGACTTTTTTACAGGTTTCTTTTGACATAATTTAAGAACCACATTTATTTTCTACAGTGTGAAGACTTTTCCTCAGAAATACATATCTTTGTACGACTGTTCAAATGAAAATATGGCACTGTGGCACACTTTAAGTATTTTTTCATTAAAAATAAATGTTTGTGGTTTCACACAAATGGCATCAGTCACATTCTTCTCACAGGTAACTGCCTTTGCTTTTTCGGTCCCAAATGTTTCTTAGGCACATGAAGGTTTTTACTTCACATTAGGCTTGATTTGATGAGGATCCAGTTGTCTTTTGCGTACCATTATTAGACGTATGCATGTGTGTGCATAAAATGTGTATAATAATGTGTGTATAGAGATATTATATACATGTGCAAGGATCCTATCAAGAGGAAAGAGAGCAGCATAAAATAAAAACTAGGTGAGGCCTGAAAATACCAGAGCTTATATTAGGTTTGTACCTGAAACTAATTCAAGAGAGGTCAAGAGAGAAATGTTGTGATGACAGGAAATAATCTCCAAATGAAACACTAAAAGGTCATTGCTGAGATTTTAAAGCAAAGTGGAAGCCTGGAGTAGAAGTGTCAGATACATGGTCCCTGAGCTGCAGCTGGCTGAGGTATTTATCATCTGTAGGGCATGTGTAGAAGCTGCTGAATCTAAATTTTTACTAAAAAATAGATCAGGCTGTGGTGTTGGTGAATAGCAGTGTTCTCGGTGTAACAGATGTGGCATCCTTAGCCCACACTAGCAGATGGACTCAGCCAGGGGCTTGGAGATGTCTAAACCAACCAAATGTCCCTTTCTGACATTCTGGGGGAAGAGGGTGGCTCGGATGGTGTAAAGGACCTAGGTTCAGTATGGATCTTGAAAAAATCCGTTTATCCTTGGTGAATTGTAACTCTTGCCTGATGTGCTTACCTTGGTTGATGAACAATCATAAAAGATTGAAATAACCCTCTAATAGAAGGAAGCTTGACACCTCTGCTCCAGAAAGCAGGCTTTTGTTTACGTTACTGGCTGTCCAGATAAGTTGTTTAATCAGCTCCTCCTAATTAGGAGAACTTAAACATAAAAGGAGACTCTTCTTTTATATTTAGAACGTGCAAAACATTTCCAAATGTGCATAGTCTGTATTTCAGTACTTTGAGTTGTATCATGTCACTGCTGTGTTACCCCTTACACTGCTGGTTCTACACTAGCTCCCTTTTTAAATATTGTAAACAAAAGAAGAGTTAATTCCTATAATTCTTGTGGTCTGTGTAAACTCTGCTGTTGTCCAGAACAAGTTTCAGATTTATGAAATAGCTGTTCTCCTCACATCAGAACATGCTGGTACTTGCTGACTGCTCTCCATATAAGGGATGAGATCCTACTTTTATGTACATGCCCCATGGTAAATCAGGGAGAAGATACAGCTGAGAAGTAAACCATATTGCTGGTAGGAGAAGGCATAATAAGGACCAAAGCCTGCTCATCGCTTTGCATTTTTTCTGAGTTAATGGACACACATGTATTTATGATTCTGTTCTATTTTGTAGCTTCATGGTGAGTCTTCTAAGCTCCAAAGTTAATTATGAACATGAAGCATACCTCGGAAGAATAAATGGAGATTATTTTCTAAAGTGTATGCAAAGATGTTACAAGTGCTGTGAGCAGACCTTCATCCTTTTAATCCTTGGAAAAGTTTTCTTATCCTTCTGCAAAGATTAAATACTATTTGAAAAGTAAATTTTGAAGTTAGAAAAAGGGTTGTCCCATTTCTATTCTGCAGCATAACATGGATTCAAGTAGGGTCACGTCTCTGCACGATACGGTCTACATTTCATGCTTAAAACTTTCTGGTCAGATGGTCTGTGGCATAATATAGAGCTGGAATGTTCTGGCTTCCAATTACTGACTTGTTTTCTTCTGCAAGAATGATGTTTAGCTTTACAAGCTGTGTTGACTGGTGGTTTTTCTTGAGAAACCAAGATAAGGGAAATGTACTGCGTTGCTGTCAGTCTCTTCTGACTGATACTGGGCTGTTCAGTGAAACTTGGCCAGGAGTGCTTTGTCCAAATTTGACATATGCAGTTTTTCTGCTACAAGGTAATTCTTGCAGATAATCTGCCTTTTTAAAAAAAAAAAAAATCCATCCCTTTGCTCATAATTATTCTGTCATGGCTTTACTACAGCCTTCCTTCCTCTTATATATGCTGTCTCTCTGCTTTATTTCACCAGTGTTTTTGCAGTTAGAGGCCATTTGCATTATTTCACCATGATAGTCTAGCTGGCCAGGTTCAATTGCTTAATATCCTTTACTAATTAGTAGTATTAGGCTTACCTGAAATATGTTTCACATTTTCATATCTTTATTACACCTGGTTGCCACTTCTTCATAGAATCATAGAATCAGAATAGTTAGGTTTGGAAAGGACCTTAAGATCATCTAGTTCTAACCCCCCTGCTGCCATGAACAGTTTTCTGTTGTCCTGGTGCTTGTTTCCTGTGCTGCTTGTCAGTTGAGCTGACTCTGCCTGTAGCTGAATCAGTGGGGATTGATTTATTTCTCGCCTTGAGTTCAGCTGTTTGCAGTTAGATAGTTAATGTCTATTTGTGTGCTCTCTGCCTAGCAAGTTTATTTGAAATCTGTATTTTCCCATTTTTCCATTATTGGTTTGGAGATCAGGTTTCTGCCTCCACATACTGAAAACTTTGTGAGACGGATCCCATGATGGGAGTGTGGCTGTCAATGGCTACAAGCTGTTCAGAAGAGAAGAGATAGGCAAAGAAGGAAAGGTGCAGGGATTGCCCTCTACATCAAGAGAGATATAGAGTGTGAAGAGTTGTTTCTGAAGAACAGCTACGAGCAGGTCAAAAGCTTGTGGGTAAGAATCGGGGACTGAGGAAACAAGGGAGACCTTGTGATTGGTGTCTACTACAGATTGTCGATGAAGCCTTCTTACTCCAGCTACAAGAGGCATCACGCTTGCAGGCTCTTGTCCTGACAGTGGACTTCACCCTGACATCTGCTGGAAACATCATGGCAAGCTGTAGGCAATCCAAGAGGTGGGAACAGGTTGCCCAGGGAGGTGGTGGATGCGCCATGCCTAGAGACATTCAGGGCCAGGCTGAATGTGGTTCTTCGCAGCCTGCTCTGGTTGAAGATGTCCCTGCTCATTGCAGTGGGTTTGGACTAGATGACCTTTGAAGGTCCCTTCCAACCCAAACTGGTCTATGTGATTCTATGATTAGATTCTGTATCATTTTTCTTTTGAACTCGAACTGCAGGTGATTGACCTACGGTGTTTTACAAGATCATCTCAGTCTCTGCCATGCATCTTCAATGACCATCAGTAAGTTTTTACATACAACACCCAGTAATAACCTGCCACATGTACTGAGTTATTTTCTGTTTTCTAAACATTATCTTACTGGTTGCCCTCCATCTGCAATCGCAGTGACCACTTTTCATTGCCTCCCCCAAGAGTCTGTGCCTGTTGTCTTTGCTGATCTTGTGAAAAGCTTTAAAATCTTTTCTTAAACAGCACCCACGTGACAGTCCCATTTTCTGGTTTCTCAGATGGGGCTTCAGCCTGACCTTTTGCTTGCATTCCATGTTTGATCTGCATTTAATAATTTTCCACAAAAAATACCTTTCTGTTTAGCTTTTCCTTCTCTCTTTCGTAGGTATTTTTTAGTTCAACTCTCTCTTACCCATTGCATTGAGGGCCTCTTCTGAAGCATTTGGTTTTCATTCCTGCTTTGATTTTTGTCCACTAGAGTTGAAGCTTGCTCTGTGCTTGTTTGAGCATGGCCTGTGCGTCCTTAAGCGTTTAAGGGAAACTTCTGAAACCCACTTGAAACCCAAGAGGCATGGATTACCATTGTGATCCCAGAGAACTGAAAGCTCAGCATCAGCAAAGCCAAGCTGGATGTGTTTAGCTTTCAGGATGGGTTTGCATGTTCCCTCTCACTGCATTTGTCTTCTCTGGTTGCTGCCATCAGTCAGCTTAACTCTGGGACTGACAAAGCATTTTCTGGCATTGTCAATTAATTTTGTTAGCGAGCAGTGGATCTGGGCTGGCCTCTCCCAAGACTGGTTCATTGCGTTCCCTGGAAGTCCATTTGACACACAGTTTGCTACAGAAACACAGTGTTTTGTGCTTCTCTGTGTGCTATTGCAGGAGCACCTAAAATTGCACATAAAGTTCACAGTGTGTTGAGACAGTCTCCTCTTCCAAGGAATAACAGAAGTTGTAATCAATGGAGAGGAAAGCCTGGCTATTGAAGTTTCAGTTCATTGGGGGTTGGTGCTCTCTAGTCCCATTGGAAAGCGAATTATAACATCAGCCTTTTGCCCTAAAAAAGTCCCATGTCCCCCACTGTAGTTGCAGCAGCTCTTGACTAGCAGATCTTGGCCAAGCCTTTCCCTTGAGTGAAAAGTCAGTGAGTTCCCTGCAAACATGAGATGACCCAAGAGCAATCTCTTACAGTTTTGAAATGCTCAATGATTTATCTGAAGAGAAGGATTTAACTGAGAATTCTTTGGGCATCTGCCACACATTAACTTCTCTCATTGTTTCTTAAATAAAATACCATTTCTTGCAGCTATTCTGCCGATTCCCTGGCGCATGGGCATGGGAGAAGTGAAGTGTGAACTTCTTTGCAGACTGCAGCTCTGATCAGATGCTCGAGCTCAAAGGACCCCAAGTCCAGTTTGTTGCTGGGTTTACACCTCTTTCTGTGTCTGCTTGAAAATCAGTATCTCATCTCAGAGTGGCCCCATACTTTGTACTTGAAGCTATTTAAAGGGTCTTACCATTTCACAATACCCCTTGATAAAGAAAATCCTTGACTTCCATTTTAAAAAAGAATTTTCAACAGATTTTTTTTCCTCTCTGATAGGATATCACAGGTAATGCAACAAACCACCTCGAGTTACCAACATAGTGCTGCTTATGCTATTTCTTTAACAGCCAGATCCCTACCTGGCTGAAACAAAGGTCTTTCCCTTGACATTGGTGAGTGTTGGATCATGTTCAAAGTAGCACTTGTTGCTCTTCCCACCTTTTCCTAGGTGAAAAATGCACAATATGGATTAGGTGGGAGAAATTAAAGGCTTTGGTGTGGAGTTGCCAGCTGGCCAGCACTGAACCCTGGAATCCTTCAAGCAGATATCGCTCTGTGTGATCTGTGTTGGCCTCCATGTACTGCCACATGCTCCGGACTGTGCCCAACAGCCTCTCAGCAATCTGAGGATTGAATTCTAGTTTTCTGTTCATATCCCTCTGTCTGCAAAACCCAGACTGGCTGGAAACCAAAGCCATAGGAGGTGGGAAAGGAGAGTAGCTCTGCTGATTTTAAATTTGTGATCTCTTTCCATCTGCTGTTGCCTGTCACACCTACCCAAAATTGATAATGGATGTGTGCTATCACCAGAAAGAGACTGATGAACCATGTAGTCTCTCATGTATCTTAGAATCATAGAATAGTTAGGGTTGGAAAGGACCTTAAGATCATCCAGTTCCAACCCCTGCCGTGGGCAGGGATACCTCACACTAAACCATATCACCCAAGGCTTCATCCAACCTGGCCTTGAACACTGCCAGGGATGGAGCATTCACAGCTTCCCTGGGCAACACATTCCAGTGCCTCACCACACTAACAGGAAAGAATTTCTTCCTTATATCCAATCTAAATCTCCCCTATTTAAATTTCAACCCATTACCCCTTGTCCTGTCACTACAGTCCCTAATGAATAGTCCCTCCCCAGCATCCCTGTAGGCCCCCTTCAGATACTGGAAGGCTGCTATGAGGTCTCCACGCAGCCTTCTCTTCCCCAGGCTGAACAGCCCCAACTTTCTCAGTCTGTCTTCATACAGGAGGTGCTCCAGTCCCCTGATCATCCTCGTGGCCTCCTCTGGACTTGTTCCAACAGTTCCATGTCCTTTTTATGTTGAGGACACCAGAACTGCACACAATACTCCAAGTGAGGTCTCCCGAGAGCAGAGTAGAGGGACAGGATCACCTCTTTGACCTGCTGGTCACGCTCCTCTTGATGCAGCCCAGAATACAGTTGGCTTTCTGGGCTGTGAGCACACACTGCAGCTGGCTCATGTTCATTTTCTCATTGATCAACACCCCCAAGTCCTTCTCCTCAGGGCTGCTCTGACTCTCTTCTCTGCCCAACCTGTAGCTGTGCCTGGGATTGCTCCGACCCAGGTGTAGAAGCTTACACTTGTCATGGTTAAACTTCATGAGGTTGGCATCAGCCCACCTCACAAGTGTGTCAAGGTCCCTCTGAATAGCATTCCTTCCCTCTAGCGTATTAACAGAACCACACAGCTTGGTGTCATCAGTGAACTTGCTGAGGGTGCACTCAATCCCACTGTTCATGTCACCGACAAAGATGTTGAACAAGACCGGTCCGAACACCAGTCCCTGAGGGACACCACTCGTTACTGGTCTCCAGCCAGACATTGAACCTTTGACCACAACTCTTTGTGTGCTGCCATCCAGCCAGTTCTTTATCCACCGAGTGGTCCACCTATCAAATTGATGTCTCTCCAATTTAGATACAAGGATGTCCTGTGGGACAGTGTTGAACACTTTGCACAAGTCCAGGTAGATGATATCAACTGCTCTATCCCTGTCCATCAGTTCCATAGCCCCGTCATAGAAGCCCTCCAAATTGGTCAGGCAGGATTTCCCCTTAGTGAAGCCATGCTGGCTGTCACCAAGCACCTTGTTGTTTTTCGTGTGCCCTAGCATGCCTTCCAGGAGAATCTGCTCCCAGATTTTGCCAGGCACAGAGGTGAGACTGACTGCTCTGTAGTTCCCTGGGTCATCCATTTTCCCCTTCTTGAAAATGGGGGTTATATTTCCCTTTTTCCAGTCATCGAGAACTTCACCTGACTGCCATGATTTTTCAAATAAGATGGCCATTGGCTTTGCAACTTCATTCACCAGCTCCTTCAGGACCTGCGGATGGATTTCATCAGGTCCCACGGACTTGTGTACATTCAGGTTCTTAAGATGGTCTAAAACAAGATTCTCTCCTACAGTGGGCCCAAGGTCTAGGTTTTCACAGTCCCTGTGTCCACCTTCCAAGATTTGGGTGCTGCGGTCAGAGCCTTTGCCAGTGAAGACTGAGGCAAAGAAGTCATTCAGAACTTCAGCCTTCTCCAAATCCAGGGTAGCCAGTTCTCCCAATAGCTTCCAGAGGGGGCCTACATTGTCTCTACTCTGTTTTTTATCTGGTACGTACCTATAGAACCCCTTCCTGTTATCCTTAACATCCCTAGCCAAGTTTAATTCTAACTGGGTCTTAGCTTTCCTAACTTGATCCCTGGCTTCCCGGACAACATCCCTGTATTCTTCCCATGCCTCCTATCCTTGCTTCCACCTTTTATAAGCCTCTTTTTTCCTGTGAATTTTTCTCAGCAGCTCCTTATCCATCCAAGGAGGTCTCCTGGCCCTCCTGCTGCACTTCCTCCTGGTCAGGATGCAACACTCCTGAGCTTGTAGCAGCTGATTCTTGAATATTAACTAACAACCTTGTGCCCCGCTGCCCTCTAGGGCTATATCCTGTGGAACCTTGCTAAGCAGGTTCCTGAAGAGTCCAAAGTCTGCTCTCTTGCAGTCCAGAGCAGTGAGCTTGCTGCATGCTCTTCTCACTGTCCTCAGGATGTCGAACTCAACCATCTCCTGATTGCTGCATCCAAAACTTCCCTGGAGCATCACATTTCCAACGAGCCCTTCCCTATTGGTGAGCACATCAAGCATTGCACCTCTCCTTGTCGGCTCCTCTGTTGCTTGCAGAAGGAAGTTGTCTTCCACACAATCGAGGAACCTCCTGGATTGCTTGTGTCAGGCCGTACCATCACCCCAACAGATGTGAGGGTGGTTGAAGCCCCTCTTGAGAACAAGGGCCTGTGAGTGTGAGGCTGTTCCTATTTGTCTGTAGAGTACTTCATCCACAGGCTCCTCTTGATCAGGCGGTCTGTAACAGATCCCCACAGTAATGTGTCCCATCACTGTTTTCCCCTTAACCCTGACCCACAAACTCTCTGTTGACTGCTCACCTGTCCCCAGACAGAGTTCCATACTTTCCAGCCTATCCCTAACATAAAGAGCAACTCCCCCTCCCATCCTGCAGGGCCTGTCTTTTCTGAAGAGCCTGTAACCTTCCATTCCAACACTCCACTCATAGGAGCCATCCCACCATGTTTCTGTGATGCCTGTTATATCATAGCCCCATACATGTGCCCACATCTCTAATTCCTCTTGTTTGCTCCCCATGCTATGGGCATTTGTGTAGAGGCATCTGAGCTGAGCTCTAAGTGAAGCTGGCTCATTGACTGGAGTGGCTGGAATATCTCTACATTGCTCCGAGCACTTATTATAGGTGCTGGCAACTGACTGGGTGTGTTGGGATGGAATGATGTTCCCCTCCCCCAACACACCTAGTTCTTCACAGCTTGTGTTTTCAGAACTGAGTCACTAACATGCACTGGGTGCTTTGGTTGCCAAATATTCGGGTTTTGCAGAATAAGGACCCAGCAGGTGGGGGATGGAGACAATTTTGATTATCATCAATAGTGAAAAAGGCAGTTGTGAATCATAGAATGGTTTGAGTTGAAGGGACCTTAAAGCTCATCCAGTTCCAACCCTGCCAGGGGCAGGGACACCTTCCACTAGACCAGGTTGCTCCAAGCCCTGTCCAACCTGGCCTTGAACACTGCCAGGGATGGGGCAGCCACAGCTTCTCTGGGCACCCTGTGCCAGCACCTCAGCACCCTCACAGGGGAGAACTTCTTCCTAGTATCTGTCTAAATCATAGAATCATAGAATAGTTAGGGTTGGAAAGGACCTTAAGATCATCTTGTTCCAACCCCCCTGCCATGGGCAGGGACATCTCACACTAAACCATGGCACCCAAGGCTTCATCTAACCTGGCCTTGAACACTGCCAGGGATGGAGCATTCACAACCTCCCTGGGCAACACATTCCAGTGCCTCACCACCCTAACAGGAAAGAATTTCTTCCTTATATCCAATCTAAACCTCTGCTGTTTAAGTTTCAACTCGTTACCCCTTGTCCTATCACTACAGTCCCTAATGAATAGTCCCTCCCCAGCATCCCTGTAGGCCCCCTTCAGATACTGGAAGGCTGCTATTGGGTCTCCATGCAGCCTTCTCTTCTCCAGCCTGAACAGCCCCGAATCTCTCCTCTGTCACTTTAAAGCCATTCCCCCTTGTCCTGTCCTTACACACCCTTGTAAAAAGCCCCTCACCAGGTTTCTTGTAGCCCCTTTTAGGTACCGGAAGGCTCCAAGGTCTTCCTGGAATGACTGAGCTCGCATACATGGGCATAGTCTCAAGGCGGTGGTGCTCATGAAACCTGGGTGCTGAGTAGGCCAGTGTTGCAAAAGCTATCCCAGGAGGAGGGACGGGGCTTCCCCTTGCCATGGGTTGCTGTGGTGCTGCCACAAGCCCTGCAGTTTGTCACAGGGCAGGAACAGACTTCCCCCCCAGCTCCCGGGGTTGCTGCTTCCTGTTGTAAATCGACATGGAAATGTAAACAGCAAAACTTTCTGCAAGGTGGGAAGAGCCCTCTTAAACGTACACAAGTTTCATCTGCCCACTTTTTCATCCTGCTCCCATTCTGTCAAGCTGAAAGGGAAACATGGTTTTGAAATCCTTGATGATCTATCTGAAGAGATGGTTTTCATTTGGCAATTCTCTGGGCATCTGCCCCACATTAGCTTCTCTCTTTGTTTCTGAAATAAAATACCATTTCTTGCAGCTGCTCTGCCTGTTTCTAAAAACACCAATATCCTGCTCAGATAATTTTCCACAATGTTTAATACTGCAGGATTTGTCAGAAAATTTCACATTCAGAATTACTTTTAAATAACCAATACTTGAGTTATTTTTAAACTTAGCATACTTTCAGCATTGCTAGGTGTGCTTTCAGTACGGAAAGGGTTAGTCTTATTTGCAAAGAAGTTCAGACCACTTCCAAAACCATTTATCCCCCAGCTGGTGTCTTAAAGGAGCGTGTTCCAGCAGTGCCACTGTGACGCTTCACTGCTATTTCCCCAGCTAGTTTTAAACTACCGGATTATGAAGGGTCCTTCAGTTAATCCCTGTGGTTTGTATGAGATGTGATACTGTTGGAAAAGGGGTCCTTAAACAGATTGGATGTGACACTTGTGTTTAGGCTTTGCAGGAAGGACTTAGACTAAAACAGCAGCTAAATATTTGGTGTTTACGAAGCATGGTGTTTGGATGGGACAGTTGTCTCTTGGCACACTCAGTTTCTCCTTTATGGCTACCAGACTGGTCCTTGCATGCAATCGAGTGTGGGGGGTTGAATTTTTCATATGAAGCTAGAGTAGTAAAAATCAGCAGGGAAAAGGGAGGGAGGTGAAGCTGCTTTGTGCTGCTTGCAGAAAAGGGAAGAGAACAGAAGCGTTCCTTCCAGCGACGCCTGCTCTGCTGTCACGAAAGAAACCTGCAATCTCCTCTGTGCTGGAGAGGCCACATCTGCATTTGGGGGAGTTGGGGGAGAGAAAACAGGCAGAAGTGCTGATTAAATCAAGGCAAAGCTTGGCAGCATTGTGGAACAGACTGATGCGTATCAGCCAGCACATGTTCACCACATGTTGTAGCTTGATGCTCCCACCAGGAGATGTGGGTGCAAGGCGGATGGCAGCAAGCAGGGTGGGAGCTATGGACCTTTCCTCCCACGAGGGGCTCTGTCCTGTGCCTGCCCCCAGCACCCTCTTGTTCTTTGGGGTTGGGTGATCCCTTCCTACACACTGTGAGCACACCTGAACTAAGGCACTGCTGCTGACCCAAAGCATTGCTATTGCGAGGCTTGTCCCAGTGATATTTAATTGCTCCAGTGACCACACTCAGCCCAGGGATGGTCCTGCAAGGCAGACTGTGTCCTGTCTGCTTAGATGGGAACTCCCAGAGCTGGAGAAGGGAGCCCACAGCATACACATGTCTCTGGGGAGCCTGTCCCAATCATGGGGTTCCCTAGTGCATGGTCCCCAGACCATTTTCAGCAGGCAGCCTTTAAGGAGCAGCTGGGCTGCAGTTCCATGCTAGGGCAACACAAGCCTCCACTTCCCTATCCAGAGCTGCCTAAACTTGGACACTGTTAGATAGTTGAAGTCAGAAGGGACTGATACGTCTTGTCTGACCTCCTGCAGGCAATAGCTTCCCACCCAGCATCACCAGACTGCTTTCTAGGGATTATTGACTTTCTTTCCCAAGTCACAGGGCTGACCAAACACTGCAGCTTCTGACATCTGCAACCACAAAGCCTTGAGGAAAAAAATGTCGAGGACTTACTGCCCCAGACTGCCTCTTTCTGCAGTGAATTCTGATTCTGATCAGCCTTAGCAGATGACAGTGCCTGAAAACGCCTGCAGACCATGTTGATCCTGCATTCTGCAATGCATCCGATTCTTTTATTGTAGCTACCCAAAGAAAATCAGAGTTGTACAAATCTTGCAGTAAATGTTTTGCCACCTTCTAGTTAGATCCCATAATCATGATGGCATTCTTGGCCTCATTTGATTTATGATTTATGGTGACATATTCACAGCTTTCTGGGGGAAGCAGGAGCTCTGGATGCAAGCTGTTTCTGTCTAAGTGTTAATGTCCTCCTGAGTTTATTTTGTGATATCAGAAGAAACCATGTGCATACACGAGCTTAAATGAATATATTTTGTGCGTTATATATGGTTGTGGGGTGCACTTGTTTCTCCACAATCTAAGCTGTGTTTTAAATCAGGGCTTTAAAATGAACCTAAAAGCTTCTGCAAAATAATGTTAACCTCTGCAAACAACTCAATTCAAGAGCTAACTCAGTTCTTGCTGACTCTCCCTGAAGATACCCCTCCTGAACAAGATTTTTTCTTCAGATTTGGATGAAATGCAACAGTTGAGTCATGAGTTTTCTTTCTGGCTCGGTTGCTGGAATGGGGAATACTGTTCACAATATTGACTGTTGCCATATGCTTTTTTCATCAAGTAAAAGGGTGCAACTTTCTTTTTGCTTCCCCCTCCACTGACTCACTCCCCAAATATGCTTCTGGTCAGGATGCCTTCTGACTTCTTCCTGACATAAGGTTTTCTAGTTTGCAGTTAGCTTTGTGAATTGCCTCTGTGAGCTCTAAAACATCTCAGCTCCCGGGAGGAGAGGATGGGTGTCCACGAGAGCAGAGGGAGCACCAAGCTTACCTGGTTCTTGGGTGCGTGGTGGTTTTGTAGCATTTCTGCCCCAGAAATAGTTTTCCGGAAGCCGGGCAGTCCTGGTCCGATGCTGCTGGTGCTGTTTGCATCCTGCATGAGGATTTGCTGTGCCTCCGCAGCCTGGGAAATGCCCACGGGAGTCTCAAAGAGATCTTTCTTCTGGATTAGGTGAACTTGGCATTCTACCTGTTTGCAACATGATGCTTTTAGAATCACTGCAAGTTAAGGAGGGGAAATGCTGGCTGCAAAATAGCTTAGAGGGACAAACAGACATGTCCCTTCCTGACTTCTTTTTAGGACCTCTTTTTGCTTCCCCCCAGAGCTCTCAGTGCAGTGACCTCCAGTGCTGATGCCAAGTTTCCTTGGAGAGGGTGAATTAGGAGCAAAAGGCTTTTGTCAGAGGCAACCCAGTACTCCCAGCATCCTGTCCTTACCAGTGGGCAGCTTCCAGCACCTGGCCAACAGAAGGAAACAGCTCTCCAGAAAAGCAGTCTATAAATCATTCAAATGATGCTTCCTGAACCTGACCTTGCAGAAAACGTACTTGCACCTGCGAGCATGGGACTAGCTTCCTGAAAACCAGTGTCCATCACACCCCACTAGTGACAGCTTGCTGCAGCAGGGCTGTAGGGGTACACCCCATCCTCACCTCCCAAAGTCTGAACAGCCCAGGAGATGCCAGAGAAGCCTGGGAGAACAGCTTTTCAGCTAAAGGAACCGAGATGCTGAGAGTTAAGCGACTGGCCCAAAGCCATAGAGCTTGGAAACAAGCCCGTATCTTCCTTGTATTAGCTGGTACATGAATGTGTAGCATGCCTTGCCCTGCTGGAAACGTCACCCATGATCTCTGGAGCAGCAACCCTGCAAAGAAGCATCTCCTTTTCCCTCATCCCCCAGTCTGCTTTGCCTCACAGGGCAATCCCCATCTGCTTGATCTTCTGGGATGCACGAGAGCAGAAATGCACCAGCTTTCCCTTGTAGCACTTCTGATTTCCTACAACTTTGCCTGGAAAGTTGACTCTGGGCTTACCCACACTGGGAGTTTTCCCAGTGGCTGCTCCGCTGGCGCAATGAACAGAGGAAGTTATTCCAGCTGAGTGACTCCCCAGCAGTACATCCCCAGGTGTTGGGCTGACGGCAGCAGACACAGATGAGCATCATGAGTCAGCACCACAGGGTGGCCCTGCCTGATCCTGGCACCTCTCCCAGGGAGGAGAAATTGGGAGGCAGATCCTCCTGCCCCTCCACAAAGCCTGAGCACTGTTTTTCCCTGTGCCACTTTGGATGTCACACTGAGATGACTTGCTGTGACCGCAAACTGTTTGGGTACATACAGCAGGTGACATGTGCTAAGATGACCTGAGATGCCAGGCCTGCTCGCAGGACTCAGGCTCTTTTAAGAAGGGGCTTGTTCCATTGGACAGCAGGTCCAATCTTTGTACTGGGGTCCTTGGAAGTACACCTCATTTACAACCAATCCTCCATATACTGGTTATCCACATGGCCTTGATAACCTCTCCTTTGAGATCCAGGAGTGACTCCTGCAGGACAGTGCAAAATTTCCGTGTGATTTGACAGCATTTTGGGTTCTTTTGCTGTCCAGTTCTTTTTCTTGTTCTTTCCAGTGCTGCTGTCGCTGGTTTTTCCTGGCCTGGCACTGTCAGTATCCAATGTCATCACTTGGGAGATGGAGAAGGAGGCAGAGGTGTTTCATTGCACAGAACAAATGTTGGAATAACCACTCTTCACTCAGCTGGCAGCATCTCTAATGCCCAAAACACACCAGAAAGACGTCAGCGATGCCTGGCCACACCACAGCCCTGCAGGGAAGGACAGGAGACTTAATACTTGGAAATAATATTCTGGCAGCTCAGTCTCATGGACTTTGCCTTTAAAAAAAAAACCACAACAATTCCCAAAGGAACTGATGGAGCCCAACATTCACATTATTTAAAGCTGAGCAAAATAAAGAGCTGGAGTCTGCAAGATCAGTGTAAGCGGCAGTGGCTTCTCGGGACCTTGGTTAAAGCACCCTGGGGAGTTAAAGCACATTGGACAGCCAAAATAGGTCTCTCGTCTTCTCCATTACCATGTTTCCACATAGTTGGGAAAATGAGTGAGGTCTTGGGAATATCTTTTTGCTGGCTATGTGTTCAAACATGCAGTTGAGATACTTTCCTGTATCACCTCCCCTCTCTCCGGTCCCCTGACAAGTAGAAGCATTAGGGACTTGCCCTTGCCCATCTGCATGGGGGACAGTGCTGATGTAGGGTGCCATGGACCTCCAAGAGTCTGTCCAGTGCCAGGCAGATGGGTCAGGATTTGGGCTGTAGGGTGGAGATGGGATTTCCCAAACGCAGATGGAGAGTGGTGTAGAGAGCTTTGGGGAGCCAAACAAAACAATAAATGCTCTCCTGCGCTCTCCAGCACTGGGTCAGCAGGTGAGCACAGCACCTCTGCATAGGGATGCTCATGGTGAACCCCGAGTCTGCATGTCCTGGCCCTGTTCGTCACAACAGGGCAAAATGGGAGGGCAGCAGGGGCCCAGTGCCCCCATCCATCCCCTAGAAGGTGACACTAAACCTCCCTCCTGCTCATTGCTTCCGTTCATGCTCCCCATTGTACTTGCTGCATGTATTTCTGCCTTTGGAGCAGCCCAGGCAGCATGGTGCCTTGGGGAATAACCACTTTCACGGGGAATAATCAACCCCCCATCTCGATCAGACAGAGAAGAATGGTTTTAAACTAAAATAGGGCAGATTCAGACTAGATGTAGGGAAGAAACTTTTTATGGTGAGGGTGGTGAAACACTGGCACAGAGAGGTGGTAAATGCACCATCCCTGGAAACATTCAAGGTCAGGTTGGACAGGGCTCTGAGCAACTTGACCTAGTTGAAGGTGTCCCTGCCGTGCAGGGGGGTTGGACTAGATGACCTTTAAAGGTCCCTTCCAACCCAAACTATGCCATGATTCTACAATTTTATGATCTCTGTGCCATGCAGACCTCTTCTCACCCAATGCATCTCCTCCTCTGCTGGTCTCCTTCCTGAGAGTTGCCCAATGGCCAGTTAAGCCACTTCAGAGCATTGACCTGATTTTCTCCCATTCCCCATATGTCTCCAGGCTGTTTCCTATCATACTGCCATGGGTCTTGGCTTCTTCTCCCACCCTCCCACGGCTGTATGCAGCAGCGGCTCACAGTGCATTCCTTTGCATCGTAATCTCTGGCTTGCTATCTAAGGAGTTGAAGGATATTTCCAACCCAATGCTGCCAGAAAATACTGGCATCCACCTCTCGCTACCTTCCTCTCATACACGTATCCAGCTCCTCGAGCGCTCTGAAACTCTGCCGTGTTTAAACAGCCATCACTTACAGTCAGCTCGCAATGCGACTCGTTATTTTCTTTTCTGGCTGGGTTGGTTTTCCCCTTTTCCAAGCCCCAGATGGTTTCTGTAGTTTCTTGGCCTAGTGGCTGGGTTTAACTCTGCACTGAGCACCCACACTGTGCCTGCTACAGGTTTAGCTGGGCTGCGAAACATGAAACACAACCTCATCTTGTCCTCTATTCCTCATGGAGCAGCAGGTCCAAGGTGTGACCAACCTTCTGCCGTTGCTGCCGATACCATTGATATCATCCTGCTGTGCCCCAGACCTGCTGCTAGCTGACAGCAGCAATTGCCACCTCTCTGTTCCCACCTGTGGTATGTCCTGTGTCACTGGTATTTTTGTTGGACATGGGATGGCCTTGCAGAGATGTGCTCTTCATCCCAAGGTCTTAGCCAAATAGAGCTGCAAGGACATGAGCAGACAGCCATCCTTCCAGCATGTGGTGGGTTTGGGGCTTCCTCAGTGCTGGATTCAGCACGCAGTGGAGTGTAGAGATTTACCTGTAAGCAGGGACTGGACCAAACCTGTGCATGGCACTAATTTCAAGCCCATCTTTGGAGAGAATGCAGATGCAGTTCTTTAGATCAGGCAGCAGCTCCAGCAACCTCCAGTTTGAGCAATGAGCCAGCAGAAGCTTTGACTGACCACACAAGATGGGAAAGCCCCACCGACACAGAGCAGGCACATAGACCATCCAGGATACCTGTTTTCCAGCTCAGCTTTAAAACCCTCTGACAACAGTGATTCCCCTTCCTCTGCAGTCCTTCACCCCTTTACACATAAACAGTCTCCCTGAAGAGCTAACCTGAATCTTTCTCAAGTGATTTTTTTATTACTTTCAGTCTGACCATTGTGGAAACAGAGAACAGAGCATTTCCTCCCTCTCCCATCCCTCCCTCTTCAATTAAACCCTCTTTTATCTACCTGAAGATGTTATCAGATGTCTTTCTTTCTGTAGGGTAAACAACCTAAAGTCTTTTAACCTTTCCTCATGGGTCACCCTCCCTTTCACCACCAACCAGTGATGAACTGGCAGAGATGTGATCCCCAGTGTGATCCTCACTGAGGCTGCCTGTCCTCCATTCACAGGGGATGTGGGGCTGTGCCAGAAGCTGTAGGTGCACGACAGCACCTCTACCTGCAGACCACTGTGTGTCTTCTAGGATCTCACAAGATGCCACACTTTCATGCTCCAGTGGGGCTTGGGGGATTCATAACATCTCCCCACATTGACCATTCCTGAGGAAAAAGAGGGAACCCGCCTCTCTTTCCTATAGGAGTTACACTCATGTCAGACAGCTCTGCTTGGGGGTGAAGTTCATCCTGCCCAGCAGACTCAATAACATCTACCTTATTAAACCACTCCAATCCGCTCTGTCTCTAGTTTTCCAGCACTAATTGCATTACCATCCTGCTTGCATCTGACCTTTCCAGTGAAGACTGAAGCCAACAGCACACAGAACCACCCAGCTGTCTGGGCATCATCTGCCTCCAGCTTTCCTCAGTGCAACAGGCTCCCAAGTGTGCTCAGCCACTACTTCTTCACGGGGCATCTCAGGTGTCTTGACAGGCAATATCAACCGCCTCCCCTTTAATAGATGCATTTGTTTTCTGCTTGATGTTCCCCAAATGTTTTTATTCAGCTTAGAAAACTTCAGTGCTGCACTGAAAGACCAAGCAATGGTTCAGAGCTTTCTGTCCTCTGGCAGCACATGAGCAAAGGCAGCCAAATCCCAGCGGCTCCATCCTCAGTGCCCTCCTCCTGCTCCAGTCTTTGCAGCTTCCCACAGCAGGGGTGGGATTTATCAGGAGTGTGTGATTTATAGAACGGGTGTGATTTATGAGGCTGCTGCTACACTTGTTTGGCCTTTGGAGCTTTGCAGCCTTGGAGAACTCCCTGCTCCCTGCACCAGTGTGGCTTGCTTCAAGTCTCTTATTCCCAAGGATTTGGATGCTTCTGGGATCAAACAATGGGAACAAAGCAGTGCTTTTTTCTGGGGAGCCATTGCTGCTGGCCTCTTCTTCCTTCTGGATGGGCTTGGGTGCAGCAGACAGGTCCTCCCTGTGGAGCCTGTGGGGCCATGTGGCTCCTTCTCAGGATACCACATCAACGGAGGTGGCTAATTGGTCCACAAGTGTCCCAGCTGCCCATTGGTATTTGCTCCCCACATTGTGGGAAAATCTCTATGTTTCCCCATTCACCCCCCCAGCTGCTGCTGTCATACCCCTGCTCATGGGAGATGAAGAATAAACCTATTTCAGAGCATCTTTTTGGTGCTGCAGACTGGAGACCATGACTTCGGCACTAAGCGGGTGCAGCCAGCATGGAGCATACCAGTACGAGTCAGAGGGGATGGGTGGCCCAGGCTGGGGTTTCTGGGGCTTTCAGAGTGGGAAAATCATCCCAGTGCCTCCCCATCCTCACGTCCCTTGAGCACTGCTGGACAGACAGTCCCCAGGGCTGGATTTGCTGCTCTGTTTCACCATTTGGTGGCTTTGCAATGCCATGGGGTCAAAGAGCACCCTGCAGAGCTCATTTATGCTGAGCAAAATTTACACAGGATGAGGGGATTCAAGCAATGCTTGCAAAGAAAAACTGGTGTGCTGAAACCCCAGGCTTGGATACAACATGGGTCTGCTCTTGCTGTGCTTCTTCTCTGACCCCAGCATGTACTAAATTGATTTTGGTCCCACTATGGAGCGCATCCATAGGGATGGGAATGGTCCAGCATGTCCTAGGGATGCCTTCTGCCTCCACAGCCCTCAGGCCCCCAAACAAAGCGTGACGGACGAGCTTCGCCTCTGCTCCCTGTGCAGATAGAGGGAAAACCCACGGGCTGGGAGCCAGTTTCCCCAGACCGTTGGGGAGGGGAGAGCTGGGACTGGAGAGATAACAGGAAGAGTTAGTGTCAGGGCTCGGGGTGGGGGTTTGATGCTGTAGCACTTGCTGATGCCAGCTGTGGGGCTGCTGCTTTGCAATACACAGGACAGGGCTACATGGGGTGCTGGGGGCAGTTTTCCTTCCTTCTCCTGTGGAGATCTACAGGGTGCTGGGTACCAGCACAGGGTGCTTTTCTGCAGCAATACTTCCCACCAAGTGGCTGCCCTGAAAGAGCCTGAATAGCAGCTGTGAATAATTGATTATGTGATTTGGAGATTTTTTTTTCTCCCCACTGCTTCCCAGTAAATCACTTCCAAATAGATGCTTTCCACTATCCAGCCAGCTCTGCAGACGATGGTGTTGGAGCCATCAGATGAATTATTTGGGAGTTCTGGTTTTTCTTCTTGCTGACTACAGTGGATAATGATGCTGGGTGTTTCTTCTAAGCCCCCAGAGTCACCAGCTCCAGGGATGGTGACTGAGCGTTGTGTGACATTTGGGTTTTCTCTGAGCCCCAGCTCCATGGGAGAAATTCAGCCTTCCAGCCTATACTTAGTAGTTGTAAAGGCGAATGAATAGGAGGCCTTCTGGAGGTGGAGGAAAGCCAGAATAATGGGAGTGGCAGAGGCTCAAAAAATCTGATGGACAATAGAAAGTGGTTTAATATGCTGCATGTTACAGGAGAAGAGGAGGGTGTGAGATATCTGAATCTTTGGGCTGGAGTTACCCCCTTTTGCTTGGGCAAGTGTAATTCAGTAGTGCAGTAAAGTACCCTTAAAAGACATTTTTGGCCAAAAAATGCTACAGACTGATCATGTTTTGGGACTACCTCACCAAAACACAGCATTTTCCATCATAGGATTCTAGAAAATGAGTTACACTGACTGCTTGCTGACAGCGCCATGCAAAGCATCCACAGAAGAGAACCCTCTGAGAGCCAGTGTGAGCAGCCAGGGAAAGCTACATCTGGGACCAGTTTGCCAAAAGATTTTGGAAAGGATGGAGGCAATGCTCCAACATCCCTGGGGGTCCTGGGGCTGTTTGAAAGACTGATGGGGGTGACAGCAGCTAAGGGGAACATGTTCCTGCATCTCTGTGCAACGTATCTGCCCTGTCCTTTACTAAAACATGACCTACACAGAGCAGTGTGATTTGTTGCTGCAAGGTGACATAAAGACTCCAAAGTGAGAATGACAAGGTACCGAACCCATAAGCCACACACACGTGATGCAGAGGAAGATCAGCAACAGGACCAGGCTCCTGGGCATAGCTGTTGTGAGACACCAAAGCACCAGGCAGGGAGCTGAAAAGACATTTTCAGCCCTGGAAATGAATCAACCTTCAGGAGAATTTACCTGGGATTTTTCCAAATTGTCCATTAGATGGATTCAAGTATTCAGCTAACAACTGCCTCTGGCTAAAACAGGTGCCAAGACAGTGCTCTAGGACCCACCAGCCCTTTCAGGGAGCCACAAAGTTCAAGGACCCTTCTGACCCTGGGAATGGCTGGAGAGTGATATGGGGCACGTTGCCTCCTTTCTGGGCCAAGCCAGGAGTCAGGCTCGGTGGACGTCATTCCTGGCAGCTGGAAACATCAGAAGGACACAACCGCATGATAGAAAAAGGATAAAGGATAAACAATGACACAGGGATTAATGTCAACAGGAAACTAATGCCTGACACACGCCGAGTCAGGAGAGTCAGCAGTGTTATTTGTTATGAAGAGTGGATTGCGGAGGCAGAGGCTGGGAAACAAACCCTCAGCCTGAGGCTTCAAGAGCTTAATTGACCCCAATTCCTGGAAAGAAGGTGAAGAGGGGACAGAGAAGAGCCCTGCAGCAGGGTTTGTACTGCAGCACAAGCTGAGCAGGCTCCAGCGCACCACAGCTGATGTTGGCCACATGCAGCATGGAAATAGGATGCAATTTTGTAGCTGTAGGGCAATGAAACCTTGGCTTGACTTACCAAGGAAGTAGATAGCTCGCTCTGGCTTCATGTCTCTTACCTGAGTGTAGGTCTCTCTCGCAAACTAGGGCTTATTCTAGCTGCAGGGATGTAGTTTGTAACCTTTGGGCATGAAGGACCAAGCTGGATGACTGTCAGTCTCAAATTTTGGTTCCTGGCTTCATCACATGTGTCCTTGGAGGAGAGAGTTGGAGGCCCACATGGGCCTCCTAAGGTTGATGGCCCCTGCATTTGTTCAGGATAGCTATCTTGACGCCAGCATTCCTTGCTGAGAGCACCCAGCTGCATTTCCACATCAAATTGCCTGAACTCCCCTTGGGGTAACTAGGAAGTTACCTCACATCACATCCTGAAGGCGTGAGGTCTTGAATCTACAGACCTACAAATACAAAGATACCATACCAGCTACAAACCCACCCAGAAAAGGTGCTGAGGCTCCATTATGGATGGGCCCAAGGATAAGACAAAACCTTGGGAATTCTTCTGACCTCATTCATCAGGAGCAAACATTGTGCCCTGCCGAGATGATGGGCCTGGTAAAGGCTACACGAGTGAAGCAGCAGGATAGCATCAGTGGAGTTGCGTCCTAAGGGACGTAAGCAAGTATTATTTTACTGCTGGGCAACAAGGTATCAGAGATACTAAATCATCTCCGCAAGATCACAAGAGGGAATTATTACAGTCTACAAGGACTAAACCTCCACATCTCAAGTGCCTCTTCAAGATCTTAATCACAAATATAATTCATTGTTTCATTACAATGATACTGAATAATTCTATTCATATACCAGGTGATTGCCCATTCGTACAGCACAAATCAAGCCGTGGTAGCTTCATTACTCTGAATATACATTCAGAAAAATAAAAAAGCAAGTCACGTGAACATTTCCAAAATGACAAAATCAGGGAAAAACGAATGTGGCCAGGAATAAACAAGTAAGCAGAATTTCCCAGCACATTTCCTTTGCCTGGGGCACAGCCTTCTCTCTACTAGGAGGAAATGGTCATTTGTGAAAAGCGAAACTTGGCTATGTCCAAAAGACACTTAGAGGTGGAAGGGAATGGAAACACATGAGGAAAGCCACCCAGGTGGTTTGAACCTCTCTCACCTGCTGTTACGTGGTGCTGGAGATGAGGGAGCAGGCAATAAGAGGTTTGTGCTGTTGCTCCATTGCTGCCCAAGTTTATTTCTAGTGGTGCATTTTTCCAAAGGGATCATGTAATGCTCCAACTCCCCGATCACTAAAGGGGTGTATGAGCTCAGAGTAAAACTCAGGGAGAAGTAAAGAGTTTGTAAACCCCATGTGAAGAGGAGCAGTACCGGTGGCAGTGGGCTGTAAGGGAGCACCCAGGCTGGGGGGTGTTAGAGAAACAAAAAGTGCTGGGGGAAAACAGGAGTCTGCATTTCTCCTTTTTTGGGTTTTCTTTTGAAACGTCGCCCTTGTTAAGGAAGAAGCTGCAGACAGGGAAAAGAGAGAACTGGAGGGGTGCTGGGGGCCGAGCAGGGGATGCTCACCACCAGGTCAGAGCACACTGTGCTCACCACGCTGGAGCATTTGAGGAAACGGAGCTTTTGTTTACATGGAGGCTTGGGGAATCTCTCTGCCTCTGTATATGGAGACAGGCTGGGTGCTCAGTCGTGCTGCTTTTCCTGCTCCAGTCACCCAAATGCACAGGGCAGATTTCCATGGATGGTCACCTTGGAAAGAGCCAGTCTGACCAGCTTGTCCGCAGCACCGGAGCAGCCAAGCAGGAAAGCCAACTGGTTCCAACAATTGCACATAACAGTTTAAAAACGGACAAAAAGAAACCTAATAAAAAAGGGCAAAACAAGCCAAATCAACCCACAATGGGAAAGGAACCGCTCAGCTTCATCACTGATTTCTTGAACATGCCCACTGATCCCTTCATCAGAAAAGCATCCTGGTTTCTGCAGAGCAGAGGCAGAAGAAAGGAGCAGTATGCCGAGAGCTGAGCTGTGAGCAGGTCTGGTAGGTATCATCCCTGTCCTGGTGGAAGCATCCATGCATTTCGGCTCCTTATTTGGCTATTGCTGCCTGTACAGAGTGAGGACTTTTTGCAAACAGTGGGAAGAGCCCTGGGGATGCTTGGCTGCCTCTGACGCAAGAGCTTCGCCGGTGCATTTTTGACCTTGCTTTGCCTCTCAGCTGACAACTGGAGATCACGCTGCCCACCTCTCTGCACACCCACCGCTGAGCAGTGGCGCTGGGAGGAAAGGAATATCCCAAGGACGGCAGCACCTGGCCTTAGCCAGGACAGAAAAGGCAAAGAGAGTGGCTTTCCCTGTCCTCAGGAAAGGAGAAACTCTGCAAATGGCTTTAAGAGCACAGAGGACCAGCACCCTCTACCTCATGGCATGCAATCAGCTGTACTAAAAGGTTATTAGCTCCAGCGGAGCTGAACTGAATTGCATCAGCTGGGAACCTCATCCAAAACGTTTGGGTTGAGAGTAACCCTTTCTATTTATTGCCCTATTGTTTTATACTGAAAGAACACTGAGATACAATCTGTGAAGGCTTTATTGTTACAGACCAGCTTTCCTCTGCTCTCCCAAGCTGTCACCCCCTAAATTATGCTCCAGCTTCCAAGTTTAGGGGGATGAAATGCGGGTTGTGTTGACAGAGATTAAGGCACCACAAGGATTTGGTGGTGGAGGTCATCTGCTGCCCGTCCTCCATCATTTGGGGCAGTATTACCCAATTTCCCTCTGCACCATCAGCCCCTTTTGCCCAAATCCTCTGCACTGTTTGTAAGTAAAACCTGGCTTACTCTGCCTGGGGCAAGCTCAGGAAACCTTTTATTGATGCATATGGGAACACAGAGGAACAATCCTTTGAAAGTATCTCCATTATAGCAGCAGAAGTAGAACAGTAGCAAAACTTTACCATCCCCATTAAGAGCATTTTGCTGCCTCCACAATGGCAATAGTCCCACTGACATTCCCACACAGGACGTGGGAACAGCATGCATGAGGAAAGTTCTGTACTGGCAGAGCCATCCTTGAGGCTACCAGGGAGGGCAAGGCTTTGTTGGGACATGGCTTTGCATCACCTGGCACACCGTGGGGTACATCCTTCCCGCTGCCTCCAACCACCACGCCGGACCTCAAAACACAGCTCCTTCCGCGTGGCGGTTTTTCAGGAAGCCCAGTTGCCTTGGCGGGATGTGTGTATCATTGGGTGGAGAGCTACAGGAAGCGGATAATATTATTTTTTCTCCATTTGTGCCGGTTCAGACTCATTTTACAGACAGTTCCCGTTTCCTAGATTGACACATGGTAAGGATGGAGAGACCCAGCACATCGCCCAGCCTCAGCATGGGCTCTGCACAAGCCACGGACTGCGATGCCAAGGTAAGCGGTTTGCCTAACATGTCTTATTCCGCTTATGAATTAGGGGCTTTTAAATGGCCAGTGTCAAGAAGAACCCAAACAAACACCAAACTGAGCGCGGCAGTGGGCAGGGCTGCCAGCGAAAGGCGCTAGAAGCATCCATGCGTTTGGGACACTGAGTTCCCCCCGGCCCTAGAGGACGCTCTCCGGGCCGGCTCCTGCGCTGCCCTCCCGCACGCAGCCGGACCCCTACGGCCGCTCTGGGGCCGGCGGAGCCCCGCGGCGACCTCCGGTGCGGCCGTGCCGGGCCGAGTCCGGCCGAGCCGCCCCCCGGCGAGTCCCGGATGTTGGAGCGGGCCCCACTTACTCAGTCCTTCGCTTCCATAAAAGGCCAAGGGGCCCGGCGGCGCGGGGCGCGTTTTTCCTTTAATTATTATCCCCCTCCTCCTCCTCTCCCCTCCTCTCCTCCTTTTCCTCCTCCCTCTCCCTGCCCGCCCCTTCTCCTCCCGCGGCGGCCCCGCAGGCAGCGGCTGGGGGCGGTGGGATAGCGCTGCACCCCCCGATCCCGCCCCACCGCGCCCCTATCCCACCCCCTCGGGGCACGGGCGGGCTGTGCGGTGCTGTGCCGGCGGGCGGGCGGTGAGGCGCAGCTGGCGGTGCAGGAGGCCGGGGCCATGGCGCTGGACGGGATCCGAATGCCGGACGGCTGCTACGCCGATGGGACTTGGGAGCTGAGCGTCCATGTCACCGACCTGGGCCGCGACGTCACCCTGAGGGTCACCGGCGAGATCCACATCGGCGGCGTCATGCTGCGCCTCGTCGAGAAGCTCGGTGAGTTCCCCGGTACCCCACATCCACCCCAGCACTCTGCCCCGGCATCCTTCCAGCACCCAGCACCCTGCCCCAGTACTGTGCTGGAGCACACAGCACCGTGCTTGAGCATCCAGGACCCTGCCCCAGTACTCTGGTTCTGCACTCAGTGGCCAGCATCGTGCCCCTCTACTCTTCTTAAGCACCCAGCATCCTGTCCCAGTACTATGCTTTAGGTCCTAGCACTCTACTTAGCACCCTGACTGTCTCAGCACCCATCTCAGCACCCTGTCCACCCCAGGTCCCAGCACCCTGCCCTAGCACCCCATCCCCTCGCTGCCCACCTCGCTTGGGATCCACAGCAAAGCCCCCCCTCCCCTGGTGGCAGGCGCCTTGTCCCCAGCCAGCGCCCTGGGTTGCCCCTCGAACTGCCTCGGGCCCAAACCAGCCCAACTTTTACACCTCGGGGCCACTTTGCCTGTGGCAGGGCTTCATCCCCCATCGCCGCCTTCTTTGTACTCAGTTTTACCGAGAGCCGGGAAACCTCTTCATTCATGGGGTGGTGGTGGGGGGGGGGGTTTATGGATGCTCTCCAAGTTTACAGAGCAGTTTAATTCTGGAGTTGTATGTGGCTCTGCGCTGCTTTGGACAAGGGCCCTGTGCGAGCATGGGGTGGTTAACGGGGTGTCTTGGGCGCCGCGGGAACTTGTTCTCGGGACCGGGGGCACCGCGGTGTCCGGTGGCTGTGGGTGCGTACCTGGACAAAGAGCCCGTTTGTCTGGGGCGCGTGGGAACGCGCGGCCGGAGCCGCAGGGCTGGTTTGTGGTGGAGGGGCTCCGTGCCGCAAGGAGCGCCCCGACGCGCCGGGCGCGGGCAGCCGTGCCCCGACAAACCTGCCCTTGTGTTTATCAGCTCTGCGGCTCCGGTGTGTGCGCTCGGCGGAGCGGCCTGGGCTGAGGGCTGACACTGCTCGGATAAAGTGTTAATTGCGAGGTCCCCGCGCGTGCCTGCGGCCGTGGGAGGAGCGGGGCCGTCAGCTGCGCCCCCAGGGCCGGGTTCAGCGCAGAGCCCTTCAATGATGCCGTTTTCCTCCATGCTTAGGGTTTGATTTATTAATTATCTGAAGTTGCAGGAAGGAAGGGATGGATATAAATACGCTCGTTTCGAAAGGAAGCAAGAGCTCGCATCAGTAGGTCTCGCGCTGGAGGTAGCTCCTTGACTCTCCAAAAAGTTGATTATTTTTATGCTGGAGCAGCAGAAAGATTTGCTGCATTTGAGCATTCAGTGGCTAGGGTAAAAAAGGAAAAGTTTTCTAGAAACGGTTAAAAATCAACCCGTTGATCATGAATGAATAAGCAATGCTCCCCTTGGTTTTGAGCTGGGTGTCACCAGCAGATGCCAAAGCAGAGCCGGGGCCGACTCATGTGCCGTAAACTGGGAGCATGCATGGGGATGGAGCCCAGCAAGGACTTAAATTAGTTCCTGACGTCATGCACCCCCCACCCCCCCCAAAATGTGTTTGCCCGGATCCTCTCCACTTGTTAAATTAGGGATTGTATTAGAGGGAAGGAATGCAGCGGCCACAGCCGCCGGCCCGGCAGGGAGAGTGGAGATGGTGCTCCCCTGGGGGCTCGGCCCCAATGCCCCCCTTCCCAGGATGGCCAAGACCTGTGGATGTCCCCAGCTGTTGCCTTCCCTTTCCTGCCGGCTTTTTGTCGCTGAGCCAAGCTATCCGTATTTAGTTCCTTTTAATCTTCCTGTATGTCAGCTCTTCCAGCCCTCTCATTACTTTTATGGCTCTTCTTTGAGCTCCTGCCAGTTTATCAGGGTCGGCTTTAGCAGAGAGGGGTGGGACAGGACTCGTGTCTCACCCTCATGTGCCTCCTGAATGCCCTCCTTCATCTAGCCTCTGCCACTGCTTCATCTCCAGATATATTAATTTTGCAATTTTTCCATGTTGGAACCCTTTCCCTGTATTTTTAACCCATTGCTCCTCTGTCCCTCACAGTGTTGGTTTCCCTTTTTTAACAGCTCCAACTGTTAAAAAAATGATTCATCTTTAGCTAAGCTGATTTTTGCTGTGAATTTTAAGGAAATGTCTTAAAAACAAAGTTTCTTTGCAGCTCTGGAATCCCTTATGGACCACTCTGCTTGCGCATTGCAGGACTGTACTTTGATCAGGGGTTTGCTGGCGCCATCCTTTTGGACAAACCTCCTCTGGGCTTTGTGCTGCTGGAGGGCAGGGAAAGGAGATTTCTGTGGCCTGCCCAGAGTTTCAGTGAAGTTTAGGGCATCACTGTGATTTGCAGACATTGGTCCCACTCTGGCTGTAGGATGCTGGTAGAAGTTCTTCCACCATTAGTGGCTTGCCTCCTCCCAGCAGCAAGGAGAGCCTGGAAGAGGGAAAATCTAGATTTATGTTAGTATTTTCCGATGCTTGTAGGGGAAAACAATTGCAGTAAATATCCCTTTGCCCTGGAGAGGGCTGGAGTGCCATTCTCAGAGCAAGAACACAGGGAAGTCTCTCCTCCATATCTGCAAGGCTGCAGGTATCAGTAAATCTTGTCAACTCAGTCCTTGCCTGCTTAGAGTGGCTGCAGTCAGACTATTTGGGAATAGGCAATTAAAATCTGTCACTAATGCAGGCAAGGATTGGAAAAAACCCAAGCAGCAGATAGGGATTCTGGTTACTCAAGTGAATTGCAATGACCTGTTGGCTCCCCTGTTATTTATCACCCTGCTGGATTAAGCCACTTTGTTAATTGAGCCGTGCCTTGTGCTTGGCAGAGTCCTCTGAAAAATGGTCAAAAAACTGCTGAGGTTTTAAGAACAGTAGTATTTAGTTGGTCCATGTGGGTTGGGAGTACTGGAAACTCCTGGTACTCACCCAGGGGTTTTTAGGAATTTTGCCACTATTGACTTACAAACAAAACAAACAAAAAAAGAGGCTTAAAATCACTGGGAGCAGAGGAAGGAAGGAAGTGAACGCAGGTTATTGTTGTTGTCAACTTCAGGCTGTTCTAAACACATGTAAGGAAAACACGCTGCTTTTTTGGAATGCACTTGGGAGGAGCTTTGTGGGACATACATTAAATGCAGGATTGCATTTAGGGGATGCTCTGTACAGTAGTGGGAATAAAAGAATAGCTGACAGAAGCAGGCAAGGGGGGACAAATGGTGGCTGGCAGAGGACTGGCTTAAGACAGATGACCTAAATGTGCACTGAGCAGATTCACAAAGTCTGTGGATAAAAGTCTTGTAGTGGAAATGCAGATTTCTCTGTAGGTTTCTTTTACAGGCATGATATGCATGGCAGCCAGCTCCAGTTGTGGGGGCTCATGGGGATAACTGAGCACCCTTAGGGGTTTGTATGTGAAGGAAATAGATAAGTGGATGAAAAAGAAAAAAGAGATAGTTTGGGAATTGCAGCAGTCCTTCTGGACCAAAAGGCATTAATGCTTGATGCATCCCCTGGCCAAGATGGGAGGATGGCTCAAGGTGCTGCCCTGCAGCATGGTGGCATCCCTCTTTTATCAAGCCAGTATGAGCACATCAGCTGCACTGGGGATAAATGTCAAAGGAAGCCTTCCACCCTTGATAGAGAGTGGCTGATAATGGCAGGCAGTGATGGCATCTTCTAAGGCCTTGGGGTTTTTGTGAATCACATCTTTGATAAGGATTTGGGCAGCTGGTTTAAACTCCATTGTTCCGTTTTGGCAGCTCCTCTGCTATCTCCCATTGCTTTGGAGAGGGCAGGATGTCACTTGAGGACTGGCACAGGAGTTGTCACGTGCAGAGTGTTTTGGTTTAAGTGCTTTAGCACATGGTAGCACATCAAGCTTGCTCTTTCCCTCTTTTGCGGATTTTAGCCTGCGTATGGGATATGCCTGGGCTTTACCCAGGGGGCTCTCTTCAACCATCAAATGGACTCTGCTCATGTTATCTTGCCAATGACTTCATCTATACTCTTTGAAAGATCAATTGAAAATACCAGTGTTCTCCCAGTAAAGTCTCTTTATCTTAATGGACCCCTCAAAGGGTTATGAATAAAACACCAAGAAAGTGCAGTGTCATTGATTTCCTCAGGTTTGGGTTTGAGGTTTTGCAGTGCTTGTAAGTGTTCCAAACTGTTGTGAGACTTGCTGGGGAATTTTTTTACTTGAAACTGGGATGAACCCTTTGAAACAGCTTAAGGCCATGTAAGAGAAATGCAGCATCCTTGCTCCAGCCCATTCCTGTTGCAAAGACAAGGCAGGATGCAGTACTGTTTCGCAGGTGACTTACACCTTTTCCTATGGACTTTTCCAAGGAGACTTGGTACGTGCTCACTAGGTGACTACATGTGTTTTGCTGTTAGTGAGGGCAAGAGAAATGGTTGGAGGCTAAAGAGGAAAAAAGAGGGTTTATTGTAGCCACACTTTCCAGAAATACTTATTTTGAGCATTAGTGCTTGCTGCCTGGAGTATGGCTGGGGCATTTCTCTGGTCCATGCTTCCAGGATGACAGCCGAGCATTTCCATTTGTGCAGTCTGCAGGTCGTTGTCTGGCCATCAGATGTTGGCTGAGATGAGGAATTCCTCTCATTTTGAAATTCCTTATGCACTTGGTGGATAAAGAATTTGCTGGATGGTCACACTCAAAGAGTTGTGGTCAATGGCTCAATGTCCAAGTGGAGATAGGTGATGAGGTGGTGTTCCTCAGGGATCGGCAACATGGGCAGTGGGATCGAGCACACTCGCAGCATGTTTGCGATGACACCAAGCTGTGTGGTGTGGTCGACACACTGGAGGGAACAGGTGGCATTCAGATGTCCCACCTCATCCAGCCTGGACAGGCTGGAGAGTGAGTTGAGAGAATGTGGAGAATGTATTGAGAGCAGCCCTGAGGAGAAGGACTTGGAGTGTTGGTTGACAAAATGCCCAACGTAGGCTGGCAGTGTGTGCCTGCATCCCAGAAAGCCAATGGTGTGCTGGGCTTCATCACCAGCAGCGTAGCCAGAAGGTCAAGGGAGGTGATTCTCCCCCTCTACTCCACTCTCATGAGACCCCATCTGCAGTACTGCATCCAGCTCTGGGTCCCCAAACACAAGAGGAACATGGACCTGTTGGAGCAAGTCCAGAGGAGGCCACGAAGATTCTCAGAGGGCTAGAGCATCTGTACTATGGACACAGGCTGAGAGAGTTGGGGTTGTTCAGCCTGGAGAAGGAAAGTCTCCAGGGAGACCTTAGAGCAGCTTCCAGTGCCTAAAGGGGCAAGGAATCTTTCTTCAGAGGGACTTTTTACAAGGGCATGTAGGGATAGGACAAGGGGCAATGGCTTTAAACTGAAAGGGGGTAGATTTAGATTAGATATTAGGAAGAAGTTCTTCCTTGTGAGGTTGGTGAAGCACTGGCACAGATTGCCCAGAGAAGCTGTGGCTGCCCCATCCCTTGCAGTGTTCAAGGCCAGGTTGGAAGTGTCTTGGAGCAGCTTGGTCTAGTGAAAGGTGTCCCTGTGTGTGGAGGGTGGGGGTTAGAACTGAATGGTCTTTAAGGTCCTTTCCAAGCCAAGCCATTCTATGATTCATGCTATGACTCTGTAATTCAAAATCAGCTCTCCGTCACTCCTCAGTATTGCTTTTCAAGTACATGGTGTTCAGGAGAGGACTCCGAGTGCCATTTAGTATGCCTGGAGGCTTCCGAGAAGCTGTTTGTATTCCCTTTGAGGCTGAGTGGTGAGTGCTTGTCTCAAATAATGTGATAAATGGTGGCTGTGTTTGCTGCTGAGGGCAGTTTAGGTGGCTGCAGTATGGGCAGCCAGGACTCCTCTGATGCTCCACACTCATCCTGCTCCATATTTATCTGGGAAACCTCATCTCAGGCTTTTAAACAGCAAAGCTTGCATAGCCAGTGGGCGGTGGGATGGTGAGCCCAGAGGCTGAGGGGTGGATGTGGCATGCCACTGAGCAGAGAAGTCTTCCTGCTCCAGAAGTGGGCAGAATTTGGGGCCATTTTGAAGTGGAGGTGGTACCCTGGAAGATTTCAGAGCAGCCCAGTGAGGATGCTCCCAGCACAGGTACTTCTGCTTCAGCAACATCTTCAAGGAGACCAAGGGAGCCATTAATGTGCCCTGCGTTTACATTTTTCCCCTTGATTAATATCTTTGCTAGTGATCTGTGCTGAATCCTCTTCCTCCAAATAACACATTTTTTGTGACATTTAAGTGAGAATATGCAAATGCTTATTAACACAGACACTCTTCAGCCACTCACATCGATCTGTGTAGGGCTGGCTCCTTACATCTAACTTTTGACTCCAGGAAGCTTCTGTGTGGCCTCACACCAAATTGTAGGATCATGGCTCAAATAATGTTCTCTTTGTTAGCCTAAATGGAATATTCAGCTGAACTGCCAATGACCAGAGGAATTTGAGGCGGAGATAGGTAAAATCCGTATGCAGGCAACTCTAAGTTGTGTCATGGCAATTGATATTTCTACCCAGAGTGGAGATGTCTCTTTAGAATACAAAAAAAAGGCCTATTTTTTTAATTTTGGTTTGTATTATTATTATTATTATTATTATTATTATTATTATTATTATTATGTAAGTAGTTTCACTTGAGCTGTCTGCTTGGGTTCAGAAGAGCCCAGCCGATGACACAGATCGCAGTCAGAGGGGAAGAGAGTGGGGCAGGAGGTGGCGGCAGCGCTCCCACGAATACCAGAGCCAGAGTTTGTTGTACCACAGACAGGAAATTGTTGGGTTTGCTGCTCCCACCCAGCCCAAATCAGTAGTTTCCTCTTCCAGTTCCCTCAGGTTTCCATTTGACGTAGAGCGCACGGGGAAGCCAGCACAAGGAGCTATGCTCACGTCACTCGAAGGGAGTTAAAATGATACAAGTCATCATGGTCACACACTTCCCTTTTTTTTTCCCTTTTCCTTTCATTTTTCTTTTCTCTCTGTAGCTGTCCTTTCCTTTTCCCCACCCTCTTCTGTCAGAGCTTGCATTTTGCCCAGGCATCTGCATGAGTCTCAACCATATAAAATCCCAAACAAATTGTACTCAAAATAGAATCATAGAACTGTTTAGGTTGGAAAAGACCTTTAAGATCATCAAGTGCAGCTCTTAACCTGGCACTTCCACCACTTGTGACCAGCCACCAACTGGATTTAACTCCGTTCACCACCACATTTTGTGCCAGGCCATCCAATTTTTACCCAGTGAACAGCACACCCCTCCAAGCCGCTAGCAGCCAGTTTCTCCAAGGAGAAATGGTGGGAAGTGGTGTCAAAGGCTTTACTAAAGTCCAGGTAGACAACATCCACAGCCTTTCCCACACGCACTAAGTGGGATAGTTTAGTATTTATAGATGCCAGATGCCTCCAGGTGTTCCCTGGCAGGGATTTTTGTACTCTCTTTCTGTGCTGTTATGTGTGTGATGGTTGTGTTCATGGCAGGTACCATCCTCCTCTGGCTACCAGGGTAAAATCATGCCTGACTCTGATTTTAGTTTAGTTTTAAAAATGGCATTTGGTAGTTGTCAATCTGCAGCTTGCAGTCCACAGTGGGTTTATGAGCAACTTCTTGCAATCCCACTATGGGACATTATAAAAAGCAAACCAGGAATCTGGGTTTTAGCCTTTGGTCTATGATTTGAGGAGAGAAATCATAGAAATCATGGATGTGAGAGTGTTTACCAAGTTGAGAAAGAGAAGAGGGAGTATTTGCACTGCAAACTTCAGTTGTTTCAACATCACCCTTGACACCACCACTGCGAGCTCCTATTTACGGTGGGTTATAGTGATGGTTTCTCTTACAGACAAAAGGAAGGAAGGACATACATGGTACTCATGGAGCTCTTGCTACACCACTTTCAGCCCAGCATCCAACCCAGGGTGTGTTTGGGGGAAAAACTCCTGTAGTGTTAAACTATCTTAAAAGAAGATGCATTTCTTTGTTCTTGATTTGAAATATGGATTAGCTTAGAAAGTGGCAGTGAAACAAAACCATGCAAAACTTCTCAGCTTGTGGGATTCAGTTCTGAATGTTCTCGGTGACTTTCCAGGCTTTTCAGGTGTTACAGTTTGGAACCTCAGATTCCTGCTGGATGGAGAAATAACAGTTTTGGCCAGAGTTGCAGTAACTTAGTTTTCTTGCCCAGATTTGATGTTTGCACATTGCTCTTGTTGTCTAGGCTGGAGATTCCACCAGCTAGAACTGATGGGGCAGGGGGAGTAAAGTGCCCAGCAAACCAGAGGAAAGCTTTTTTGTGTTCTTTTTTATTTTCAGAGAGCCGTACTCATTGGTTTTTCACATTTTCACCCATTTTACAGCATGGTTGCAGCAGCTCTGGGTGCAGATCACGTTCCGTGGCTGCTCAGATATGAATGTCCCATTGGTCAGTAACTGTACATGGCATGTACCTGTGCCAGCATTATTTCCAGTCTTGCAAGGTGAGGTCTTGAAGACCGTAAATTTTCATTAACATGTGGCTGGATTTGGACAAACAGCACTGGGAGGGGATGTGCAGAGGCAAACAGGCACTGCAGTGATTGTATAACCCTTCCCTTTTATAATCTCAGCTGGTGTTTAGCTTGCAAAACAACTAGACAGCAACCAGAATTTCATCTTGCCAGTTATTACATTTTAAATCTCTTACCAGCTGATCATACATGTTTGTTTGGTGGTTTTCTCCTCCCACCCCCACTCCCTGCAGGTATATCTGCTTTTGGAAGGGTTAATTGCTGAAACTGCAAATTCAATAAGAAAGTCTCTGTTATGACATTGCCTGTAAAGAGCTATATCTCTGTCTTGCTGAGCTTCCCTTTCTTGCTGATAATACACAGGGCTTTGCACGACACGATGTCCGCTGGAGAGCTGTCTGCAGCAGAAATTGTCTTCGCTGCATCCTGCATGTCCTGCCCTTGGCTTCTGTGCTTAATCTTGGTTATGTGATAGGTGAGGTGGACCCAAGCTCAAGGTTAGAGGTCTTAAAGCCCTTTTCAAAGTGTGTTGTGTGCTTCAGTGAGCTTGGGCTAACATGCAGAAATAAATAAGAAAAATGGTGGGGTTTCCTCCCCTTGCCATGCCATTTTCCCATGGCTCTGCAAAGGACTGACTAGCTCATCCCAGAATGCATGCAAGGAAAGGCTGGTGGCATGTGCAGTGCTTTTGGCTGCTGTCACTGCCAGGGAAGGGTAAGACACCTTCTTATGCTTATGCTCTACCTGAGGGGATGCATTTTGTGTGAAACCTGGAAGGTTTGGTATCCCTCTGCTGCAGTTCAGGATCTCACCTGGTCTGCAGGACCAATGCTGGCTCACAGGTTTGGGGTGGGGTGAGGCTGCCTGAGGCATCCTGACTGTTGCAAACCTCCCTTTCCAGGGTCCTGAGCTTTATCAGATAGTGCCTGTTGTTAAAGTGCACTTGGGCACTTGCCTGGTGAGCCTGAAGTTTCAGACAGGGAATTCAGGTTGTCCTCCTTTATCTGCTCTATGCATTAACCCTGCCAAATGTCCTTTGGCTCTGTTATTTGGTATGATGTCTTTTTGGCAGGGATCAGCTCCTTTATGCCTTGCACGTTCATTGGGGATGAGTCAGGGTTGCAGACTGCACATCACCCTGGGGCACTTTTCCTTTTTGGTAAGGGAAGTGTGATCCATAGCTGGAGGGTGAGGGAGTGCCTGGGCTGGTAGTTAAGGCAGTTGAGTGCTCCCTGGAGAAATGATCGTCCTTCCTTTCTTCTTTCCTTCCTTCCTTCTTTCTGATGCTTCCTATTTTGTGCTGGATGATTCATGGAAACCACACTCCTTAATTGATTTTATGCCATTTCTTATGATTCCATTGGAAGCAGGGAGCAGCCAGTGCAAGCCTCCTCTGGAGGGGTGCTTGATGAGTGAGGGGAAACATAGAAAATCAGGTTGGAAAGATCCTGGGTTTTAAAAAATAAATAAGAATGCAGCCTTGGAAAATGAACAGGCCAAATGGCTCTGGGGGGCTGGTGCAAGGATTTAAAGCAAGTCTGCATGGTGCTTGCAAAGAATTTTCTGAGCTGCTTGATGCCTGTTAGCATAGGGGTGTTGGGGACATGAGCTGGCCCCAGCTTTTGGCCCCTCTGGAGAGTTTCCTGATGTTTCAGCTGGGTTCAGCCCTGCTGCAAATCTGCTCTCTGCTGGGAGGTTTAAACAGGGCCGGGTATGGCTGGGGAGCAGCTGAGCAGCTCAGAGAAACCCACAGATGCTGAGTAATAAAATGTATTTTATTATATATGTATAATAATTTTTTGCATAAAAGCATAATGAAAGCATCTACGCAACTCTATGGCCAATGCCATAGGCTCAGTTCACAGCTAGTGCTACAGTTAGCATGTGCCTTTTGAGTTTGTGGGATAGTGTCAGAGGTGTAAAGCAAATTTAAAGGTGCTTTTGCTATTCTTTCCATAGGAGAGTAGCACATGTTCAGGTCAAAAGGTGCTTGTTACTGTGGCCAGCATGAAATAAATCCTTTCAGCCCTGGGAGGAGGAGGAGTTACTTGTGTTTTAGCACTAGCAGTGCGAGAGGTAGATAACTGCCTTGGCATCTTAATGAATTAAATTTCCAAGTGCTAGTTGAGTAATACTGTTAACACTGAAGAGCTTCCTTCCTAGAGCTTACTTAAGAAAAAAAAGTAACTTTCAGGCTTGTCAGGGTTTGCTCTTCTCCCTGAAGTCTGCTTGTGGACCTGACTCCAGCAGAGGTGCTTGAAGGCTCAGTATCCTGTGGGTCAAGCAGCTTGAGGGTGAGTGAGCAAAGTTGTGCCTAGCCAGGAGCTGCGTTCTGGGAGGCAGTTGGGTTTGATGGAGCAGCCTCATGTGTTTACAAAGACCTTCACTGGTGTTTTGGGCTTGTAAAATGTCCTTGCTCTGCAAAATGGTTATAAACCAAAACCAGTCATGTAGAAACCAAGTGGTAAAATCTCACAGGGGCTTCTGCCATGCCTTGTTGCTATGGTGGGCTTTTCAGGGGAGGGTGGTGCTTTTGAGCAGCAAAAAGATTGACCGCAATGATGTTTTGTGCCACCTCTTTGGTGCTTCAACTACCATCCTGGCTCTATTGAGACATGGGCTTGCCCTTGTAAACCTCACTTAAAAACCAGTTGAAAGGTGTCATGGTTTAAACCCAGTCAGCCATAAATCACGCAGTGGCTCTCTCATTCCCCCCCCCACCCCTTTTCTTCCCTCACCTCCTGGAGGGATGGGAAGGAGAATCGAAAGAATATAGCTCCCACAGGTTGAGATAAGAACAGTCCAGTAACTAAGGTATAACACAAACCACTACTGCTACCACCAATAATAACAATGATAAGGGAAGTAACAAGGGAAGAGAATACAACCACTCACCCCACCCCACCCGACCGAGCACCAACCAATACCTAGTCCAACCCTGCAGTGCACTAGCCCTTCTGGGTAACTCTCAGTTACATCCTGGGCATGATGTGCTGTTGTATGGAATACCTCTTTGGCTAGCTTGGGTCAGGTGTCCTGTCTCTGCTTCCTCCAGGCTTCCCCTCCTCCCTGGCAGAGCATGAGACTCACAAAGTCCTTGGTCAGTCTAAACACTGGAGCAGTAACTAAAAACATCGCTGTTATCAGCACTGTTCCCAGGCCGAAAGTCAAAAACACAGCAGCGCACCAGCTACTAAGGAGAAAAAATTACTGCTACTGCTGAACCCAGGACAAAAGGACTCTTCTTTTTCCAGCAGTGCAGCAACACGTTCCCTCATTTGCAGAAGATGCTCTATAATTTTTCTGAGCAAGAACACATTTAACATCTTCATTCAGTGCTGTGTCCTGATGTACTCAGTGTCCTTCATGTTTTTTTCATTGCTCTTGAATGGCACTCTGCGACTGCACAGTGTGCTTTGACGTCAGGATTTCATGGTGGTGAACCATGAGTGTGTACCCTGGCACGCCGGGAAGAGAGGGAGCGCTCCTGCCTGCCCTGGGTTGCGCTCACAGGAATCACAGCAATGGGAACAAGGCTGCTTTTGTCCATATTTATTTATTTATTTATTTAATAAATCAAACTGTTTTTCATGCAAGAAATGTTCTTCTTAAGCTTAAATTCCAGCACAGGCTCACCCTGTTTTGGACACCTCCTTGGGCGCGTAGATGTTCTCCTTCATGTTTGTTCTCCTGAACACAAAGTAGGATAAAATAGTGGCCCATGGTGGTAGATGCTGGAGAATGTGAGGTACCACTTTGTATTTAACTATGGGCAAAAGCCGTTCTGCAGGCAGTTGTTGCAGTGCGTCTGCTGTATGCTGTATCTTTCATAGCACGTGTCAAATATGAGGCATGTGACTAAAACCCCCTATTAAGTCTCATTAATACCAAGTGCATCAGATTGTTGTGGCTACAGCTTTATTACAGCAGTCTGATAATAATTTTCTAGGATGTTTATCTCCATGTTTCTAAGTATAATTTTTCAAGTGTTGTGACCAGTGGCTGGAAGGATTTTTTGTTCCATTCTGAACTTTGCTCTCCAATTAAATCCCCACTGGGGGTTGGAGAGGCATCTACTTCAGTGCACACCATGCCCCAAATCAAATCATACTCAAATCCGCACTAAAAAATAGATTCTGTCCCAAGACAGTGACTGTATCACCCAGCAAAACACATCAGCATTTTTGTTGGACTCAAGATAATTTAAAACAGCTCCATCTTTATTTTTTTTCCATAATTGCCCTGGAAGGAGTGGCTTTGGTATGTTTAAAGGAATCTGAGTTTAAAGAGGTCAGTGTGAGCAGCAAGAAGGCTATATCCCATACCTCCCCATAGGACCAGTGTGTTCAGCTATATAGATATACCTCTGTGTGTGTGTGTATATACATCCATAAAATACATAAACACACAGCTAAGTATGTATTTATAGATCCATTTAAATATATAAAAGTATAAATATGTATTTAAAGAAATCTGTTTTGTTTGGGTTTTTTTTGCCTTACTTTTGATTGCAGCGATGTTAGCCCAAGATGAGCTGGTCACCACACTGGCATTTTAGAGTTGCAGAGCAGCCTGAGCACATCTATCTCATGAAATTCCAATCCCTGCACTGGTTGGGAGGATGCTTCAAAAGCAAGTGATGATCTTGCAGCCATTCCCAGCAAACTGCATGGGTCTGGATCCAATCCACTGAGATGCAGGAGCTGGTCCCCGCACCAGCTTCTGCAGGTGGGAGAAGGAAATGCAGCAGTATTTAATGGTTGGATTAGCAGTTTCTGAAAAGTACATATTCATGACCATGAGAGTAGGTGCTGACTGGAGTGGTACCTTCAGCAGCACTCTTCGCTATAAAACACTGCTTTATTCTTGTATTGTGCCAGCACCTCTGTCCTGCTGCATGCACCAGATTAGCGATTTTGGGGTACTTCTGAATGTTTCGGGAGCATTTGCAATATTCTCTGATTTATTAAGTGATGTGAAGATGCATACACCTTCAGACCTCATTGACACACACCACTGGTAGTACATGGGAAAGGGAAACCTACCAAAGCCACACATGTGCAGTGACTTTTGGTGGTTTGTCTGGGGGCATTTTTTCTCCTTTTTTAATTGTATCTTAAATTGCTCTCCTTTTCAAATTTTAGAATATTTTGGCCTTGCTTTCCATGCATCCCAAGAGGACAGGAGGTGGAGGGGAGGATGCATCCCCTCCTGGGGAGCTCGCCCAGGACACACAAGGCACTCCCCAGCTATTTATTGCTGGAGATCTCTTTTCAAGGAGTTTTTCCTCCCTGCTGGCTTCCCCAGAGGGGTGTGTAACCAGCCAACACCCAGCCTCTAGCTTGGAGAGCCCTAACCGCTCCTTGGGGCTTGTGAGTGCTGGATTAATGCGTTATCAGCAGGTATTTGAGCTTAAAGGTACTTTATTCCCCCAGCTGCCTCTTGAGCTGTCTGCTGCCTGCAGTCAGGGTTTTAAATGTGTCGTCCACGTCTGTATTCTTTTCAATAAAATGTGTATTGCATATTAATTTGAAGAAAATAAATGCAACCCACTTACTTCTTTCTTCCATCCTTTTAAGAACCCTTGAGGAATTTCAACCCACCTGCACCAAAGTAATTGAAAAGCTGTAAAGTTGGTTGGTTGGTTGGTCGCGTGTTTTCTCTGTAGATTACCAAGTACAAAAATCAGTTTATGCAAGAAGCAATGCTTGGCTTGTGAGCTGCTTCAGTCCTTGCACTGTGCCTTATATATGTAGCATTTTTATGTATGTATGTGTGTTTATAAACGTGTGTGTTTGTGTGACACACATATATATATTTCATGTAAGTACATATGTGTGTACATATTATGTATGCATATGTTTATATATATATGCTGTGTGTATATGTGTGTGTTTATATGCATAATAGATTTTATACCTGCATATATACTTTATATATATGGAGCAATATGAGGTATTGTGTGGGTAATTGAAAGGCGTTTTCCTGCCTCAGCTGCCCAAATGTGACTAGTTCAGAGCAGCAATAATCCTCATTAAAAGCACTCCCGGTGCACAATCACCCCTGGGAAGAGCCAGGACTGGGAGAGCTGTTGTGCTAATTCAGCCTCTATGGAAAAATAACCAGTGAGATGGATGGGCTTTAATTCTGCTGTGCTTTGTACTGGAGGAGGATGGTTCTTTCATATTGCTCCTGTGGGGGAGTTGAAGACTTGAACCCATTCTTCTAAAAGCCATCACTTATAATTAAGAAATGAACTCAAAGCTTTGCTTTGGTTGTATCTGCTGACCCTCCTAAGGTAAACAGTATTCCAGGGAAACCAGCTTCAGCTGCCAGCCTTTGTTTCCAAAACTCAAACAAAAAACCATGATGCAAACTAGACAGACTTGTAGGAGTTCCCTACGTACCTACTCTGGTTGATGTTGGAGCTTTTTAGTAATCTGCCTCCAGTGTTAAGGTGATGAGGGCATTGGTAGGCTCTTTGCTGTCCTATGAATTAAATCAGGGATGTGTGTGTGAAAGCGGATCTGGTGCTACCCCACAGGTGATATCTAAAGAGATAAGAGACCACCACTACTGAACTTTCCTGGTCTCCAGATATCAGTCTAGTGAGGTTTAACCGTATGCTGGGGAGGGGTGGAATAAAAAGATGTTTATTTAGTTGTATCAGGGCTCTATTGTCCTGAGTGGTGCATGGAAGGAGAGCCCATCTGCAATAAGGGATATCCCGAAATAACAAGGCAAATACAGTGTTTATGTAACACTGGAGACTTGTATACTATTGCTAGTGAGTCGTAAGCTTGCACAGAGAGCCTGCCAAGTGACAGTAATGCTTCTGAAGAAAGGAGGTTCAGGAGCTGCTGCAGAAGTGGAGCAGAAAAGGGACTTTAAAAATCCATGGATAGGCAGAGGGAAAGTGTTTGAAGCAGCCAGCTCCTGGGATAAATGGGCCATCAGGCAGAGCGGATGGGCTTCTTTGCACTTTGCCAAAAATTGTCTTTGTTTCTTAAATGGTAGTTGTGTATGTGTGTATCAGTGCCATGGCAAGCCCAGAATTAAAATACACTTTGTGTGCATCTCAATTAAGGCTTTATTTTCTGCTACATGAATTCTGGATGTGAATTTAGTGGTAGCTGTGGGAATAAAAACCTGCAGTTGTAATTATGCTGGACAAGCTGGTGTGATGTGACTGCAGTGAGGCACTGGCATGAATTGAAAGCTAAGGATGTTTAAAGTTTAAAACACTTTATTGAGCAGCCTTTCACCTCTTCTCAGAATGTTCTGTTCTTGCAGAGGTCTCTGCAGCTGGGTGGGTGATTTAAGATGCCTCTTGCATCTGCAGGACTGTCTGAACAGCTTTTCAAGGTGAACATCAAGCTCGCTCAGAGGGTTTTGCTGTACAACATTTCCTCAGCATCACTAGTGCCACATCTGTGGCTCCTGACACAGTTTTGGGAGGCAAATGCAAAACCAGGTTCTTCCTCCAAAAACACAAATGCAGCCAGATCCCCCAGCTCTCCCAGGCTCCAGCAGCTGAGGTTTTGGTTCAGGCTGCACTGGGAGGTGGAGGAAGCTGGGAGCAGTGATTATTTTTGATGCTGGGAAGGAAGCGCTGTGCTTCCCTTTCCCGTGGGTGCTGCTGCTGGGGTTGGGCTTCTGGAACTCCCAGTCCCCCACCGTCCTCCAGCTGATGCTGATGGCTCCAGCCTCCACATCTCTGCAGCCTTCACCTGGAAGGTTTCTTGACTGGAAGGGCAGCATCAGTAGCAATGACTTGCTGTGACCATAGCAAATGTGTGCAGCTCATGTTCAGGATCCCTCTTTGCTCTCCTTCGCCCAAGATAACCATAGAGGGAGGATCATTTTTTGTTGCACTGAGGATGCCTGAATCCCGGTGGTTCTGGTGTTTCTTTTGCCCCGCTGTGCCATAGGCAGGAATCAGCCTGATTTAGACTAATACAGGTGGATTTTCCAACCCCGCTGAACAAGCCTGTTTCTTTTGCTATTTGCTTTGATTGAGATGCTGATGAATACTTGGCAACTCTGAACATTTCTACTTCTTTGTATAGCAGCACTGCTATGGAACTGGTAGACTTCACAGCTGGAAACAGCAGATCAGGGATGTGCAAGTTGCTTTTAGAAGCTCAGAGGAGCTCTGGATCTGCAAACACATCTGCTGAGGTTTGCACTGTAGCTTTGGACCTGTAGTAATGTTTTGAGTTCAAGGCCTGTGATCTCTTAAATGAGTTTGCAATGCTCAGAGACTGACCTGTGTTCTGGTAACTAAGAAATGACCAGTCCTATGACTGACAATAGTAAATGGGAAAAGACTGAGTCAAAATAATAAGCCTTGTCATAATGCTGCAGCCCCAGCAAATCAGTAACTCGTGAACTGGGACCCTGGTGAAGATTTATAAACCTTTGATCAGATTTAACCAGGCATTGGCATTCCCTGGCATGCAAGGGTTGTTCCAAGCCCTGGGTCACACCACTGCTTTGCAGAGCACCAAAGGTTTCTTGTCAACATGTTAACCTCACAAGTCAGCTTCTAAACATTTGCTAAGCTCTCTTATAAATATATATATAAACTAGAATATATAACTTATATATGAATATATATTATATATAATAATATATAATACATATAGCTTCATATATACATATATATATATATATATATATATATATATATAAAACCCACCCCATGGGGCAAGCCATAGACTTTTACCTTTCTGGCTATAGCCAACATCTCACTGTTAATTCAAAGTGTTAATTGCTCTCAGGCCAAAAGACGATGCTGTGTGCATTTGTGCTGTAGCCTGAAAGGTTAACCTGCAGCATGCACCAAACCCCCTTCTGTTAGGCATAGATGTTAGTGATTCAAAATGCCTTTATTTTTCCTCCCCCCAGAGTGCCAGTTTGTACATTTTAGTGCCAATTTGTTCAGCTGTTAGTAGGGCATAAGTTGGACTTCATTACAGAATCCATTGTAATGATTTCTCAGATTTTTTTAAGCATAGCCAAGGCTTGTGCAAGTTTGCATGCTTTTCTATATTTGGTTTTGTTTAATTTGATAGTACAAAGCTGTTGAAAAGTCTAGCTGAACATTTCTACTTTCTGGCTGCGTGATTCTGCTATTAGACCAGCTTCTGCCGGGTTTTCTCAGTAACACTGAGCTCCAGATCCTGTTTCCAGACTGAGACAGGAAAAAGTTAGTTTGTCACACTGTTCATATCTCAGTTGTAATTTCAGACGTGGCTTATGGGGAATAATCTTAAAGATGTTAGTCCTGGAGTGTGTTCCTCAGTACCTTCAGCCTCTTGGGTGGTGTTTCTGCTGGGACTTTGTCCCTGGACTGCTGGCTTGGCCACTTGCTTTCGGGCCAGTGCCCTGAGATGCATGAACATCGCTACCAGAGGATGGAGAAAGAAGCAGTTCCAGTGAATGTTATCTGGCAGTTTTAATTTGGGGAAAAGTGGTGTTTCATATTGGGAATCCAGGATCACAGGAGAATCTGGAGCTGAAACTGAATTACTATATAACCAATGCTTTCTTTAACTGGGGAACTGTTTTGCATTCAAGCTTCTATTTTATTATTAAAATTAAAATAATCCTCATACAAAGTCCATAAGATCAAAACTTACTGATAATTCTGTTCATGGTATCATAGAATCACAGAATGGTTTGGGTTGGAAGGGACCTTCAAGATCATCTACATCCAACCCCATTGCCATGGGCAGGAACACCTTCCACTGCTCCTGTAACTTGTCCTGCAATCTGTTGAGGTTCCCGTGTGCTTGCCCAGATGACATCCCGTGGAAACATTTGGTTTGTCCTTTGAAACTGCCCCTTGTCAGTATCTTTGGAGATGGAGGGTTTAAGCAAAGCAGAGCTTTGCAAAATGCAGCTGCAGCGTCTGGATCATTCCCCATACCTCTCCTTCCCTTTCCTCTGTGTGGTGGGGAACATTGTCCCACCATGTTTGGTGGTGGTTAGACTAGGAAATGCTCTGCAGGAGAGGCAGGGGCTTTGGTGAGAACAGGGTGGGTGTTAAATACTCCAGATGTTAGAGAAAATAATAACAGTTGCTCTTTCTTGGAGTTCTCACCATGCTTTGGTTCCCCAAATGCATCCCAACTTGGACATGATCTTCAAAGACCCCATGGTTATGTCCCTACTGGAAGGAGACATGGCTGTTGGATTTTGCACTCTTGTTCCTTTGAGAAGTAAATTTTAGTTTCATCTGGGAATTTTCCAGTTTTGTTTGTAGGAACTGAAAGACCTGGAGAAGACACGGTGTTTCTGTTTAATTCTTCTTGCAAGCCTCTTTCTAGTTCTGCTTTCCATGTGTGCCCAAGGAGCTGAACTCATGTTTGGGGTAGCATGTGTTCTACATGATGGGGATGAGGAAGGTGTCGGGTCGTTCATGGCTCCCCAGATTCATACTCCAGCCTCATTGCTGTTGGGCTGAGTGATGTGTGGACACATTGTGTTGCATCCTTATTCCTCTTGAGTTCTTTCCTATTTTTATCTCTGAGCTGGCTTTAGATGCTATTGAGTAGAAGCAATTATTTGTATCTGAAAAGGGCTGTCAGCACTTTTGGATCAATAGTCACTTCACAGTTAAATGCATTTAAACTTTTGCTTTTGTCTTTTGAATGCTAATTCTAGTCCTGTTTTTGACTGGTGGAATGGCTTCTTTGTTCTAGATGTCAAGAAAGACTGGTCAGATCACGCACTGTGGTGGGAAAAGAAGAAAACTTGGCTCCTTAAAACGCACTGGACGTTGGACAAATACGGGATACAGGCTGATGCCAAGCTCCAGTTCACACCTCAGCACAAGCTGCTTCGCCTGCAGCTGCCCAACATGAAGTATGTCAAGGTGAAAGTCAACTTCTCAGACAGGGTCTTCAAGGCGGTTTCTGACATCTGCAAAACGTTCAGTAAGTAGCAAATGCTGAGAGCCACTGGTGGGGAGGTTGTCATTTGGTTTGGCTCCTGCCTCTACTTTGGTGCATGTACTCATAAATTTACTAATTCACTGGTAATTTGTTGCTTTAAACAGCCAACAATCGCTTGGGCATCAAGCAGCTCCAATATCCACTCTTTTCCCCTTGCAGATCTAACCTTTCAAGTGGAAATACTTAAACAATGAGACCAATTGTACTGGAAACGTAAGAAGAAATAGATTTTCTGTGCTGATTTCTGTTTTGTGGTGAGGCTGTTCTTGGTTTTCTCTTAGGTGAGGTGGTAGCAGCCCTGCTTTCTGTAAAGCTGCTGGTGTTGGGTCATAATTTTTTTTCCTGCAAATTTACGTGCTAGATGAAAAACAAACCCTGAAATAGGAAACCTGCCAGCTCCGTGGCTTCTCTTCCAGTGGAAAATCATATTAGATTAAGTGATGATGCTTCACTGTAAAACTGTCTGGTGGAAGGAAGGCACCGAGTCCCCCTTGCTCCTCCCGAACCCTCCCCTTCATGCTTCTTTCCCTTGTTGAGAAGCCCAGAAGAAAGGGTGAATGATTTCCTGCCAGGTACACAAGGTTTGTCCTCAGCTGCAGCTCTTGCGCATCACTTTGTACCCAGCTTCTCATCCCAGAATTTGTCATCCCAAAAGATGGTGCTTCTTTCCACCCAGAAACCCAGGAGATAGCAACTGCAGTCCAAGGAACTCAAATAAGCACTCGCTGTAGGCTCTGTACCGGTGTCCTTCCTGCTTGCTCCCCTCCGCAAGGAGCCTGCAACCTGACCTCGGCTGTAGTAAATCTATTTCTGCTCTCAAAAAGCAGCTAGGGTTACTCTTGGCTGACCCAGTTGTTTTGTGAGGTGGCAAGAGCTCAACCATATGTGCAGTGTTATGGCGTGGCCTTGGGCACATCTGTGGTTAGGTCAGTATATATAGCTGATTACAAATCTTTGCTATTGCTTTCCTGTTTCATTCTACTGGGGGGGGGGTAATATAAATATTGGGCAATTTCTCCTTAAAATAGAAAAGGCTTAGCCAGCATTATTTCCCGGTAGATTTTGCTTCCCCTGTGTCTCCCATTGCCATTTTTAATGTCATGCCAGACAGAGAAGTCACAGGCGTCTGCCTGATGCTGATGCATCTTCCTAGCAATGACTCACGTCAGGAAGTTCTGATACAGTTAATTGTATAACAAGATCTTTCACTGATGCTGCCAAGCAGTCACAACCTTACATGGGCCTGAAGCAGCTATTTATTCAATGCCCAGGCTCTCAGTTTATTTATGAACAAACAGCAGAAAAATGCTAATATTTAAAGATGTGGAAGGGGAAAAAGCCACTAAGCCCTGCTGTGGTAGGAGCTTTCTACAGCAGAGCGGGAATGACATCTGCCGAGGGTGATTCTGACTTTCCTTCCATGGTGTCTGACGTACTGAAGAAAATGTTCCCCATTTTGGGGAAAGAGGGATTTTTCCTAGAATCTTTACTCTTCTTTTAGTGACTTTTGCCAGCATGAGCAGTTTGAGGACAGGCAGAATCTACATGGCCAAATACAGCGATTAAATCTTGTTTAGCCTTAGTCTTTGTTTTTACTGGGAGCCAGATATTCAGTGGAGCTGTGGGGAAGACGGCCACGTTGGCCTAAAGGCCAGAGGGAAGATGGGATTGGGATGAGGGAGTCAGCAGTGCTGGAACTGGAGAGGCTAGAATACTCTTCCCTGCACCTCAGAGGTATTTGGACACCTGTATGTTACATAGGTGTCCAAATACCACTGTTTATATAGAATAGAATATCTAATCTATTTTAACATATATACTTTATTAAATATACACCTGTATATTATATATTTATATAAGTAGGTGTCCAAATGCCTCTGTGGTCTAGGGAAGAGCTTCACAATGGGAAGACATACAATATATATACCAGGTTTGATGTTTGACCCAAAGAGTTTTGGTTCCTATATACACATATATATATGGTCTTGGATCATATATATGCACATATATATATATGTACATATCATATGTATACATATATGTGTGTATTTGATCCAGGATCTCCTTGGGGCAAACACCGAACTGCTCTATACAGATCCCAGTCATGTAGTGCCTGTCCTTCCTCCGTGTGTGACCTTGGCCGTGTACTGTGGGTCAGACACGTCCTCAAGCACCAGGTCCTGGAGCCGAGCACTGACAATAGAGGTGAGGCTAATCTCAGCCGGGAGGTCATGTGCTTGCAAGGCAAGAGGGGCTGCTGCTTTCTACCATGCAGAATCATCCCAGGGTTGTCAGGCTGAATTTGCACAGGGCATTTCATTCCTGGAAGGTGTTGGGGATATCTGCCTGCACCGTGGTGCTCGCTGCAGCTTGACAAGAATTAGAGCGGCTCTAGGGTGGTGGAGTCATCCTGGCTTGGGGAGCTCGTGTTTTCTTTTTTCTCAACATAGCCTTCTCTTGGAGTCTTGCAGTCTGTGCTCTAACACTTTCCTGACCCATTTCCCTCTTTTTTTCTCCCCAGGTTAGTATTTATTCTGTGCCATTTTTCTCCATTATCTTTTCTTGCCCTCCACAGCATCTCTGCACGGGATGACTGCAGAGAGCACTCATACTCTGTATTAATCATGCTAAGAGGAAAAATGAGTAGATATTTTGAAGTAGAAGGGGAAAGAAGTAGTCATTGCTCTAACAGCATAGCTCTTGTCTGCAAATCCATTGATGTCTAAAGTTAGGGTCTGGTATGGCCTGGACCAATGTCCAGCTGACAAACTGCTTGTGAGTGGCTTATATTTTGGCTATAACTGTTTGGAGTCTGCGCCCTCAAAGCATTTAATTACACACTTCAGTAGTTTTAGCATATGGCATGATTAATGAGTAATTTAAGTAATTCCTCATGTTGCCAGCACTCTAGCTGGTTGCATTTATAAAATCCTCTATACACAAGGAGGAGCATACTTGGGTGAATTATTTAGGGTCATGCCTTTTCTTATATTCCTTTTAAACTGTACCTAGAGCTGACAGCACTGCAGTGTGTGGTTGCCTTTTAAAGCAGAGGCTCTGTTCTTGTGCAGACTGAAGTTACTGCAAAGGGCAGCTCTTGCTTCTGGCCGGGCTGCAGCTCCTGGGGGCCAGCCCGGAGGTGGTGTGGGAAGATGCTGGTGCCGCACGCACATCCCTCGCTTTCTTGGAGGTCGTGTGAAGCTGGAAGAAAGCACAATCTCATTCCCAGTCGCTGAATTGCAGCCCCTCAATTCCCACAGCAACCGGTCAGGAGGGTTAACAGCACGGATTGACCCTGCCTGCGGTAGGAGTAGGCAGGAGAAGAGGAGCAGGGCGGTGGATGGGATGGGCAGCCCTCACCCCAAGGGTGGCCTGGAAGCCTGCCCGGGAGCGGCTGCTGGCAGGCGGCTCCAGCCTGAAGGGCCAGCTTTGATCTGCAATTAAAGACCAGAGGAAGAGAAAGTAAAACTTCACTTTCTCTTTTTTTTTCCTGAAGCAGTGTGGATTTGTGCTGCCTGCCTGTCCGGCAGCAGGGCACGGAGGTTGGGATGGGGGCTGCCTGCGGTGTCCTGCGTGCCCTCTTCCTCCTAGTGGACAGCCTATCAAATATATAAGCTCCATTTCATTGGTGTGGGCAGGAATATCCTCATTGGAAAGCAGGATTTGGGAAGGAGTGTTGCAGACTCCTGCTAACCCATCTTCTTACTTAACAATGAACAGAAGAATCCTCTTTTCTTCCACAATGGCTTCGTTTGAGTCCAGGACAGCGGACGCCTTGCATTTGCTTATGCCCTTAAGCTGCTTCCTGACAGCATCCTCCTTCTCCTGCTGCTGCCTGTGTATTTTTCCATGTGTGCTGGGAGCAGTGGGGGACTCCAGGCAGGATCTGTTGCTGCTGTGTGGGCACGTGGGAGAGGAAGAGCAAACAGCAAGATGCAAGTGTGAAGGTTTTTTCCCATGCCTCGGCGTTTCCTGCCCCAGTGATGTTGCTTCTCATGGGGAAACAGCGTATGTTGCAGAGCTGCAGGGCAAGGGGAGATGCTGTGATGGCTTGAAAGCTTGCATCCTTCTCCTCCTCTTCTGGCTGTGAAGATACGGGACCTGTGCTGCCCTCCAGCCTGAGCAGAGGAGCAGGGATCATTCCAGTTGATGCTGGTTGGAGCTGGGAGCACCAGGGGGAGGATGTGGTGCCAGAGCTGGGAGGAGGCAGCTCTGGGAGGAAACGCTCCAGAATTCATGACTACTCCCTCCCTTACCCACCCTGGGGCTGTGCAAGATGAAGAAATTCCCTTCAGGTCATTTGTTTTTTTCCCCCGAGGGCTGGGAGGGCATCACACCCAGCTCCTGCCTCATAATCCTCACAGCATCCTGTGAGTTAATACCTGATTTGGAAAATGAAGTCTGGAGAGCGTCCTGTGCTGAGCAGCAAAAGTTTCCGTGCCTGCATCCCATCTTACTCCAGTCCCCAGCTCCCTTGGGGCAAGGGACACTGAGAAATTGGGACCACTTTTGCATAGGTTAAGGGTGGTCCCACCCCGTGGAGCTTGCAGGGCTGGGGGATGAGGGATGGGATGTGGAGAGTCCCATGGGGTCAGTGGGCTACTTCCCCTCACCTCTTCTGCCCCAAAATAGCAAGGTGCCCAGGACTGCGTGACTGATGGGAAGGCAAAAGCCAATCTTCCTTGCTTCACCCTCCCGCCACTGGATGCAACCTGAGATGAGGTGACAGAGATGGCATTTGAGAGGACATGATGCAAGCCCAGCCTGAGCAAGGCGACACCGTCCAGCAGTCTGGATGCTGCATATGACCCTACCTTTTTTTTTCTTTATAAACGGTCTCCACTCCAGTACAGAATGTCCTCTGACTTCTGAAGTATTTGTAGTATTTCCACGCCCTCAGTTGCCAAAAAAACTTCTATTAAAAGCCACTTTTTTTTCTCTATTTTTTTTTTATTATTTTTTTTCCCCAGAGCTGGAACCCTTTGGTAGCCTGAGATGCTCAGAGTTCCCAGGGCTTTGCCCATGCCCATTAACACATGGAGCCACAGCCCAGGCACGGTTCCTTTCTGGGAGTCTGGACCATTGTGAACCTCTTCAGAATGTTTTGTCTTCCTTCACACCCTCGCTGGTAAATAAAGTAGCAGTTTTCCTAAAATAATAGAGCTGAAACAGAGTCCTGGTAGGTGTGTGTGAGTGTCTCAGGGGGGTATTTGTGGGGTGACAACAGCATCTCATGATACAGTCTCTGGATGCTCAGTAGCACCACAAAGATGCTTGGAGATGGCGTTTGCATCCTGGCATGGAGACAGACTCAGTGAAAATCGAGGGAAGGGTTTGCTGTGTTTTGCTGCCATGAGCAGAGAGGTTTGGCAGAAGTGCAGCTATTTCTAAATATGTCTAGGGGATGGGTGTGGAAGGAAATCTTACCATTTAGAGTGTCGGCCAAATTGCAATGTACTCAGCTTTTTAAATTGCGAGGCCCAAGTGTACTGCTGCCAACTTCTTCATTTCACTGTTTTCCTCTTATTGCTTGCCTGTATTCAGATGCAGTTGTGTAGGATCCAGATGAACACCAGAAACTGGTGTAAGGGAAATAACGAGAGTTCACTGCAAAGTGTCTGAAATGGAAGAAGTTATTCCCATTTCTCCCCACTCCCCAGGCTGGTCTGTGTTCTGCCTGTTGAGTAGCATCAGGTTGTATGTCACTGCGTGAGTCAGTGGATTTTTTCATCCTTACTCTGCTGTTGACAGAGACCCTTTAAATAGCCTTTCATCCTGAAGACATTAGGAGATGCTGACAAATCCAGTGCCCCTGCCTTCCTTAAGGTTGTTCTGATTGCTCTTTATGGTCTGATGCAGGGGTGTAAGTGGAGTTTTTCTCTTGTTTTGTGGTGCTTAATTTAATTGACTTTAGCTGAAGTTCAGACACTTCAGGGGCAGGGCTGGAAGTGCTGTCTGTGCTCTGAGAGGCATCCGGATAACTGGAGTCTGGGGATCTCGTCCCACTTGTGGAAAAAAACATCCAGACATTCAACATTTGTTGACTCTGTCTCTCCAGTGGCCTTTTTTATTAGCCTTGCAATAGCACTTGGCTCCATCATCACTGCCTGCCTCTTCTTCCTCCTCCTGTGTCCCTTCTGGCTGATGGTGCCTGATTCTGGCTCTGGGTACCACTCACACAGGTGGTGTTTACAAGCAGCAGTCCACCACTGCACACCCCACTGACGTTGTTTCTCAGGTGATTTTGCAGATTGTTGCTCTGGTGGCAAATCAATACGTCAACAGGCACTTGGGTTTTTCCACACTGAATTTGGGAAAGCCCCTGCCAGGGTCAGCCCCAGCTTGGTCTGCGGCCTTGGCACTTGATAGGCATCTCAGGAGGCTTTGTGGGATGTCCTGACATAGCTGCATCGCCCCAGGCAGCAAGTAGAGAACTTGGCTTTTACCCAACTAAGTGTTTAAGCACCTAGGCAGCTGAAGAACCCGTAACAAAATGTTCTGAATGTAGGCAGGTGTACAAACCTAGTAACTGTGCTAAGGGGTGATGACCTGCTCCACCATTAATCAGATACTGGCCAGTGTCCAGCACACCCATAGTCTTCTCTCCAGGTACTTCAGAAGTTATACGAAGTCTTTTGGCCTTTTTTTGTTTGTGTGTTCCTGGTCTATTTTGCAGAACTTTCAGTGTATTTATGTTGAAGATAAGTCAGAAACTTAATTCTGTGAACTTAAACCGTGAAACATGATCCACAGAATTCACTCATTCCAAACAAATACCTTTTTTTTTTTTTTCTCTTTTTAAGTCTGAAATGGGGTTTGAGGTCTCATTTTTCTAAGAATTGGCATGGCAATGCACAAAGGCTGTAATTTGTATGAGTCATTGCTCTGAGTCCATGGTGATCCAGTGCAGAAATACCTGACTTCAAAACACATTTCTTGAGAGAAGGTAGCTGGGTCAGCATTAAAGAGAGGATTTCCCCTAAATCCTGTCTGTGCTACAAGTAAAATTATGGAGTTTGTATGATTCAAGAGCTAATGAGGCAAACCAGCCTTCTGGCCTTTTAAGGGAACCAGAAATCATGTGGAAAAAACATAGAATCATAGAACAGTTAGGGTTGGAAAGGACCTTAAGATCATCAAGTTCCAACCCCCCTGCCATGGGCAGGGACACCTCACACTAAACCGTATCACGCAAGGCTTCGTCCAGCCTGGCCTTCAACACTGCCAGGGATGGAGCATTCACAGCTTCCCTGGGCAACCCATTCCAGTGCCTCACCACCATTACAGTGAAGAACTTCCTCCTTATATCCAATCTAAACTTCCCCTGTTTAAGTTTTAACCCGTTACCCCTTGTCCTATCATTACAGTCCTTAGTGTCTTCAATGTCCCTCCCCATCATCCCTGTAGGCCCCCTTCAGATACTGGAAGGCTGCTATGAGGTTTCCACGCAGCCTTCTCTTCTCCAGGCTGAACAGCCCCAACTTTCTCAGCCTGTCTTCATACTTCTGGAGGAGTCAATACATACTCAAGACACTTGGTGACACCGTGTTGTGTATGTAGGTGATGCAAGAAAACCACAAATCTGATTTGTTGTGGGAGAGCCCATCCCTCAGAGCACTGAAATCACTGTGTGCCCCAGACCCCTTGGCTTGCAGCTTGGCAGCATCTGGGGACCCCCCATCTTGGACAGGAACAAAGCAGCAAACTCATCCCTTCTCCCATGCTGAGACATGTGGATTTTAGTCCAGTCTCTGACCACAACTGCTTTCCCATGACAGTACACCTTGATGGTTAAAGATGCAGCAGCTGCAAGATTAACTTGGTGGATTTAGTGCAAAAGAGCATAAATTGTGAATTTTACACCCTGTAAGGCAGATTGGGTTTTTCAAGCTGGTTATCTGGGTGCAGGCAGTTTGATGTCCTGTGAAGAAGGTGGATTTCACCCCAGCCCTGCTGTTTTGTCTCTGGGTGGGAGATAAATGGGCACAGCTGGTCTGGGTGAGCTGTGGTTACACAAGGAAAAAAGGCTAAGGATTTGCTTTCAGTGGGAGGCAGCACAGGCACAAGTAGGCTCCATGTTGGCAAATGGGACAGAAGATGCTGTCAGGGAGTAAAATGGCTTCATCCAACAGCTGAAAAATTTTCTTTTGGAGGTTGAAAGCTGCCTTGCCAGTCCCGTTTTTTAAATGCCTCCCATGAAATGCATGTATGTGTGCTCCTCTTGCCAAAGTGCATTGCCCTCACTTGATAGAATCATAGAGTCACAGAATGGTTTGGGTTGGAAGGGATGTTTAAAGGTCACCTAGTCCAACCACTGCTGCAGTGAGCAGGGACGTCTTTGACTAGATCAGGTTGCTCAAAGCCCTGTCCAGCCCGACCTTGAATGTTTCCAGGGATGGGGCATGTACCACATCTCCAGGCAACAAATCCCCTAAATTTGATAAAACCCTTCTGCTAGGACATGAACATGGAGCTGCAACAGTTAGGGCTCAGGCACAGCTGCAGCTGGTTCAGCGTGGGCTGGAGATGTCAAAATACAAACAGTTCTTGCTTGAATACAGCTGAAAGATGATTTGGGACCAGTTTTTTGTTGGTGCTCTCACCTCCATACAGAGAGCACCACATATTGTTGCAGGTGGTCTCTGCTAGCAGCTGCCACCAGCATCGCTGGGGATGCTTGGTAAGAGGCTGGGTAGATGGGTTTTCACTCACACAATAAATGGAAATGAAATGCTAAAAGGATCATTTACTGTAAATTCTAGTAGATGTTGCCAGTGCCATCTGTCTCATGTGTACAGGCAAGGAATCTCTTTTAAGCAAACACAGCCCCGACCAACGCATCAATTGAAGAGTCAACACATTAGCCTTGTTCAGAAGGTCACTTCTGGTCTACCCACTTTTCGCTGACCCTTTTCCCTTCTAAGTGACCTTTGTTGGGAGCAGCCTGGCTTCAGCTGAAAATGTGGATGAAACAATTAACAGAGGATTTCAAGTGGGGATTTGGGCTGAAGTCAAACCCTAGGGAGATATTTTACCCCTGGTGAACAGCTCCAGATGGGCTCATCCAGGTGCCCTGGGACTTGGTAAAAATCACAAACCTGTATAAAGGACTTAATGTTTTTTGTGTATCACTTGGATATTCTAAGGATCTTATTCTTGCTCTTATGGTCAAGAAATGGGCTTGGGCTTGGGAGCAGTTCCTTGTCCCAGTTTCCAATTAATTGGAGCCCTACCATCTGCAAGCCCTTCCACCCTGGGATAGGCTCTGCTTCAGCTACAGTAACTAAACACCATGTTTGCCAAGCACGGCTCTATTCAAAACATGCTATAAGACCCTTTGTACACTTATTAATCATGAGCAGCGACAAACATGTTTTTGCCAGCATTTTACTGGAAGATTGCAATGTGAAAAGATGCTTCTCACTTCTAATTCTGGGGTAGGAAATACAAACATCGCGCTCTTGCTGCTGTTCTGCTCACTGCTTTTTAGCACAGCAGGCTTTGGTTTTAATTTCCCCTGCAACCTTCCATTCCTTCAGTGGGCTTGTAAAGTCTCGGAGATGATGGTACATCCAGCACACTGCTGCCTGGGAGAAATCTACAGCTTATCAAGGGGAAACGGGGAGCAGGGATGCTCTGGCATCACACAAATGCCTCTGTCTTTGCCATACCCTATGGCCATGCGCTGTTTTGAAGCAGCTGCCGAAAACTTCCCCATATCCTTTGTAATCCAATGATAGCATCATGAACAACTGAGGGACTATAAAAAATTGCTTTGATATCAGATGGTCAAGCTTTGGGCCGTCTCCAAGAGATTGCTTTCAGGAGCCAAGCTTGGCCCAGAGCCCTTCTCTTGGCCTCTCTGAATGGTTTCAGCTGAGAAGCTGCATCAGTTGCTAATGCACCATAAATAAACATCAGAGCTTAAACCTTGCTAGCAAAATACCAGGGGAACTCCTCATTTTAGGCTGTGCTGCGTGTCGTCCCTTGCGCATGACTCTGGTTGTCCCAGCAGATCTTTTCTCCATGAGGTAAGCTGGCTGGGATAAATGGGAATGCAAATAGCTATCTGGATTCATACTCTAGGTATTTATTGCTAGAAATGGTCAAAAAATTGTGCACTGAAACTAATGGTTGGTTAGTGGGTGCAGGGACGGGGCTTAGTATGATAATGTGTATGCAGTAACAATAAATCAGTGTTAAAGGTGATATGAAATCTTACAAAAATAAAAATATCTTATAAACAAATATAATTATGTAAATAAAGATAAAGCTTAAATTAAAGCTGTGCTAGATGATGGTTTGGGATGAGACAGCCACCATATCAGTAGTGGTTAAATCCAGAAGTGCCCAATCTCTGGATTCAGGAATTCTGGGGCTAGTGGGATCCATCCCTGGAGGTCACCTAAAATCAAATCCCCAGATGGGACAGGCATGGCAGGGTTTGTGATGCTGCACAAGCTGTTATTTAAAATAGGGTTGGGGTGGAGAGGAGGAGGAAATGGGAAAAGCAGACCTGAAATAACAGGTTGTTATGGGTGTTATTTCAAATAACATCACAGGGGTGCTGTTGTGTCTGTTCTGGTTAATGGGCTCACAGTGTGTCACTGGATGGGGCGAGAGGGAAGCAGATCTTGCTTCCAGCCTGATGTTTCCATGCTTATTTGCAGTGAGGAAGATGCTGGTGCAGGCAGACACATCTGCTGCGGGGATGTGTCCTGCTCAAGTCACATGCTGGGGGCGAATTCCAGTTTTAATTAGAACCCTGCACTGGAGAGTGTGCAGCAAACTCCCACTGCTGCCAGTGCAGTGGTGAGATAGGACCCCTGTAACTTCTGCTCATTAGTATAATGACTTATTGTCTTGTTCAGCGTTCCTCTTGGTGGGAAAATAGAGCCTGCCTGCAGCGCAGCCAGCTCCCTTTCCTCTTGTCTCCTGGCCTCCCTTGCAGCTATAGGTTCAGGCTTCGATGTACAGTGGGGATGGGACCAGGGGCTGCTTTCCTTAGGGCATTCCAAAAGCAAAGCTTTGCACATCTCTGTGCATTTGGGCATTTTCAGGTGATACATGCAATAAACAAGAGCTAAAAACAACACAGGGGCTTGACTATGGAAAGCCAGCTGCAGAGGAGAGCTCTGAAACTTCTTTCCAGGCTCAAGCATGATCCATTATCTCTTTTTTTCCAACCCAACTGTATTTCAGAGCTCTCCAACCTTTTTGCAGCCTTTCATCATTGCAGCAGGATGGCTTTATGCCCAGGTGGATGCTTTTCCAGGTTGGTTGCCACATATCGACTGAGGACAGTTTAGAGTAAAATGGAAGAGGGTTTTTCTCCCCTCTTTGTCTTTGCAGTGCTGGTGAGGGGCTCCTGGCTCCCATCCAGTCCCTCGGTGGTTTCAGTGGTATGATGAACAGTGGGCTCTGCTTTCCCAGAAAACTCCTTCCTACTTGGAAGTGACTGCAGCAGGCAGAAGCGAACACACTGCCACAGTGGCAAATGGCCCTAAAATCCTCACTTTCATTACCCCCCTATAGTCTCATGGCTTAAACCACAAACACACTGTGACACTCTGCAGTTACATGGTTTTAAAATTATTCAGGCTGGTTCTGGACAGGGAAATGGGGGAGATTTTCTGTGAAAAAGAAACACTTTGGCCAAAGGAAGAGATTCAGAGCAGCCCTGTGGAGAAGGACTTGGGGGTGTTGGTCAATGAGAAAATGAACATGAGCCAGCTTCAGTGTGCGCTTACAGCCCAGAAAGCAACCGTATCCTGGGCTGCATCAAAAAAAGTGTGACCAGCAGGTCGAAGGAGGTGATCCTGCCCCTCTACTCTGCTCTCGTGAGAACTCACTTGGAGTATTGTGTTCAGTTCTGGTGTCCTCAACATAAAAAGGACATGGAACTGTTAGAACAAGTCCAGAGGAGGCCATGAGGATGATCAGGGGACTGGAGCACCTCCTGTATGAAGACAGGCTGAGAAAGTTGGGGCTGTTCAGCCTGGAGAAGAGAAGGCTGCATGGAGACCTCATAGCAGCCTTCCAGTATCTGAAGGGGGCCTATAGGGTTGCTGGGGAGGGACTCTTCATTAGGGACTGTAGTGGTAGGACAAGGGGTAATGGGTTGAAACTTAAACAGCAGAGGTTTAGATTGTATCTAAGGAAGAAATTCTTTACTGTGAGGGTGGTGAGGTGCTGGAATGGGTTTCCCAGGGAGGTAGTGAATGTTCCATCCCTGTCAGTGTTCAAGGCCAGGTTGGATGAAGCCTTGGGTGATATGGTTTAGTGTGAGGTGTCCCTGCCCATGGCAGGGGAGTTGGAACTTGATGATCTTAAGGTGCTTTCCAACCCAAACTATTCTATGATTCTGTGATCTCTTTAAAAAGTGGGTGTCTTAAGCGTAGGCTATAAAGTTTCCAGTTTTATAAGTAAAGGAATGGCTTAATTCTTGTATTGCTCTTATGGAAGTGAGAGTACCTGGCCTGTTACCTAGGTGCCTAAATAGGGATACACATGCTGAATTGTTTGTGTTTGTGTTTGTGTTTGTATTTATGGTTATGCTGATGGGTGTGAATGGTGCTATGCTCTGTCACTGGGTCTAGCAGTGCTTGTATTTCTATTTGAGTGGCTGTCCCTGGGAAATTCTGCGTTTTACCCAAATGCTGTGTTACCTCTCTAGCCAAGGACAGTTCTTTTTTCCAACAGGCTTGCAGGAAAAATGTTCTCAACTTGATTTTTAACCATTGCAAAGCAGGAAAATCGGCTGAGAGAGATACTGTACGTTACTGGATGTTGTTCCTAAAGGAAAGATAACTCTCTCCCCCCCCCCTTTTTGCCCATCTTCCCTTTGTAAAAGTGGTCCATTTCCTTCCCAGACATCAGGCATCCGGAAGAGCTCTCCCTTTTGAGGAAACCCAGAGATCCATCAAAGAAAAAAAAGAAGAAGCTGGATGATCAGTGTGAAGACGACGCCTTTGAGCTGGAGGGTCCGCTGATCACGCCGGGGTCTGGTGAGCTGGGGCTTGCTTTGTGAGGATGTGCTTGCAGGGAAGGGGTCAGCAAGAGTCAAAAAGATGATGGGGGAGGAAGATGACATAGCAGTATCTATCTGGCCTAATTCCTTAAGGTCTGTGCAAGAAACAGACCCCAGATAAATCCCACGAGTGATCCAGGGCTGCAGCACTCGGTCACAGTCGCACAGATGCATGCCTGAAGCTGTCACGCATATAGGGGAGCAGAGCAACGCCAGACTTTATAAAATAAAACAGAAACCGAGTGTGACCACTTTAGCACTCAGATTGTGTTACTAAAAGGTTTTCTTACCCTGTTAAGAAAGGAGTTAAATGGAAAATCGTTCCTAATGTCAAATTCCAGGTGTATTCTAGGCAGTACCACTGTTCTACTCCTGCTTTATAGCCCAGCAAACCTAGTATTTTATTAATTAATGTTCCTCTGTGTTAGGGGTGTTGTTATAGATTGTAATGCTAAAAAAAAAAACATCACCCAACTGTTATTGCTGGGGGGGGGGGTATTTTGCCAGTCTGGCTTACATAACCAGAGCAGCATTGGTAAGAGAATTGCTAACACAGTAGCCTCAGTGATGGAGTAACATCTCTTGCCCCATTCAGCAAACTGATGCAGGGAGGTTTGCAAGCAGAGGGTTTTTTCAGCTCTGCCCCACAGGTGCTGGAGGTCTGGTGTCTGAAGGCAAATGGCAGGAGCAAAAACCATTAAGTTGGTCAAGTGGGAGCAGTTCAGCCCAAATGGACTTGCAGAGAAAGCCACAGTGATGCACAGTGCCAGGCGGGAGAGATGTGTCTGGCTGCCAAAGATCTTGGTTTTAAATGCAGCGATGAAGGGGAAACAGGGCTGCAATAATTAAAAAAATAAATAAAGAAAATAAATATCTTGGAATTCAGTAAACTTGTATTAATTTATCTTAAATTAACTGAAGTAAAAGTGAAGGTCATGCAGTGTGGTCAGTGCCACTGGTGGCTCTGGGCTTGCAAGCAGAAAGGCATGAGTGAAAGTGATGGTGCCCTGGAGCTGCTGAGCCACAGGCCCCAGAGCAAGCCATCAGCACAGGTTTGTGGCAAGGGAAAAATAATCCTCCTTTTGCTCTGGTCTTCTTCTTTCTTCTCTCAGATACTTAAAAATACTGCTGGGCTGGTCCTCTCCCACTGCTGGCTCAGGGATTTTTCCCTGCATCAGGCAAGGCTCCAGCCAATTTTCATTTTCATTTGGCATTTGCATCTTAAAAGTCCATAATTAGTCGTTCCAAAAGTCAATGTTGGCAGAGAGCATCTCCATTAGATTAATAGGAAATACTTGGCCTGCTTTGGGGGGAAATGCATATAAAAGATAGGGTTTTATTTTAATTCATTATTGGTCTCTCAGAAAGTCATTTTCAACTGTCTTGATGGTTTTGCTTTCCTTGTGAATTAAATTATTTTTGCTGTAGGGTTAATTACTGCAGCTACCTGCCATATTGAGGTGCCAGTAGTTAAAAGGCATGGTTTTAATCTGAATAAATTGTTTCTCGCTTTGTTCCAACATTAATTTGCATGCGGAATTCTTCTGTAAAATGAGTTTTATTTCAAGATCTGCTGTTTCAGTGCCTGTAGGTGTAAACAGGCATGTTTTGTCACTGAGCATCCCCTATCTGGCAATGAAACCATTTAAATCACTGCAAGCAAAGCTGTCAATAAACCCACAGTAAATGTTGCCCAACACTTTCCATTAGAAGACCTGTATTCACTTGTTTACAAGTTAGCCAAACTTAGAGCTATTTCAACTGGAACTTCCCATGACATTGTCTGCCTTGGGCACATTTTTTTAAGAGAAGCTTATTTTGAGATATTTCAGATGTTTGGAGAAGGTGATGAGGAGAACATCCGAGGAGAAGTTTTGCTGCTCTGGGGCAGACACTTGATTGGAGTAGTGTGGGAAGATGTCCATGGGCAAATCTGCCCAATCTGGGGCAAGAAGTGGGCTTTTCTTTTGTTGGTCCAGTTTGTGCTCAGCCCCGTCTACTTGAGCCACAGGAAGGTTGAGGCAGGCACACTGTGAGGGTGGATGGAGAAGAGGCAAGAACATCTTTCAGGATGCAATTTATGGGTGGTGAATGGTGGGTTATTGGTGGTTCTTGTTGGACTGCTCCACTCTGGTGTTCGTGGGGAGAGCAAGTTTCTGCTGCTTTTGTAATCATAGAATCACAGAATATTTCATAGACTCATAGAATCATAGAATAGTTAAGATTGGAAAGGACCTGAAGATCATCCAGTTCCAACCCCCCTGCCATGGGCAGGGACACCTCACACTAAACCATATCACCCAAGGCTTCATCCAACCTGGTCTTGAACACTACCAGGGATGGAGCATTCACTACCTCCCTGGGCAACCCATTCCAGTACCTCACCACCTTAACAGCAAAGAATTTCTTCCTTATATCCAGTCTAAACCTCTGCTGTTTAAATTTCAACCCGTTACCCCTTGTCCTGTCACTACAGTCCCTAATGAGTAATCCATTCCTAGCACCCCTACAGCCCCCCTTCAGATACTGGAAGGCTGCTATGAGGTCTCCCCGCAGCCTTCTCTTCTCCAGGCTGAACAGCCCCAACTTTCTCAGCCTGTCTTCATACAGGAGGTGCTCCATTCCCCTGATCATCCTCGTGGCCCTCCTCTGGACTTGTTCCAACAGTTCCATGTCCTTTTTATGTTGAGGACACCAGAACTGCACACAATACTCCAGGTGAGGTCTCCCGAGAGCAGAGTAGAGGGGCAGGATCACCTCCTTTGACCTGCTGGTCACGCTCCTTTTGATGCAGCCCAGGATACAGTTGGCTTTCTGGGCTGTGAGTGCACACTGCAGCTGGCTCATGTTCATTTTCTCATCGACCAACACCCCCAAGTCCTTCTCCGCAGGACTACCATGAATTTCCTTTTTGCCCAGCCTGTAGCTTTGCCTGGGATTCATCCGACCCAGGTGTAGGACCTTGCAGCTTGGAAGGGACTGGAAGGATCACTGAGTCCAACTCCCAAAGTATAAGTATCTGGTATTAGTACCTGGCAAGTCACCCTGGCCTTCTCCTTACAAGTGTGAAGCTTGAAAGTAGATACCTTCATCCCTTGACCATTGCTCCTGCTTTTTTTGCTCTTGCCTGATTTGCTGGGTGTGTCTTGATGGCAGGTACCCACAGTGCTTACTGGTCCCCCACATTGTTAATCCAGGTTGGGATGCCAGCAAAACTAGCAGGAGCATTAAAAGCTTCCTGGTGGTTTTCTTGTTTGATGCAATGGACAGCTTTCACTTACATTTTCCATCCTGTCAGACAATTCAGAATCATGTTTCTATGTTAAGTTTCCTTTCAAAGATGTTGTCTGTTATCGGTGTGATGCTACTGATGTAACCTGTTCTTTTTGTTCCTTGAGATACCCATCACAAAAACATGAGAGTTTGGAAAGGTTTTTCTATTGTTTTGGTCTTAGACTTTTCCAGATGTCTAGCTTAACTTTCTGACATTCCTTCTGCACTTAGGAAGGAGGGATGGTTTGGAGTGAGGAGCTGGATGATGGCCCAGTGTGGTGGTTCAGGTCAGCAGTAGGAGGTGGCACAGAAAACCTTGCTTGTGACATCTCAACCATGCCACACACCACCTTAAACACCCTTAATAGTGCTCGTAGAGGCAGAATTTGGGTGCATCGTATTGCACATCTGGGTAGGCTTCTGACTTACGAAGAACACAGCTCTTTCCCAAAAAGCCAGTTTATTATTGGTCCTTCTAAGTACTGAAGCTCAGGTTTATGCCCAGCAAGCAAATGACGCTGAGTGCATTGCCCAGTGTACATATGTAGTGGAATTACTGACATTAGGATACGGTCATTGAACCTCCCTAATATTGAAAATCTGAGTTTTATATTCTTACCATAAAAATCAGTGAGATGAATGGGGACTATTTAGCTCTCAGCTATTCTGGAGTATGAGATACCAAGCTGGTCCACTTTCTTCTCTTCAAGTGTGTAATTTTAAAAGGGGGGTATTTTGTCTGCTTTGAGTCTGTACAAGCTGTAAAGCTTTAAAAGGCTGGAAGTAATGTGTGCTTCGGCATCAGTTTGGCACCACATTGCACCACTTGCTCAGCATATTAATACCAAATTTGTTTGGGCATCTCAGCAAGCTTTTCCGTCCATGAAATGCTGCATTTCCGTGCCTGGCTGTTTCTTGTATCAGGAATAGAATAATGTGGAGTCACTTGGGTTGCTTTGCCTGCCAAGTCCACCAGTGCTGCTGCAGACACTCCATTTGGATGGTTAAACCTCACCTGTGCTTTCTGCCCTCTTCTGAAAATGGCTATTTTCACCTTCTGTCCGTCCCTACTCTCCCAGTGACTTTCTCTCGCCTTCTCACTTCCCTCCTTTCTTTCCCTCTCCATAGGCACTGATATTCTTTACATCGGCCCCGTCAAAGGTGAGCTCCACCTCAGTGGAGGACTTTTGCGCTCTGCCTCTGGTCTCTTTGGCTGCGCCCTTAGTTTATTTTCCTGCTCCTCTAAAACTTTTGACTTCCAAAATCTTTAAGAAACAGGTAATACCGGTAAGTTGGGGGCCCTTTGTGTCCCAGGTGCCATAGAATTGCAGGGGGCAGGAGTTCCTGGTGTGGGAGACCTGCGCCTTTTCCCATGGATTTGGGCTGGAATGAGTTTTCCATCAGTTTTTCTCTTGGAGGAGAGCTGAGAGAGAGGGACAGCTTTTCATGGGAAAACAAGCAGCACAGTGTTTTCCCATTGCGGGAAAAAAAAAGAGAAATGATAAAAAAGGGAAGGTTTTTCATCCACTGGCTTCAGTTCTGTGTCTGAGTTGGCTTGGCTGGGAGCAGGCAGGGCTTGGCCCTAAGCTAACTCCCAGCTTTTATTCCTCTTACTGGTAGGAAACATATATTCAAGCCCAGGACTGTATAGCAAAACGATGACGCCGACATACGACGCTCACGACGGCAGTCCCCTGTCACCGACTTCAGCCTGGTTTGGTGACAGCGCCTTGTCAGAGGGGAACCCGGGCATCCTGGCCGTGAGCCAGCCCGTCACCTCCCCAGAGTCCTTAGCAAAAATGTACAAGCCACAGGCGTTGCTAGATAAAGCCAAAACCAACCAAGGGTGAGTTAAGGATTTGGTTTTCTGCTCTTTTCTTTTCTCTTTTTGTTTTTTTTCAATACGCAGTTTTAAATTGTGTTCTTGAAAGCATCACTCTGACTTCACCAGAGCTCTTCGTGTGTGTGTTACTCCATGTTGACAATTTACAGATGGCTGGATTCATCCCGATCACTTATGGAGCAGGAGGTGAAAGAAAATGAGGCTTTGCTGCTCCGGTTCAAGTACTACAGCTTTTTTGACCTGAATCCAAAGGTACAGAGCTATTTATTTTACTCGCATCTTACAGGCAAAGGCTTTGAGCAAAGGGTGCCTGTATCCCTACATTTGGTATTGGTAAATCCTCCACTACTTTGAAAATTAATTATGCAGGCAGCAAGCACAATTTGCATGCTCCCAAGTACCAGTTTGCTAATGATTAGGTATTGCTAGAGATGCTTAAGGCCATTCTGCTTTGGTGGCAGAGGCTTTTCAGTCTTAGATTGAGGCATTGCATTGAAATGAAAGATTAAGTGGTTTGTCTTGAGCTAGGATAATGTGTTTTACAACCAGTCTGTGTTTTTGTGCTGTGCTGCAGTACGACGCGATCAGGATCAACCAGCTGTATGAGCAGTCCAAATGGGCTATTCTGCTGGAGGAGATTGAGTGCACAGAAGAAGAAATGATGATGTTTGCAGCACTGCAGGTAGGAGACAGCCTGGGACGCTTGCAGTTTTGGTTAAACTTGCTTTTGTAGCTTTGCAGATGTCTCTATTAATGAATATTGATTAACACAATAAGTGAAACCTCCTGTAACTGGTGCTCTAAGCCCCACCTTATGCTCTAAGCACCTCTGATGGAGCCTGCCCTTCTCATGCTGGTAGAAGTCAGATCGTTTCCTGTCTCCTGATACTCACTTGAACTTCTTAGGCAATTTAAATATTTGCTGCTGCTTACTTCTCATGAAAAGGAATTTGGCCTTCTTTTAACTAAACGTGTTCCTGTCTATCTTAACTTTAAGGTCTGCCCTTCTTAACAAACCCCAGTAAGTACACTAGGTTACTGAACTGTGCATTCTGGCACGCTGCCCCCCCCAGCAGCTGGTGATAATCTGTGGGTTTCCCAGAACTATTTATTTATCTGTTTTATAAAATACTCAGCATCACTTGGCATAAACACTACACCTGCTATTGACTTCTGTAAGACGGATGGCAAGCCCTTTACTATGTGTGGTCTGGCACGCCTCGTCACTGTAGGATGTAGAAATAGCTCCGTCAAGAGCAGGGCTCTCTGCTCCTAGGGCCCCTCCAGGGAAAAAAAAAAAGAGTGAAAACAAGTACAAAGACTCAGATTAGCTCCCTGAACAGTGCAGAGTGGGCTGGGCATGGGCCTTCCTGTAAGATTTTGTGGATGTTTCGGTTTTCTGGGGAAAAAAACAGATGCAATACATCTTCCCAAACTGGGTGGTATGGCTGATAGGCCAGAGAGTCAGGCTGCTCCCCAGAGGGACCTTGGCAGGCTGGAGAAATGGGCCAACATGAACCTCATGAAGTTCAAGAAGGGGATGTGCAGAGTCCTACCCCTGGGGGGAACAACCTCAGGCACCAGTATGTTCTGGGGACTATCCAGCTGGGAAGCGGCTTGGCAGAAAAGGACCTGTGGGTGCTCGTGGACACCAAGTTTGAGTATCAGCCAGCAGTGTGTCCTTGGGGCAAAGATGGTGAACGGTATCCCAGACTGTGTTGGGCAAAGCATTGATAGCAGGTCAAGGGAGGTGATCCTTCCCCTCAGCACTGGTGAAGCCAGACTTAGAGTTCTGGGTCCAGTTCTGGGCTCCTTAGTGCAAGAGAGATATGGACATACTGGAGAGAGTCCAGTGAAGGGCCACAAGGATTATAAAGGTCCTGGTGCATCTCTCATATGAGGAAAGATTGAGAGAGCTGAGACTGTCTCCATCCTTGGAGATACTCAGAAGCCAACTGGACATGGTGTTGGACAGTAGCTGTAGGTGGGGGTAGGACCAGATGACCTCCAGAGCCCCTTCCAACCTCAGCTAGTCTGTGATGCTGTGAAAAGAGTAGCTGTGCTCTGCAGAGTACAGAGCAGTCCTTCAGGGTTTGTACCAACTCCTTGGACTAAAAACAGCCAAGCTGGTTGTTCCTGACACGACTGCACTCAGTCTCAGCACTTGCTGGCCTCTGTTTATGCAGAGGGTACAGCTCCATTTTTCCACTCTGATTCCCAAGCATGATGGCTGTGTTGTGATGAGCCCATAGCATCCAGCAGATTGCAGGAGCATCCCAGTGAAATGTTGTGCCTTGCCTTTCAGTATCACATCAATAAGCTGTCTATTATGTCCTCTGAAAACCACCTGAACAACAGTGACAAGGATGTGGATGAGGTGGATGCTGCGCTCTTGGATCTGGAAATTACTTTGGAGGGTGGCAAAACGTCAACGATCCTGGTAAGGGTTGCAGGACCTGGTGGCAAATGGCTTGTGTGTCCTGTCACCTCGCACAAGCAGGAACAATCATTCCAAGCTGGGAATTCTTCCAGGGATCCTTCCTTTTTTATTTTCTTCCTCTCCTTTTTTTTTTTTTTTAGTACTTCTGCTCTTACAGCATGAGGAAGTTGCCCACAGCCCAGTGAAGCAACACAGAACACAGACCCCAATAATATTTTCCTTAAAATGGTATTTTTGTTAAGTATCCCGGGGTAGTTCTGGTAGGAGGAGACTCTGGGCAGTGTCCAACGTGGGGCCAGCACCAAACTGGAGCTCTGCTCTGAGCCCAGGGCAGCATAAAAACCTCTTTGATCACGTGCATGTACTGAACCAAAGGCTTCATTTAAGCTGTAAAACTGCCTTCTATTTTTTGGGTGTTAACAGTTAATTTAGCAGGGAGAGCTCAGCCTGTCCTGTGCCCAGCTCTGCATTGCTGCAAAAGTCAAGTGCAGTGTTGCTTTTTTCATGCTGGGAGCATAAGACCAAATGGTGTTGGAGAAATCTTGGAGGAGCGAAGGTCTTACTGACACCCCCATGCACTAAGTCACTTTCCTTAGTAAAATAATGGAAAACTGAATTAAAATTAATTTGGTTTCTGTTCTCACTACCGACTTCCCAAAATACTGATTCTTCACACTGAGGTTTCTCTTCCACTGTTTCTAATTCATGGCAAAGTTTTACGGCACCTAAAACAGCTGCCGTGATTTTCAAAAATAACTTAGACGCTTATAAAGCCCTATTTTTATGGGACTGGATTTGGGCCTGGAGTGGGCTATGACTGTTTCAGAGGATTTTTCGCCTTCTTTCTGATACAGTCTTTTGACACTGGTTTTCCACCTTTAAAAATGTAAAGCTGAAGAATTAAACTGCAGAGAAAGGACTGAGTCCAGTCAGACTTGGCCCAGGACAGCTTTTCCAGGCATTTTGTGCATTTATGTCGTCTCTGAGTTTCATTTTAAGTCCTTTCAGACCCTAAAATCCCTGAAACTTTCCAGTCTTACACTTCATATAATTTCTTAAAGTGTTCATGAAGGATCTTTTTGAAGTTAACATCCATACTTAGCCTGCTTTACTAGCATTAATAACAGCAGAGTTTACAATATTAACCAGTCGCCGCAGGGACAGCAGTGCTCCTTTGGTGCAACAGAAAGAATGCCAAGATTTTATCGCCAAGAGATCCTTTCTAATTTCTTTGCAAAACCAGATTTGAAGCACAGTGCTTAGGAACAGTCCCTGCCAGAGAGGAGGGAAGATGACAATGATTCATCAGAACTCTCCATCCCTTTCCGTAGGGGTTGCTAGCAGTAGCCATTTCCAGATGCACTCGAGTAATTGAATACGGATAATGGGCAATTACTGGATTGTTTGTTTAGATTCTGCATTTTTTTCCCTGTGGTATCTATAAACAGCATTGCTCACTGCAGACGGAAAGTAAACTGGCTTGCTACTGGAAGCTGTTGGAGCGGTCTTTGATTTCTCTGTCCTTCAAGAACCCTTTAGTTTGAGCTTGTGGGAATTGCAATCGTTTTTTTTTTTCTCATGTATATTTTTTCTCATGCATATAATCAATATTTATATATAACATAAACATAACATAAATAACATTTAAATAACATATTTAAATATAAATAACACCAATTCAATATTTAAAAAGCTGGGAGCAGAAAACCTTTCTAGACTATCAGAAAACCCTTCCCTAATCTTCCATGGAGGTGCAGAGCAGCATCTTTTCCTTTTGTTTGGAGCATAAGGAAATAACTAAGGGAAGAGAAAAACCCCTATGCGAACATGAGCCGGTGTGACCGCCAGTGACCTCGCGGGTGGGAATTGGCTCCAGCAGCAGCAGGAATTCCTCAAAGGAAAATAAAACCTTGTCCTCTGGTTTGCAGACAGCACTTCTGTGCCATGCATTTTTCTCTGCTTGCTTCTCCCATGAAGTGGATGAGGCTTTCTCAGGAGCATTTTCATGAGCCCTGAGCCCTGAGCCCTGCTGTTGTCCAGTGAAGCCCCCGGCTTCCTCCCCTGTGCAGCATCCTTTCTGTTGCACACCAAGCACCCCGGCCCCACTCTGGCATGCGGGTGAATGGGGTAATCTTTTCTTTCCAGGGTGACATCACTTCCATCCCCGAGCTCGCCGACTACATTAAAGTCTTCAAGTAAGTACTGATGGGAAGAGGTGCTTGTGAAACTGGTAATGTCTGTGAATAATTAATGTTCTATCGCCTAATATCCTTTTTTAAATTTATCTCCTGGCCTTAAAATCTTGCTGCACACCACTACGTTATTCTCCTGTGAAAAGCCACCAGGCAATTGCTGTGTAATACCACAGCCCAGTATCTGTGCTCTCTTACTGTTAAAACATTTTACTTTATCCTGTAGCACAGTCACACACTATTGAAATACTTGATACTGAACTTGATCAGTTCTGAAATACAAAACAAAGGGTGTTTTCCCACTGTTGCCACCCCAGCAGGTACACATCCCTCCAGGAAAGCTTGCTGCATCCCATAGCCAGGAGTGCATGCTGGGATATTTCTGTCACATACTTAGTGCCCTGGGGATAATCAAGCCATCCTAGAATGAGGAGTGGAACACAGAAAACTTACTCCTCCTCCTGGTTTGCAAGAAGCTGGATGAATTTCAGTGAGCTGAGATCCCAGTCAGTCTGCCCTCTCCTTGCCAAGAGGAGCAGGTTAAGCTGCTTCTGCTCTGCTCCTCTTCCAGCTCACTCAGGGTTTAGTTTGGGGTGTTTATATTTTGCTTTGACTCTGACAGTGGTACGTGGAAACTCGGAACGTCTGGACTCGGAGTAACGTTTTGGCAGCCACAACCGTCTCTTGCAGTTTATTGCCTGCTGCGGCGAGGGTTACAGTGAACGTTCTGGAAACTGGAAATACGGATGAGATTCCACAGCATAGCTATAGGATAGAGAAGAAAAGCTGTAGCCAGCAAAATAGTTCTGGAAGAAGCCTTTATTTTATTAATTGTTTGGCTCTGGAGACAGAACTTAGCACTTCTGTTCTGAAAAGCTCTTTCTCCCTCTCTGAAGGTGAATTAATAAGGTCTCTGTGTCCATCAGGGCTTATGGACTGTCTTAACTGAGGCAAAGTTTCAGGGCTGCAGCCTGTGCCCTGCATCTGAGTGGCTTCCCCCCCCCCATCTTGAATAAACAAACAAAAAATCCCTGTGCTATTTCCCTCAGTGTGCTTGTTTGCAATAAAATGAGGCATGACTTGGGGAGCTAATTGCAAATTGGAGTGCCAGTTGGTGGGACAGGAGATGAAGCAGCAAGAAGCTGTTGGTTCCTCACCTGATGCAAGCCCCAAGTCCTGGGCTGCGATTTGAGGCTGTCCTGCCATGGCGGGGAGGCACAGAATTGCTATTTGTTCCTAAAAATGTTGGCCAGGTAGTATTTTAATGCCAGAAGCCCAACATAAATTACATGACATTAGGAGATGGTCCAGCTTTGGACGTGCCTCTTGTCACACTTCAGCTGGAGAGGAGCTGCAGTATGTCCCTGGTATGCCTTACGTAGAATTCCTACATGTATGTCCCTATAAATGCCTGGTGTTGCTGCAGTTTTGGGATGTTCCTTTCTCCCCTGCCATCCATGTTACTGCCCGTGCTAGCCAAAGGATGTATTAAAGCATCTTTAGTGAAGCATGAAAATGAAAGATGGAAAGACCTGCATGTGTAGGATGGCTTGGCTCAAGGTTGGTTAATTCTGTAGTGAGAGGCAGCTTTCAAAAGAAATTGCAGTTGTAAAGTTTGTATAGGACAGGGCTATGTGTGTCAGGGCTTTAGCAGGAGGAAAACCAGCAAAGGCAGAAGGAGGCAGCAGATGCTTCAAGTTCAGATGTCCATTAGTGATGTGGGGGCAGCGAGGCTCATTCAAACACTGTGTTTCTCCCACACCATAGAATGATAGAATCATAGACTAGTTAGGGTTGGAAAGAACCTCAAGATCATCTAGTTCCAACCCCCCTGCCATGGGCAGGGACACCTCACACTAAACCTTATCACCCAAGGCTTCATCCAACCTGGCCTTGAACACTGCCAGGGATGGAGCATTCACAACCTCCCTGGGCAACCCATTCCAGTGCCTCACCACCCTCACAGTAAAGAATTTCTTCCTTATCTCCAGTCTAAACCTCCCCTTTTTAAATTTCAACCCATTACCCCTTGTCCTGTCACTACAGTCCCTAATGAATAATCCATTCCTAGCACCCCTACAGCCCTCCTTCAGATACTGGAAGGCTGCTATGAGGTCTCCATGCAGCCTTCTCTTCTCCAGGCTGAACAGCCCCAACTTTCTCAGCCTGTCTTCATATGGGAGGTGCTCCAGTCCCCTGATCATCCTCGTGGCCCTCCTCTGGACTTGTTCCAACAGTTCCATGTCCTTTTTATGTTGAGGACACCAGAACTGCACACAATACTCCAGGTGAGGTCTCCCGAGAGCAGAGTAGAGGGGCAGGATCACCTCCTTTGACCTGCTGGTCACACTTCTTTTGATGCAGCCCAGGATACAGTTGGCTTTCTGGGCTGTGAGTGCACACTGCAGCTGGCTCATGTTCATTTTCTCATTGACCAACACCCCCAAGTCCTTCTCCACAGGACTACCATGAATTTCCTTATTGCCCAACCTGTAGCTGTGCCTGGGATTCATCCGACCCAGGTGTAGGACCTTGCACTTGGCATGGTTAAACTTCATGAGGCTGGCATCAGCCCACCTCACAAGCGTGTCAAGGTCCCTCTGGATGGCATTCCTTCCCTCCAGCGTATCAACCGAACCACACAGCTTGGTGTCATCGGCAAACTTGCTGAGGGCACACTCAATCCCAGTTTCCTTCTGATTCACACACCCTGAGCAGCCTCCAGCATGGTTTTGCTTGGAAATGAAAATGCAGAGGGTTGTCACAAGCCCTCAAGGACAAGCAGTTGGGGCCATCATACATCTGATTCTTACAGATGAGGGTTCAGCAGCTGTTTCTGGGATGGAGATGTGAGAAGTGCACTGCAGGAAGAGGCTGCGAACACAGCCTGTGAATAAGGTTTAGAAATTAACTGGGACTAAGAAATTGAGAAACTCGCAGCTCTGGAAAGGTCCTGAGCTCATGGTGGGATGAGCAGCTCAGGGTACCACCATGCCAGGTGGTCTCTTTGCTCCAGGCTTGCAGCCCCATCAGTTCTTACACAGAGTCAAGTGAAATCCATGTTTCCCATAGAAAAGAACTGAACCTTTTCTGATGTAAAGTGGAGTATTTAAAAAGAAAACAACAAGTGTACTCATGCATATACTTCTACTTTCAGTACTGTCAGTGACAGATCTGTTAGAAGTACCACTTCCTTTCAGAGCTTGAGCAAAGTGGCTCCAGTTTAATGTGGTGGGTGAAGAGGCATAATTCACAGCAGTTTGTAGATGGGTCTATTTTTGTAATACAGTTGTCCAGCTCCCCTGACCTTGCCCCAAATTAGTGTGACCTCTATGCGATCGAAGAATCCAAACTTGCAGTTATAGCTCAGTTTCTTAACTCACCATTGTAGTGAAGGGATGGTGAGTGGTGGCTGAGCTCACAGACAGGGACAGTCCCAGACTGCTGACACCAGATTTTCAAGGGTGAAATGAGTTTCCTGGTGAAGCGCTTGGTTTAGGAGCTTAAACTAAATTTAATGTCCCTCAACTTGCCTGGTAGGCCCAAGAAGCTGACGTTGAAAGGATACAAGCCATATTGGTGCACCTTCAAAGATACCTCTATCTCCTGCTATAAAAGCAAAGAGGAATCCAATGGGACTCCTGCACACCAGATGAACCTGAGAGGTAAGAGAAGTATAAATGCTGTTGTATTTTATTGTACTAATAGGCTGGTCCTCTTGCATCTTCTTTTCCCACTGGTTTATCTTCTTGGAATGCCATCCTAGGGTTGGGTAAATACGTTTAAAGGAATGAGGGTGGCTGGGTTTGGTAGCATAGCATATGTTTAGACTTCTAGAAAGTGAGTACATGGTACTTGTGACCCCAGCCCACCAGCTCCTGAGGAGCATGGGGAGACAACTTGCAGTTCTCCTTTTTGTCATGGCTGTCCAAAGAAATTGGACTAACTCCCAAGCACAGAATAAGCCTGAGCTGGAGAGAACAGACCATTCCCTTCCTCTGCTGCCTTTAACTTTCATTCCACCTCTCCCTGGTGCTGGTTATGACCAGCCTCAGTCTATCACTCCCTGCACGCTTTGCACATGAGTTTTTAAATTCCTACAGCTGTTGGTTTTTCCTATGTCAAGTGAAACATTCCTGCTCCGGCAGCCTCCGAACTGCAGAGAGCTCATTATCTGCTGTGATGGCACTTTTAGAAGATCTTGGAGGCAGAGTTGAAGCAGTGCCTGGGCTAACTTGGCTGGTTCAGTTCATCACCCCCCACTGTTTGTAAAACTGCTTGTAGTTCTCTACAGACACCAAAAGTGGGATGCTCACACCTCGCTAGTGACTATAGCAGCGATGTGCCTGTCTGAAATGATGTATAGGGGTTTGGGGGTGAGAGTCCCCACCCATCCTGCCACCTTATCCCACCCTTCCATGAAAATTTCAGGGATGTGGCTTTTTGCCAGCCATCGGGTCCATTCGCAAGGCCAGGCAGGATCTACAAGGTGAATTCTGCAAGTGTGCTTTAGCTTTGGCTCCCTTGCCTTTAGATCAGGTCTTGCTTTTTGCACCCTTTTTTCTTGTCACTTGGAAAAAGAGACATTGAACAAATTTTTTTGTCCCTTCTATGTAGAGTGTTCATCCCATCAGAGATGTGGTGCAAAACTTTTGCTGCACTGAGATGTCATAGGAGATGCTTTAGTTGGAGGGCTTTGGTTTTCCTTTTCATCCTTTGTGTTTAGGGTTTTTTTTCACCTTTTTTTAAAGCATGGTTCTTGACACTCCTCTTAAACCCTGTCCTCATTGCAGGATGTGAAGTCACCCCTGATGTGAATATCTCTGGTCAGAAGTTTAACATCAAACTTCTGATTCCAGTGGCGGAGGGAATGAATGAAATCTGGCTTCGCTGTGATAATGTAAGTTTATCACTTGGACCGGCTGTCTCTTTGCCCTTTGCCTACCATCAGCTCATGCTCAGATGGGCCGTGTAGCTGGTGCTAAAAGAAAAAAAAGACAGCAAATGCACTCGCGTGTGTCTGAGCTCTGTGTTCACTGTTGCACATGTGAATTTGGAAGAGAAAATTAACCCCTGCTCTTCCCTGGCTTTGTCCCATGGTTATAGTCTACACATTGGCTGGGTTTCTGCCTTTTCTGTGTGCTTCAGTCTCCTGGGCTGGAATAAAGGCTCCCTGGAGTTTAACTGGGGGTGGTAGATGGCACCCCCACCACTCTGATGGGCATGGATCTCTGTTTTGGGGGGCAGGAGACGCAGTACGCCAGCTGGATGGCTGCCTGCCGCCTGGCCTCCAAGGGCAAGACGATGGCTGACAGCTCCTACAGCATGGAAGTGCAGAACATCCTCTCCTTCCTGAAAATGCAGCATTTGAACCCAGACCCGCAGCTGATCCCAGAACAAATCAACACCGACATCAATCCCGAGTGTCTGGTTTCTCCTCGCTACCTGAAAAAGTACAAGAACAAGCAGGTACGTGCTCGCCCTCTCTGCCAGCACGGTGTTGGTGTGGACCGGGCTGACTGTGCACCCATTTCGGCGGTACCTGGTGTTTAACACTGCGTGTTTTGGATGTGTCACTTAATCGGGTGCACGTGGTTACTAAAATGAGATGCCGACTGAAATGTGTGGTTTCGATCCAGCACCTGGGGATGACACCCACTACCTTAATTCTGCCATACATTTTATGATGTTGCACGTACACAGCTTTGGCAGCAGGGAACTGTTTATTTTAAACACATTTAAAATTCATTTACATTTACTTTGAATACATTTTGGGAATGGTTTTTGCCCCTGCTGCTACTGAGTGACAGTGCAGCAAAGCATGGGTCAGCTGCCCCCATCTCTCCCCTCACAGATGTAGCAGCGGTGAGATTAAATCAGTCCCGGTGCTGGGATTAAAACCCCTTCCCTTGCACAGAGTCCGTGCAAAAATCCTCAGGATCAGCAGAGTTGCAGTTGCTTGCAGTGCTTTATCCAGACTTGGCTGAAATGCGGTTTGCATATTTCTCTCTTTGCTTTTCCACTACTTCCAAATGCCAGTCCTTGAAACATTGCTTCATTTTGAGTTGCTGTGACTTGTGCTTGAACTCCACGCTACATTCGGTCTGTGCATGACAGGGCTGAACTGTTCTGCACTGGAAATAAATGCATAACTTTCTGAAAGACATTATATGTCAGAACAGCAGCAAAAATAATTAAATCATTGCTCTGTGAGCCTTTCAGTGACTTAATCATTCAGCTGTAGCTTCGCAGCCTGTGTGCTTCGGACAGGCTGTAGCTAGATACTATTTTCTCCAAACCCAGAAGAAGGCTGCAAGTCAGAGAAGCAGGAAAAATGTAACTTTTTACTGGCAAAGCATGATGATTTCCTGGCAGTGGAGTTATATTTTATATAGCCCTTATTATTATTCTGAATAAGCCTTTATATCCACTTGGATAAAGGAGAGGCTGCATAAATATACCATTTTTAGTGCATATAATGCCTTCTAGGCTTGAACTCAGTAAAATGGAGGCACCTGGAAAAATATTAGCTTGCAGAACTTGCTTACAATGCAGGTATCCTCATTAGAAAAATAACCTCCGTCAAACCATGGGGATGGGCATGAGCCCTCCCCCTGCGCCACACTGGGCTGGCGGCTGCCAAGCAAACACCAGGTCCCCTATAGACGTGGGCTAAACATCAGATTTAGGCTTTTCCTTTATGGCCAGAGGCAGAGCTTGCGTGCAGCAATGGAAGATGTTTGTGGGCAGCGCTCAGCTGGGAGGGACGGAGGGATGGAGACTGCAGGAATGCATGGAATTCGGCCACGAGGGTCCCTCAGCGCCCAGACACAGGGAAGGAGAAGGAGGAGGAAGAGGTTGTGCAGCCCACAGCTGGTGCTGAAATGGGAATTGGCAGTGGGCCTTGCTGGAGGGTATATAGAGGCTCTTGGTCCCACACCAGCCCCAGACCTGCTGGGATCGTGTTTATCTCCACATGCACTTGCAGCAGCGTAGGGTTGGCAGGTTGGGTTTGGGGAGCACCAAATCCTAAATACAGAAAAACACAAACCAACACAAACTAAGTGTATTCATAGCTCTCAGGTGCCTTCCTGGGGTTCAAGTGTCAGAGCAGTGTGCTGCTGGCTTGCAAGGGCAGATGCATCCCCAGGAAGCCCGGCTGATATTGTCCTCCAGCCGCCTGCTACCCCAAGCAGTATCCCGATCATTTCTCTGTATATCTCAGATAAAAGAAGCTGTTGAGTTAATGACCCATGCATGGAAAGTGGGCTTGAGTTCGTGCAGATAGGCATGGGGAGGAGTGTGAGCACACTAATTCTCCTCTTAAGCTGGCAGCTTCACTTTCCCCTTCATTCACCAGCGGGACCAAAACCATCTCAGGATGACCAAAACCATCTCTGCACGGTGCTGGGCAGCCAGGACCACACCAGTGTTCAGGCAGGGCCAGCACAAGCAGCGAGCATTGTCCTCTCTCCGTCCTTATGTTCACTTTGGCTGCTTTTCCACCTAAGAAATTGTGCATGTGGTTTTTTTGCTTGAACTTTGGTTTGCAGTTAATTTACACTTTTTCTTTGCTTTGTTGCCATTATTTCTGATTGCCTTTTTTTTTCTTTCTGCCTCCTTTTTTTTATTTCGCCTTGCCATCTTCAGCCAGGCTATGTAAGAGACTTGGTAAGTGACAGCAACAATAAAATTAAGATAAATTTAAGATAAAGCTTAAAATAGTCTAGAGCCCCTTTGGTTTGGAGAACAGCAGGGAAAAGACTAGCAAAACTTACACCCTCCCCGAGAAACATGGGCCCTGCTTGGTTTTTATAATGGTCCCCAATGATTCATGCTGTGAAACTGGAAACCCTACACCAGAAATTTGCCCCAGCATTTGCTCACATCCTGCATCTTAAACTAACTGAGTCTGAGCAGCTCTTTGCCTCCAGACAGCTCAGGTCTATATTTGCTTTTATATGTCTGGAGATACGAAGCAAAAGCAGCTCCAGGTTATCAGCTGTGGTCACGGAGTTTGAGCAGTCATAGCTGAAATAAGACCTCAGGGTAGAAATTATTGATTATGTGTGTTCATAACTGCGCTGGCACCCATACACCTCCCAAGTCGTTACCCATTCGCATGACAGTCGAGATGCCACTAATGACCCCCTTGCCTAAAGCTGATGTGTCTCACTGCCCACAGATCACGGCACGCATCCTGGAAGCCCATCAGAACGTTGCCCAGATGAGCCTCATCGAGGCGAAGATGCGGTTTATTCAAGCCTGGCAGTCACTGCCGGAGTTCGGCATCACACATTTCATTGCAAGGTTGGTGGGTCTGGTGGGCAGAACAGGAGGGGTTTCATGAGCATGGAGCAGGTTAGATATGCAGCATATCCTTAGCTGTGGAAGTCGAAGTGGAACTGAAATTAAACAGCAGTAATTGCATTAGCTCATAAACCCAATTTTATATGTTAACTCAGCTGCCGAGTTTAACAAACATAGCTGTGTATCACAGGCGTGCATTTATTAACCCCTCGCTGTGTCACAGGTTCCAGGGGGGCAAGAAGGAGGAGCTGATCGGCATCGCCTACAACCGGCTGATACGGATGGACGCGAGCACGGGTGACGCTGTCAAAACCTGGCGGTTCAGCAACATGAAGCAGTGGAACGTGAACTGGGAGATTAAAATGGTGAGCTGGTGTTTTATACCTCAGGCACTTCCCCTGCTCCTGTGATGTGAGACAGGTGCTGCTCTCGGAGGTGTGGGGGTGTTAATTCAACTATAAGTCATCTTGTAAAAAGTCAGGTTTTCACAGTGCTGTTTTCTAAAGCATGTCCCATCCAGCTACATTGATGAGGTACAGTTTCTCCTCTCTCCTCTTCTACCTCCTTAGAGATATAGCAGAGCTTGTCCTAACTGCTGGTGGAGTCGAATATGACCCTTAAACAAAAGAACAGCAAACCCTGAACATGTCTTTAACACAGTTACACGCTTCCTGCATAACCATTTTCTCTGGTCTCTGAACACCCACTCAAAGGCAGCAAAATAAAATCAAACCAGAACTGATGCTCAGGCTTGACCCTAACAGTAACAAATGGACCGGCTTTATATGCACTAAAATTCCTTTTATTTGCAGTACAGCTCAAACTTCCATGTAAGTAATGAAAAGCAACAGTAGAGACATCGCTAGGTTCCAAGATGGGCTTTTACCCAACTGTTAAATTTGGATGAGCAAACTTTTTGTGCTTCTTTTCAGTGGAACATCTCATCAGAATTGCCAGGGATACGTGAGGACTTTTCCTCTGCGGTTTGCGGTCATTAAGAGTTGCTAGAGAAATTATTCATCTTCCCCTCTGCCTCAGAATCTTTGTTTTGACCCTATTGCAAGCCCAAATAACCCAATTATTTGTCTCGGATGCTCTGCTGGGAATTCCCTTCCCTCCTGTAGAGCTGTCACTGCTGGGGGGACAAAAAAATAATGGGCATCAATAAACAGGCAGTCTATTCAGTAACTGTGAAATGAGCTCCCCCGGCCTCCATAGAGCATTTCTACAGCCAAATTTTCACTTACAAAACCAAAACTCACAGGAAAAAGTGAAAAGATACTGCTGAGAGATGCAGACGTGCTGGGTAATTACCTGTGAGTCATGGGAGAATGAAAGGGGTAATGAGAATTTAAGTAAATAAATAAAATAGAAAATTGAATAAAAGTAAAAGGTATTTGTGTGTCTAAACATTTGAATAATAATCACTGTATCATAGAATATCTCAAATTGGAAGGGAGCCATAAGGATCAAGCCCATATCATCATTTTTGTCACTGGATTTTGCTTGGAAAAGGCATCTAGGTTAACAGAAAAAGGAGAATGAGACAGAGGGAAGAGCGTGTGGCAGCCCCAAGTGACCTCCAGCTCGGGTGAGCCTAATGCTGCAGTTTTACTTTCTAGGTGACAGTGGAGTTTGCAGACGATGTTCGAGTGTCCTTCATTTGCACAGAGGTGGATTGCAAAGTGGTTCACGAATTCATCGGTGGCTACATCTTCTTGTCGACACGAGCAAAAGATCAGAATGAGAGCTTAGATGAAGAGATGTTCTACAAACTGACCAGTGGTTGGGTGTGAGTCCCATGTACTGTACACCGAGAGGAAACCCCATGGCCATATTAATATTTAACTTTAAAAAGCTGTTCTTTGAAATATGCTGCTTAATAAAGTAAGCTTGAAATGTATCTTTTTTTATCATGACAATTTTTGCATTACCAGACCAGTTAATCTGTGTGCACTAATGAGCACTTCTGTTAATTTGCTATAACAAGACTGTATCTGGGCCAGGGAGATCGTGCTACTGGCCTTGAGATACAGATTCCGATGGGCAGATCAGGATAAGATTTGACTTATAGCCAATTTTCTACGAGAACTCTAAGCCATCTTCTTGTAAAGCCATCCAGGGCTTAACCTATATGAAGTCTATTTATCATGTTTAATGCATGAGTGTTTTCTTTTTCTTTGTGTTTTTTATTCTGTACATTTGACCTATTTGGAAGTCGTCCTACCCGTAAGTAGAACTGCCATCTCTCCTTTCACACTACATGCACCAGGACTGCTGCAGGTGCCTGACATGACGTTGAAGACAGTTGTGTGTGGCCTCGAAGATGACCTTCTGTTAATCTGTTACAGCTTGGTTTTATTTGTTAACTTGCCTTTTGATAATCATTTATATTGTCTTATTTTTTTTAATTTTATTTTATTTTTACACCATATTGTATTATGACACTTTTAGTATTCACCAGCATAGTCACTGTTCTGCCTATGATATGCAGACTTTTTCATTACAATATGAAGTAAAGGTCTATGAAGTATAGGTTTTGTGTAACTAATGTAAAAAACACAAATTTTATAAAATTGTACAGTTTTTTTAACTAGTCTCACAAGCCAGCTACAATATTGCATAGATCTGGAGTATCAGCATTAACTCTAGTATGTCTGTAAGGGGTACGGGGAGTAACCAAGAAAGAAAAGGAAACAAAAACCAAAACCCCACAATTTCAGTCCAGTAATTTTTTATCTAAGTTAAATGGGATTTCAGAGCTGCGCCACAACACCCTCAATAACCCATACCTGGGGCCAGGACCTCCCTGTTCGTTAAGCCATTGCCGCATTAACACTAACGGAGAGGGATCTCCTGCCCCACTTAATGCCGAGGAATAACCAGTGTTGTGTTCCTGTAGTCTGTGGTTTCAGGACTATATACAAATGCATTTTATTTTAAATAAAAGTCAAATCTTTTATTTAACATTCATCTGCTGCCCCTGGTTTTTGTGCTTCAACTGTGCTACGGCAGGGCCTTAAGCATGTCCTGTGTGATTCAACCACCCTGTGCCATCCCTACACTTCCTCCCAACACCTTACCCTGAGCTCTGTGAAACAAAATGGTACCAAAAAGCAAAGCAAAATACATGGATGGGCCAGGAGTGGCCAAAGCCCTGTTCCCTGCCCAGGCAGGCAGTGATGAAGCAACCCAGGGATGCAGGGAAGGATGCTGCTAGGACACATGGAATCAGAATCCTGCCATCACCTAGTTTGAAGACTGCTGGTGGAGCACTGAGCTCAGTTACATTAGCAAAAAGGAAAATAGATTTGCAAGTCAGCCTTAAGCCAGTGTATTTCAGCCCTTCATTTGGCAGTGAAATGAAACCGGGTTTGCTGCCACAGGGGTGCACTGCAGTGGGAGATCCTGCAGCCACAATGCACCAGTGAGGGCCTTTGACCAGTTGCCCCGCAGACACAGTGCTGTTGTGCAGGAATAGGGTGCTGCCCGGGTAGAGAAGCCAGTGACGGATTCACCACCAAGAGAGCTTCATGCACAAAAACACCCTGAGGGAGGGGCCAGGGACATTGTTTGGCCACATCTGGTTCAGCTCCCAGACTCAGGTTCTCCCATCCCAACATTGCAGGGCCATAGCAGGGCTGGAGGGAGGTGAGGAGGGATGGGAAAGGGGGCAGGTGAGGATGTCTGCTCACCTGCATGTCTGGGCGGGACAGAGAAGAGCAAGCAACAGCAACACCCGCAGCACTTTCCGCAGGCACAAGCTGAATTTGCTCCCTTGCAGGTGGGTGCTTAGAGAAATTGTGTGTTTCCACATCACTGATGCATTCCTGCAGTGATCCTCTGGTTTTTGCACCATGTGGTCTTGGACAGGTTGCACTCTTGCTCCATAAAAGCAAGGGGAAGGGTTGGCCTGATGGTGCCAGACGATTCCTCCCATTCCACCATCATGCTGCAAATGGAAGCACTGCCAGGGCAGAGGTGTGCTTGGGACGTGCCAGGGATGCTCCCAACCCTGCCCCACGCCTGTTCTTTTGGGTGCTGGCAGCTCCCCACTGCCGGACAAGCCCGGGCAGCCCCAGGAGGCACGCGAACAGAGCAGCAGCGTGCACGCTTCTGGCAGGCAGCGCTGGGATCTTGGCTGGATGGGGGTGAGGCACAGCAATAAGAACGTGCCTGGCCTGGAATCACACCGGAGATGAGCGTGTGATGGGAATGGCTCACTAAAAAATATTTAGCTCCTTTTCCACAGCCTGAGGTTACGTGGGGTGGGGAGGTGTAACGTGGAGAGGAAAGGTGGGAGGAGAAGGTGCATCCTGCCCCCAGTCCATCCATCCCCGGCCACATCCACACGGCTCCACTACAGTGAATTGGGACCCGATTTTGCAGCTGGGGGAGGTGATAAGACAGGAAATGCTAAGCAGAAAAGCAGAGGAGGTCGGGGAAGGGGCATGGGAAGGCAGAGGCTGCTTTCAACCCCGAGGATGGGAGCTGGGAGAAGCTGGGTAGGAAGTGGGGAAGCAGTGAGAGAGTCACAAGGAGCTTCGAGGTGATCCAAAGGAGGCTGCCAAGGTTTCTAGGGTGTCTTTCCTTTCTGCTAGGATTAAAAGACACAAATGGAAATGAGCTGTTAGAGAGGAGAGTGCAGGGGGATATAAAAAAGACTGGCTTACCTGGAGAGATAAAATACAGCACAATGAGAACTGCTACACACTGAGGCTGGACACAGGAGTGAGGAGGGAGCAGAAGGGGCACATTGCAAGATGGCCTGGGGAGGAAGGTGTTGAGAGTGGAGCCTGTGGGAGGGGATGGATGATCCGCCCCAGGGACGGGTGGCAGTGACAGCCAGCTGGCAGGAGGACAAGGAGAACAGGAGCTGTTTGCTCTGCTGCTCCTCCCGTCACCATCGGACATCACTGCTGGGATGATGCTGAGTCGAAGGGAACCCAGGACATGGTGGGTGCAGAGGGTTTCCAGTGATGTGCTGGGGAGAGGTGTCAGAGGCCGGATGTGTTTGAGGGTGTTTGGGCATTAAAGCAAACAATGGAGGATGAGGTCTTGGCAATGCAAATCCTAGCTCCTGCAGCACCAGCACTGATGGGAGATGTAGAGGTTTATTCTGCTGATGCAATGAAATCTGGCTATGGGTGACCCTTTTAGGTAAACAAAGTAAACCAAATTAAAAACAAAAACAAAGAGCAACCAGCCTGTGGGGTGTCCACAGCCCCTTGGGGTGAGGAAGAGCAGTAACCATCTGACATCCACCATCTGGTGGCTGCCCTGGGGAAAAACAATTAACTCAAACTATCTTGATAAGCACATTATGGGGATAGATGTTCGGAGCCAACATCACTGCTTAAACCTCATTTTAACCCAAACAAGCATCAGAGGTGCCTGAATATGGGATTACTCCAGCCCTACATCAGCGGGCAGGGCTGGGGGATGGATGCTTCTCCCTTGCTGACCCTTCTTGAGGACCTTAACGGGGGAAAGGAAAGAATAAATTACTTCACAGAAAGGTTCTGATGCAAACCAGCTGCCAGGGTGAAAAACTGCTCCACTTAGTGCGCCATGGGGCTTCGCACGCCTTTCTGAGCAAGGTACCGGCTGCAGTGTCGGCTGGGATTCATACAGCTTTTTAAGCCCCAAGTAATTCAATATCATGCAGAGGGGCAAGTCACATAGCAGTTTTAGAGCAGGAACAGCAGAGGTTTGTACTGTGAGAGATTCATGGACCCGTGGAGAACCTAAAAACAAAGCAAAAATGAAGCATCTCCAAAACAAGGCTGTTGCCTGCAGCAAGGGAGGGGGCGAGAGCCACATGGCCTGGGTTCAGGGGTACATCCTGCTGCTGTGAATCAATGGAAAAAGGATATTTGGGGAAGCTGCTGGTTTGGGGGGGGCAATAATACAAAATGACCCCCAACCTCTACAAAAGGAGGCAGGTTATTGCCTACAACCGGGACATGTGGGAGCATGGGGTTTATTTCCAAAAGCCCCACCCCAGTCCTCCCACCAAGGGATGTCCACCCTAGACAGTGGGACTTTCTTGCGGTAGGCAAGGGCCAAAGAAAGCTCATTAAATTAGTCAATTATTCATTAATCATCCAAGCTGGACGAGTCATTTCAGCATCTCAGCCCTGCAGGAGGCACACTAGGGACTTTCCAGACTTTGGGTTGGGAAGGGGCTCCCAAATTCCTGGTGCTCACATCGCAGATGAATTCAGGTGCCTTCCTCTGCCTTGTCCAGCCCCTCCAAGCCCCTCACTTTGTTGAGCATCAGAGGGGTTGGGATGAGCAGCACCTTTCACCCTGACCTGCCCTGTGTGCTGCATGAGAGGGGCTCTGGGCACCCCTGGGGGCACTCGGGGCCACAAGGGGTTTACCCGGTGTTGACCAGGGATGCAGGAAACCCAGACCAGGCGTCGCCACTGCCAGCCAGGATCCAACCCAGAGACAAAACCATATGCAGACGTGAGATGCCTGTTTCAGTCCAGCTGCCAAGAAACCCTCACTTCCCGTGTGTATTAACCCTCATCTTGATGCAGGAAAGGATAGTGAAGAGGCAAAGCCCTCAGCAGCAGCACCAACTCAGATGGCAGGAGCAGTTTCATCAGTCTAATTAAATTCAGACTGATAAGTGACCGTGCTCACATGGCTCAAAACCTTTCTGGAAACCAGTGGGGGGTTTGTTTGCTTTAAGTATCATAAAAGCATTGTAGGCTTTTATCTGTGGCACCAAGGCACTAAAGAGATAAAAGATCTATAAATATCTACTAGATGTTAGAGATTTTAAAAGTTCCTCCCTGCGCGCTTCTTTTCCCATCAGCACCAGTGCAATGCAGACCAGGCAGCCCAGCCTCATGCCTGTTCCCATTTCGACTGGCATCCCAGCCTTCCTTTTGAAATCCCCTGCATCCCTCCAGCTGTTCGACATATTTCAGGCTTGAGTCTCCTCCCAGAAACTGCTTCTTTGGTTTCTCTTAAGCCCTCCCATCTGGTTTTCATAACTGCAGAATGCAAAGGGGGACTTTTCCCAGGGTGTTATCAAGGCCCCAGGTCTGAATGCCCCTGGGATGGAAACTCAGACCTTCCCCATTGAAAACAGTCGTGCTGATGGGCGAGCACGCACTGGGGAAGGAGAGGATGGGAAACTCCATTTTAAGAAGAATTTAAAATCTCAACATGCCAAAACCACCCCAAAAAGCTGCCATGGAACCAGCTCACATTGGTTTGATCAGCATTCCATCTGATCCATGGCAGTGTTTGCACTTCGGGGGGGGCGCTTTTTAACTTGACACAGGAGCATCAAAATATTTCCTAGAGCCCAAAGGCCAACCCCAGATTTCACAGTGACTCAAATATGAAAGAACCTGTCAGATACTGAGACAATTCAGAGTTTTCCCTTTGATCCATAGCTAAGACAAAGACCTGAAAACAGAGCTCCCCTGTGCTGTCAGCTCCCGGGGAGGCCGCAGCTCCTCCGCTGGTGGGAAGCCTCTGGCTGCAGGACTCCCACTCCCACTGCTCCGAGAAAGCAGCAGTTTGAGCAAATAAAGCATTTGCTCTGGGGGTTGGGGTTTTTGTTTTTGGCTTTTGGTCAGCAGCTGGTCAGCCTCTAATGAGCAAGCTGGGCTTTGATTTCCTGCCTGGGAAAGGGGGTGTAAAGGAAATGGGAGAGGATTGGGGTTAGAAATTTGACTCATGCCAGCAATCCCGGCTGGGACTTGCTCCCCTTTGTCCCTTGCCCAGGAAAATGTCCCAGACGGAGGCACTGGCTTGGCTCGGGGACAAGCATAAGGGGCCACAAGGGAACTGCAGCAGCGTACAGAGAAAGTGAAGCCCCGCGGTCCCAGCCTGCCCAAGGAAAGACAACACTTGCCCCTGTGCTGCCTTCCAAACCAGGCCTGCACCATCTGGAGAATGCGGGATGAGACAGCAGTGGTTCTGTTGGTCCTCCTGTGCAATTCCTAACCGCAGGGCAGAGCACCACTGCCAAGGTCTGGGTTAGCTCTATCCCATGGGCACACCAGCAAGAGAGGGGGTGATGATCCTCTGCAGAATAAGCTCATCCCCTTCACTGTGTTTCCAGCTGGCTCTGTTGCCGGCTCACTCTGGGCTGAAAGCAGAGGGGAACCTGCAGCCAGCTTCCTGACATCGACATCCCTTCCCACAGGGCTCCTCTCCTTGTGTGTTCTTCTTAGGGCTTTGACATTCACAACATCAAACATCCCAAATGCAATCCCCATGAATCCCCAGCACCTTATCCCAGGTGGACAAGGCTGGAGCTACCAGCAAGCTACAGCTGTGCTCCCCACATCCAGATCAGGAGCAGGAGGAGCAGCTCATCATGCAATGCATTCAAGGGACTCCCTCACTGTGTTTAGATGTGGTGAAGGTCTCCCTTGCTCCTTACCACATTAACTGTGGGTATTATCCCTCCCAAATGACAGGTATGGCCAGACCTCACCTAGGACACTTGAGAAAAACTGGGTTTCTGGTTTCCCTAATGGCTCTCAGCAAATTTAGGCAGGAAGGCAAACAAAGAACTGCTGTTCACTACTGGTGACCTAAAGGAAAGAGTTTCATGTATTTTGCTTTTACAAAGGCAGTGAGGGCCAAGAGGGCTCTTGGGAATGGCAAACCTGGAAAGAAGAAGCCCAGTAATCCTTGGAAAGGCTCTAGGTGTATCACTGGGAGCTGGGCTTGTGCCGAGACTCAAGCAGGCTCTGGTCCTGGCCAAGCAATCAGATCATCCCATCCCCTCTGCCTCACTGCCCCCGACAAAAAACACACCATGATGTCCCACCCCAAACAAACACATGCTAAAAACACCCTTGGCCAGCCCAGACCCCAAGGTGTCCCCATCCCTACCCACCCTGTCAGGGGAACAGAGCTGCCCCGAGGCCACTTCCAGCACCAGTCTGTGCTGTGCCTTGTCCCAGGCGGCTGTGTGCAGGGACCACATCTGATTCACATCCTTTCACAGCTGAAAGTCATGTGTCAGACACTTCAAAGGACAAGACCTTATAGCCAAGGGGCTCCCCGATGGTAACCCCCCGCACTACAGAGTCTGGGTGATGGCCGGGGCAGTCGTTTTATCTCCTGAATGTTTTTCCCCTTTCCTATAAACAGGAGGAGCTGCTGGGAACATGCCTGGACCATCAGGGAAGTGACGGGGTGGGAGGAAGTGACTGTTAAATCTTCAACAGCACTGCAGTGCTGGATCCTGGAAGAGCTGCTGAGAGCAGGGAACATCACTGCTAGGGCAGTGAGCACTAGGTGAGCACTTCTAACATTTCTCTTTAATGCAGAATTGCAAAACAAGGAAATAAAAGAACACTTTCAGCTACCTGGAAGATGAGCAGACCAACCCTCCCAGCCCTGAAGCTCTACACGTGGCACAGATAAAGAGCTACACTGCCCCAAAGGTTAATTAGTGCCTAGGAACAGCACAGTGCGCAGGACAGAACCAGGCCCCAACTGCACCCTTGGCACACACAGCCAAACCTTGTGCTATCTCAGATGTCCCCATGGTCTGGGAATGAGCAAAGTCTGGAACCAACGCTTCCCAAATTGTCCTTTAAGCCCTCCGCGACCAAGTTAATTCCCGCCCCTTAATGACGCCATTAATTAATCCAGAGTTCAAAAATAGCCCTGCAGGATTTCCTGCCTCCTTTTCCTCCCCTCCAACTGCACCACAAGGTAAGAGAAAGGAGAAGCTCGTAAAGCAGAATGAAGAGAAGATGCTCCATGAAGACCATGGTACCTCCCAGCATTATGTATCATCTCTCTTGTTTCATTTAGAGCAACCCTCATCCTTTCCCTGCCCT